>NC_140958.1:47316837-47736837 GCF_014529385.1 Adiantum capillus-veneris | reverse complement strand
ATTTATTTTTTTATGATGCAATCTATCTTAATGCAAAGTGCGATTACATTTGCCTTCTTCTTTTGAGTAGAGAGGTTGTGCCTTTGTTACTACAGCACATGTAGCAACAAATGACACTACTCTCTGCTCAAAAAAATTTGCAGGTGCATATGTCGATATGTGCGTCTGTACAATCGTCTGTACAGGTGTCTCTACAGGCATCGGTATAGACGTCTGTACAGGCATCGCTACAGGCGTTGATATGAGCATCTATGTAAGCATCGGTATAAAAAGTGATTATACCGACGTGTATACCAACGATACGATTTCGACACAAATATGGATGCTTATTCTGACGCATTTTAATTTTAGATCACGTTTATTTGCGTCGGTACAAACGTCAAGTTTCGTGCGACGTGTTGTAGTGCATCTTGCCAAGCAACAGTGCAAGATCAGATCGAATTGCAGCATGAGAGTCAACTAAAAAAGGCGTGGAGCTTGTCAGACGCTCGCAACACAACACAACTAGCCTTTTAACGAGACAGGAGGAAAAACTTGACAGTTGATACAAAAACACTCAGAAAGCTCTCAAGTTTACCAATTAGCTTCAACGCTTCTCTGTGACGCGTCGACCTTGTTGCATACAAGGTGCAAGAACATTTAAAAATGCTTGTCCCACAAACGTTATGCCGGCGATTGTCCTGTTTCCCTTCACGCCACCTACCAACACTTGCGCTTTCCTTTTTAGACTCCTACAACATCTTGGCAAATTCGCCCAGACCGGACATGCGTCCACCCTACAGGGAAGCCTGCATGAGCATGTAAAGGAGTTGTTTAGGTACCATTGCTGATGTGTTAATATATATGGGTCTAGACTTTTGAAGTTAGGTTGTATGGCACATACACAACAAGGAATGGGATCAGGGAAGGATTGAAAAAAGAGGTGCTATGTTCATTCTTATTTTTGGAGGATTAGCATTGGAATCATGTCTTTGATTATGTTTTTTAGTACCTTGTCCAAGCAGCTTTTCCTTGCCATTGTTGTTTTATGGAAATTCAAGGGATTTTAAGGTTGAAGTCATGGCCTTTTCACACACTTTTTGACCTTTTAATTCCATGGGTCACCGACAATTTCCCCCCCCCCCCCCCAAAAAAAAAAAAAAAAAACACATGTTAGATAAATCAATTTGGTCGAATGGGATTGTGTCGGCAATGTGAAAATCCTATCTATATAGTATGTATAAAAAAGACAGGGATGGAGCTCCAGATGGTTGCAAATGCTTGTAGACACAATATGTTGCTCCTCTTTTCACCTTTCTTTGATGCTTTTGTGGCTTTGCGAATTTAGCACACACCAAACGCCATTAAGCCTCCATAGTGGATGCAAGTCAAGATGGATGGCAGCACCACTCCTTCATGCAAAATATTTTGACTTTCAAGTGTAAAAATAATTTGATATAATATGAGAAAAAGTTAACGAAAGCTTAGCTGGAATGGGTTTTGTGATTTAATTTTGACTATATTTGAATCTGGGATTTTAAACTTCAAGGCCTTGGTGATAAAGTCCATCATCACATGGAAACATGCATTGCCTTGTGTTCCATAAGGTGCTATTACATGACAATAGTGACGAATATTCTTTCAATGGTCTACCATACAAAGGGGGAAAAAGGGGAATGGTAAAGGAACACAAATTGAGTGGTTAGGAGAGTAACCATTTTGTGTATGTAAACACAAAGACAAAGATAGTGATCACATTTGTGTGTGTGTGTGGGGGGCGGAGACCACACACACACACACACACTATAGGGACAAGGAGATCTAGAGAAGAAGAAGAAGAAGAGGAAGAAGAGTATTATAACATCGTAGGAAACTATCCCAAGAGAAATTAAAGACCTATCCGACGAGGAGAGTTGAACTCAAGACCTGTTATTCAAGAGGGAAACGGCTACTTGATCAATGTGACTTTGCTTATAATTAGAATATGTGTGTACTCTTACCGATCATGGTAGACATTTTATCATTTTGATGCACATCTCTTTATCAATTTGTCATGGTTATCATGGTACTTACATCCTTTCTACCCCCCGTTGCTGAATGAATTCGAAATGTAAGAATGATCAACTTCTTCACTGTCACCGTAGCCTTCTTCTACATGTTGTTGCGGCATTAGACATTGATCGATATGTTGTTGTATTTTAGGACTACCCTTTTGTGCAGTATTATCATGATGTTGGGTACTGAGTGAATGAATCTTGTTTAGAGTGGAAACATCAATAAATGGGTGATGAGGAAGTGGAGGACAAAAAATACTCGATCTATGGACACTTGCATTCAAATTGTGAACGGGGTGGTTGATTGTGGAGGGAGATTCATGTCTATGGATGGAAGGTTTAAGGGAATGCTGTGTATGATGAAGAAGATGAGGGTAAGTGTGTTGAAGATTGATTATGGTCCTTTGTGCTCGGTAGCTCCAAAGGCACACACTTTGGTGAAGGGAGAAGGCAAGGTTTAGGAGGTAAGAGTGAATCCTCTGATGTTGTTGAATTTCCTCCTCTTTGATTTGGTCCCGCCAACTTGTCAAGGCGTCCAAAGCTAGTGCTACCCTCTTTCTCGCTTTGCGTACCCTTTGCTTCACCTCCACCTCCTAAATCGATCAGTATACAACAATTAACAGCGTAAAATACGTTATAAAATGAAGCCATCATATTAAAGAGGCCTATTTTGACTAGTTCTTCATCAATTGGAAGAAATCTCATGAAAGGGCTAGATAGGTAATGTGTCTTGAAGCTGGTAGCAAGTCTACCATAGTGTACTTATCCAAAACCACAGATTCTAGCAAGTGTACATTTTGGCTTCAAAATGCTAGCTCCTTTTTTTCATAAGGCTAGTGGCTTTAGAGCTCAAGACTAGATGCTATCTTGGATGGGAAGTAGACATGGTGATGAATTGATATTAGATACAAGGATAGTCATAGACACAATAAGAGTAAAAGTGAGAGAGAATGAGGCACAAATAATAGTTATTATGATAGCCGCCCGTCGGACATGTACATTGTGAACAAGTATGCATTGAGAAATCAATCCCATAAGCAGAGTACCCTTTTCTGGGAGGAAATAAAAAAGGAGAAGATAGTCAACTGTTGGGCCATCCAAGAACACCACTTAGATGCCCATAGCAAGAGAAAACAGGTGCTACGAAAGATACAGGTATTCTATGGAGAAGGAAGTAACGGTTTCAGTGAGCCGTTCCTTACACTCATGTGTTACTATCCCCCCCCCCCCCCCCCTCTTCCGTGCGTGTCTCACACTCGGCTTTTGGTCATGTGTGGGACATCTTCTGTGATTACCACACTTAAACTCTAGGCCCGTGGCAGTTCTATCCATACACCTGTACAAGTGTGGGTATGGTGGTATGGGACACCAATCCTTGTGGTTAGGGAGCCATACACATTGTCCTATGTTCTTTAATACATGTCCATTAGCATCACAAAATGCATTAAACATGCAGCCATCAAATTAACAAGATACATTTTCATTGGTTCTTGATAAACTGGGAGCAATCAAAGGCCGGATAGATAGCTAATATCTCATGAGGTAGCACGTGTAGTGATCCAAAGCTAGAGAGTCTCGCAAGTATATATTTGGACTGGTCATATGCCTAGAAGCGTTTGATTTCAACTAGACTAGAGGGGTATGAATTTGATTTACAGTAGGTCGATAATCGTAGGGCTGAGATGCACATGGTGAGCAAGTAGGGACAGTAAGGGAGAAATTGAGAGAGAGAGAGAGAGAGAGAGAGAGAGCTCACCTGCATGCGAATCATGTGCGCCATCTCCGCTCTCTGCTTCTCAAGGAAAGGCTGCAGCTTCTCCTGCAAGCTACTGCATGAAGAGTCGCCGACATTAAGACTAGCATGATGATCAGCTACTCCTGCAAAGGCCGACGTGCAGGCCGCTGCTCTATTAATTTGTTGAAGTTTGCTCAGCTCATGCGTTACGTGTAGCTGTGGATCAATATTATAACTACGATCCCGATCATGATTACTTGAGCTTGCGATCTGATCAATAATTAGCGTGAGACCATCATTAATCAGCTTAATTACTTCTGGACGATTGATATTCTGACAGCAGCTTTGACAGTAAATTGTTTTGCAGCGCTTCCTGGGCGGCGGCGGGCCTGGGTAATTAACGAATAGACTTTCCGCATAATTAAGGCTAATGGCGGCGGGCAAGCCCATTATATCAAAGCAGAGTTAAGCTAATTAGCCCGAAAAGATTAATTGGAGGATTAAAGATGTCTGCAGAGAGTAGATCATGAGGGCTTCTCTGCATATCGAAGTGAAGAGCTTGAGCTTCAACTTATATGATCATCCGCCCAAGAGATCGAGCTTAGTTGACTCCTTGTTATGCTAGTGGGGTGCATACAATATACTTTTTTGTTCCACCTTCCAAAGGCCACCGAAAGAATTGTACGACTATTTTGCAGCACCACGGATTTCTCGGTGTCGGCTCCTATAATATATACTCCTATAAGTAGCGCTCACCAAAACATTTGGCCTCAACATGAAAGGCCTTAACAGTTGCCAAATTATTGAAGTAAACAAGGTGAAGATCGAGGCACTAAGGCCTGCTAGGTTAAGAGGGGGACCAGGGAGAGTAAGTTCAAATAAGTGACTACAATTACAATCATATGGACATTTTATTGTGCTATAAATTAGTATTGTCTATTTTTAAAGGTGGCTACTATTGGCTCTCAAAAATAAAATACATTGATTTAAAGATGCTTTCAAGATTCCCTTTGCCCTCATCGCCTATCTCTCACCTCGCGCTTGTGTCGCCAAAACCTTCTCCTACCTGCATGCTACCCTTTCCTATCTCTCAACGCATCCCTGCAAGCGTGCAAATCCGTCTTCCTTGCAATCTTGCACTTACAAATTTACCTCTAAATTTTTAATGTATAGGTGGAAAAACCTATGTAGCAAAATTTAGTGTCTCTGATCTCTCTCTCCCCCAATTGATAAGTGAAATGGGAGGCCCATTGGAGAAGTTGTTTTATCTCTCTCAAACATTCTCTCTCTAGGAAAAACAGTGCAAGGAATAGTTCAAAAAAAATTTGATTTTTTCGAAGAGACACTACAACAAAAAAAGTTGTCATTGACGCATATATCGACGCACCGCGTCAATATCTGCGTCGATTTTTACGTCCTTGTGAATCTGTCGCTATTTGCGTCGATATCTGCGTGGAAAGGCTTTATTTGCGACGCAGATATGAACGCATATAGCGACGCAGATATCGACGACCATAACAGAATTTTTTTTTCTTGTGCAGAGGGCAGGTAGCCTGGCCTGTGCCTAGTGAAAAGATGGACACAGCCACCACAACCAGACTTCCTGCCCTCTGCCCAAGAAAGCGAGCAGTACCAAAATCAACCGTGCTCCCGGTGAAATTTCGGCAGAGTTCTCTTCGTTTTTACATAAACTTTTCAAAAAAAAAAATCATGTATACGCCTCCTACATGCTATCCATGTAGGATCTCACATGAGATTTAAAGCCAATGACCATAACGAACCATAACCATAACTTAAAAGCATAACCATAACGAACCATAACCATAACTTAAAAGCGTAACCATAACTTAAAACCATAACCGACCAATATAACCACTTTGATCATAACCAGAAACAAAATTAACAATAACCATAAGCATAACCAGAAAGTTAAACATGACCATAAACAAAACCTGAACCATAACTATGTCTATACAAGAATAGGAGAAATAACCATGTCTATACAATGACAATGACAATAACCATGAGGGTCAAGAAAACAATAACTGTCTGAACAATAATCATAACCATATATATATGTCTATACAAAAGGAGACACAGAAGCGTGTCTGTGTCTCACAAATCATATATATGAAATCTGGTCCACTGATGATTAGGCATCACAATCTGTACATAGGACAACTCACAAAATTAGTATTGATATTACTTCACATATACTTACTTAATTAAATCAACTCACACCTCACCTCAAGCGATCAGCGAGACTATAAGCCCGCCTAGTCTACGGGCTCTCATGAAGCATCAAGATCATTCAATACTTCATAGATACCTTTGTGATATCCATCTGACTCCTCCTGACGTGTCGGGGCTCGATGCATCGCAAGATTCTACGTTTATACAAAAATCAGAGTAATAAGAATACATGATTCATCGCGTTTTAAAAAACGCCATAGTTAAGATTGGATTAGAAACTCACAAACTCATAGCGAAATGTGTCGAAGCCTCCGCTGCCAAGATGAGATGTCCCCCTCGTCATCTGTCGTACCTGCGCAGCCCCATGCTGATGTCTAAACCACGTGGCCGCTGCCCGCTCATCCTCCCTGATCTGCAGCCACGTCTCGTGTGGGATGCCCGAAGGCTTCGACGAGCCGGTCCTGAAAGTCTTCCGAGCTGCATCTCGTCGATGTTTCACGGTGTCCCGTGCAACACCCTTGATCCACCTCCTCGGAACAACGTCAGAACCCGGAGCAGGCTGGTACTCTCTCAGGATGGTCTCCACTATGTAAGTGACTTTGTCCTTTTCCTGCTGATCCCAAGACGTCAGAATGCTGGTCAAAAACTGTAGCTCTTGACATTGCCATACGCGCTCTTGACATTGCCTAAAGACTACCTAATCATCTACGGATGGTTTCAGTAGGCATAGAAGCCATTTCCGAAGTCCGTTTGCGTTTTTCCATAGAAAAACGCAACCGGATTTGACCTATAGCTTGTGTATTAGGCATTTCTACTATCCGTTTGACCTACGGCTTGCTGTACGCGCTCTTGACATTGCTTTAAGACTACCTAATGGACTACGGATGGTTTCGGTAGGCGTAGAATCAATTTTTGAAGTCCGTCTGCGTTTTTCATAGAAAAACGCAATCGGATTTGACCTACAGCTTGTGTATTTGGCGTTTCTTCTATCTGTTTGACCTATGGCTTGCCATACGCGCTCTTGACATTGCCTAAAGACTACCTAATGGACTACGGATGGTTTCGGTAGGCATAGAATCAGTTTTCGAAGACCGTCTACGTTTTTTCGTAGAAAAACGACTTGTGGATTTGACGTTTCTTCTGTTCGTTTGACCTACGGCTTTCCATACACGCTCTTGATATTGCCTAAAAACTACCTTATCATCTACAAATGGTTTCAGTAGGCATAGAAGCCATTTCCGAAGTCCGTTTGCGTTTTTCCATAGAAAAACGCAATCGGATTTGACCTATGGCTTGTGTATTTGGCGTTTCTTCTATCCGTTTGACCTACGGCTTGCCATACGTGCTCTTGACATTTCTTTAAGACTACCTAATGGACTACTGATGGTTTCAGTAGGCATAGCAGCCATTTTCGAAGTTTGTTTGCGTTTTTTCGTAGAAAAACGCAACCGGATTTGGCCTACGGCTTGTGTATTTGACGTTTCTTCTGTCCGTTTAACCTACGGCTTGCCATACACGGTCTTGACATTGCCTTAAGACTACTTAATGGACTACGGATGGTTTGCATAGGCGTAATCAGTTTCCGAAGTCCGCTCGCGTTTTTCCGTAGAAAAACGCAATCAGATTTGACTTACGGCTTGTGTATTTGGCGTTTCTTCTATCCGTTTGACCTATGGCTTGCCATACGCACTCTTGACATTGCCTAAAGACTACCTAATGGACTACGGATGGTTTCGGTAGGCATAGAATCAGTTTTCGAAGATCGTTTGCATTTTTTCGTAGAAAAACACAACCGGATTTGACCTACGGCTTGTGTATGTGACGTTTCTTCTGTCCGTTTGACCTACGGCTTGCTATACACGCTCTTTACATTGCCTTAAGACTACCTAATGGACTACGGATGGTTTTGGTACGCATAGAAGCCATTTCTGAAGTCTATTTGCGTTTTTCCATAGAAAAACGCAACCGGATTTGACCTACGACGTAGAAGCCGTTTATGAAGTCCGTTTGCGTTTTCTGTAGAAAAACCCAACCGGACTTCAAAAACGGCTTTTATTTTGGGCGTTTCTTCTATCCATTTGACCTACGGCTTGTTATATGTCCCCGCCCAACCTTTTTTGAGGAGGAAGTTCGTCTCTAAGAGCAACGATGGCACTGTTGTTTCTCCCTAGAGGACTTTCATGTGTAAAGGTGAGAGTTGAGGTTCGAATGTATTTTGAGCTGGTCAAATGAAGTCTAGGCTGCATCAGACGATCCTGGTCACTTTAGCTTGACATGCACAACGCCCGGTCAGACTACTAACCATGGAGGAGATTGATGAGATCCGCCAATGACAGATACTGGATCTTCTATGATCTACCTATTCTAGCTATCTGTTTTAGCCATTTAGGCCACACCCAGCAGTTTAGGATTCCATAATATTTTATTTTGTCATTTTGTCATCTTTTTACTCTGACTTTGTATCACATCCACCACATTGTAACTTTCTTGTCTCATAGGTCACTTTGACCTTTTGAAGACGTTAATATAACATTTCATTTCATTTCTCTCTTTAATTTTTCTTTCTTTAATTTTAATTTCCTACGCATACATTAATTCTCTCTCTCTCTCTCTCTCTCTCTCTCTCTCTCTCTCTCTCTCTCTCTTTGATTACCTACACACACACACATTTCTCTCTCTCTCTCTCTCTCTCTCTCTCTCTCTCTCTCTCTCTCTCTCTCTCTCTCTCTCTCTCTTTCTCTCTTTCTCTTTCTTTCCTACACACACACACACACCGCTCTCTCTCTCTCTCTCTCTCTCTCTCTCTCTCTCTCCTACACACACATACACGATGTAGAGAGACAGAGAGAGAGAGAGAGAGAGGTTGGGGGGGGGGGGGAGAGTGACATAATACCTGCGCAGTAGGTTTCGGCCACGGTTTGAGCAGGCGAAAATGGCCCCTGCGCGCGCGGGTTTCCCTTTTTTTCCCCTATTTCTTTTGCGTGGCAAACAACGTCGATATATCCGTGGGTCGTTGCGTCGATATAAGCGTGGCTAATAAAGCCTTTCCACGCTTAATATAGCGATGCTGATTGCGACGCATATATAGACGCCTATATCGACGTGCTGTAATTCCGTCGATATATGCGTGGAAAGGCATGGCCGTCGATATATGATGCGTCGATATCTTCATGTTATGTTGTAGTGAGATTTAGTTTAATTAGGTGTAAAAACCTTCAAATTTAATCAATTTACTTGTAGTAAAAACCTTCAAATTACGCCAGGATCAAGCAAGTCGAGCGGTATAGAATTAGAAATAAATTGATCACATAAATAAATGAGCACTAATGACATAACACACCGGATTCTAAGAGCTTCATTCCATGCTTTCCTTCCTTGCTCTTTGCTTCTTCTCTTTGTCTCATATACCCTTGTGAGAAGGTGAGAGCTTCGAAGGGAGAGCCAATTATCCTCCTTATGAGAGCAAGAGGTCCAAGTGTTTATTGCTCACTAGTTTTCTTCGAGCCCCCTTTCTCCCTCCTTGTATCCCCTCCACTTCTTCTCCTGCCTCTCTTATTCATACATGATATCCTCTTTAACAAAAAAATCTCTCTTCAATACCCCGCCCCCCCAAAAAAATAAGCCACGGTGCTCTGACTGATGTGGCACAAGACACGTGGTTGATGATGTGGAAATTAGCAGGCAAAGGTGCGTCAAATCCGGCTTTGTGGATGCTGAATAGGAGCACCATCACTTGCTCATGCCCTTTCGCTTCAGCTGCAAATCCTACCAAGGCTTGTTTGCTTATGCAAGCCTATCTTTCCTCCTCATCCTGCTTGCTGTGCTCTACTCGACATCCTCTCTCTTTTAATCTCTCTCCCCCCCCCCCCTTCACACATAAAAAAATAACACTTTATTTTCCCCTTGTGCAACCATCCCTTGGGCGACCACTTTCACTCCTCAAGTAAACCACTTGTCGACCAAGGCAATGCTAAAGTATCTTCGCTTGCCCCCCGGGGAGGTCACCTAATAAAAATGTAACCTATCACGTGAGTTCAATAGAAGGGTATTTAAAGTTCTTGAAACTTACAGAAATATATATACAGAAGGGAATTATTTTTTCAAACTTGAAAGAAACTTACAGATTTTTAAAGAAAAATGTATATTTATATATTCCTAAAAAAAATTCACAGATAAGGGGTTTTACAAACATGTCTTGAACATACGTGATATGGTAGTTTTACACATAGTGAACCCCCCGAGGCTTGCCCTAGCACTATGCAGTGCCTTTAACACTAGGTTGGTAATGGGACACTTTTATGTCCTGGGAAGTGACCATTTTCCTTGAATTATGTCAAGAGTTTCAAAATGGATTTTGAGGTGCTATCTGTCTAGAAAGTTGTCTCATGAGCTGAAAAAAACTCGACATTTTTTTGGAATATCAATTCCATCTTTAACCTTTTCCTTGCACAACATTTCACAACCTAAACTGTGTGAAAAAACGGGTCCTGTTTTTGGCTTTTTTCAACTTTTTGCAACTATACCACTCTAGAATTCATATTTGTGAGGTCTATAATGCTAGAGAACTATCTTTAGTAGTCCTCAACATGTCATGATGCTTCTAGGGAGAAATAAATGTTAAAGTTGTAAGTTATGACCAAATTACAAAAATTATCAAATCCTGTTTTTTAGCCAATTTTAGCTCTTCTATGATTTTTTTGATGGCTTTCATGATATCCAAATGCAGTTTTGATTTTCTATGTCTCATATTGTAACATAAAGCAAATATTCCTTCAGTTTTGGGGCACCTAATACCCTATTTTGCATAATAGACAACGATGGTTGATTTTTTCAATTATATAAGAAAAAGAAACATTCTAGTATATCAAGTATAGCTTTTTTAATATTGTTAGTTTCTTGTGACAACTACATGCATTTTGTAGGTAGTAACCATATCTAGTCATAAGGATCAAATTTGCCTAGATATTGAATAGTTTCTATGGGATTCTACAACTCATAATGTTGAGCCCAGTTTTTTCATATTTGCTGTATTTAGCACTTCATCTTTGTCCCCAAGATTCCCCTTGGTAAGAGATTTATTATTCTTTTGACATGCTCCATGGATCCTTATGAACCTAAAAGACAATAGGGAACTAAGAAAACATGCATATATTATTTGTATTGAGCGTGGCTATATAAACTTTGATGATAGGTTTGCAGAATGGTAAAAATTCAACTTTTTTGTACCTATTTATTTTGGCAAAACAAAAAATAGTGAGTGAGAAGCAATCATATGTTCTGATCACCAACCCATAGAAGTTAACTACGGAATTTATCTCAAGTCCTACAAAAATCCCTAATCTTATTTTTATGCAACAAAACGTAAGAAATGACTGTTTTGATGAAAATGTACTGGTCCATCAACTTTGGAGGCTTGGTGTGACCAAAAGATGAGAAATTTTAGAAGTTTCTTATTTTTTACATGTGTAGTAGGCCTTGAACTATAACCTCATGAAAGGATTTTACAAAATGAGTGGATCTACTATGGTTTTGGAGGTTTATTTTAAAACCTTGAAAGGACACTTTTATGTCCTATTAGGTTACCAACCTAGTGTTAAGGGCATTTAAACCCGGGCAGCCTTAACCTATTGGGTGTTCATCCCTCCTTGGCATACATTCCACCCAAAGCTTTGCTAGGCATTGCATCTTTCTCCAAAAACCCATGACTAGCACTCACACCGTCAATTTTCTCACCCATATTGATCATGCCTTGTGAAGCCACTCACCTTCAAGATGCAAGCATAGATGGAAGCATTTTGGAGAAATACCTTCTCTTCACATCCGGTTTAAACAACACATGGCTTACTTTCCCCAGCCATGTTGGGAATACAATGAAATCAATAATGGAATTCTAGATGAAAACCCCTCAAGGATTGTTCATGCTTTTGTAAGGGCATTAAATTCAAAAAACATATAGTGTTGTCAAGCACAACCTCTACCTTAACAAATGCCCTCCATTTGGCACACAAATCAACCAAGGCATTTCCCAAACACAACTCCCGGTCCACAAACCAAGCAAACCAGTGGCGAGCTCAAATTTGATTGCATCCCCATCAATTTTCCCTTCTTATGGATGTTTAAAACTACAGAGAGAACTCAATTGGCCATAAGTTGAGCTCTAAATGCCCGATTTGAGCACGGCAAAGCACATGTTGTAGCACATGCCAAGCACTAGCAACCAGACCTTTCTTAATCTTGATCTAACTTCCTTGTCACACATCCTGAGGTGAATCCAAGAATAGTAGAACCAACCCCCCAAATTTTTTTGAATTGCCTATATCTTTCTCGGTTGGACTCCGATTGACGAGTTGTAAAAGACAAGCATAAAGAGCGAGTCAAGGACTACATTTTACACATTAAAAAGTGCATTTTGATAGAATCTCCATATCCCAGACTACTGACAGGAGCATCATTTGGTGGCCCCAAAACCCACAATCAACATACAGTCCAATCATTAACAGAATCTGTCATAGATCATAAGTTTGTCAAAACTCAAAAATGCATTCAGACTCTCATCTTTCATCCCTTTGTGGGCACAACACCATGTAGGAATCCTACAAAGTAGGTGGCACATGTAAATTTGAAAATTTTGTATGTATACAAGGACAACTCTAATTTTTTTTTTTCATGGAGCTCTTGTAAATTTCTTTAAGCTATTGAAATTTTTATACACATAAGGTAGGGAGTCATGCCAATACTATAGAGATTGTATATAGGGGGTTTATATCAGTGCTTTAATCTCCGTAGAGAGAGGGTTGGGCTACCACATAAGGATCAAATATAGGGGGGGTTTTGATGCTCACAAGTTGCATTTCCTCCCCGATATTAGTGAGTCCTCCATGCCACACTGTGAATAAGCTCAGAGCTCAGACACAGAATATCATCATATTGAACCACAACCAATTTGACCTCAAATACACAGAGGTTCCTAGACTTCTAGACCTAGTTAAGGTAGCAAAATTTGTAGATTTGGGTGCACACTTGAACAACCTGGATTTTGAAGTTGTGCCCTCCCAAGATCAGGTCATCTGTAAAGAAGATAACCTTCCATGTTTAGAGCAGATGGTAGTGCTTATCTGTCTAGATCGAACCTTAACCCTAGTTGGCATGGCTCCCCAAACCACCTTCCAGATAAAAAACTTCATGTATTCAGGCCATTTGATCTTCCTAATGGCATTAAGACTTCTTTTCCAATACTGTTTCAACCAATTTTTCTTCCATATTATGGTGAGTGGGCAAACTATTTTGCTTTGTATATTAGCTCATTATAGGTATCCTAGGTTTGGGATAGTAAGAACACTCTACCTTTTGGCCAATGCCAGGCTTTCCAGTCTAAGTCATACCCAAAAAACGGGTGATGAAGATGAAGATAGCACTTCCAAGAGTCTATTGACCAAAAGGCTTTTCTTCAATCCCAAATAATGTTGAGGTACTAAAAGCTCTATATCCTTCCTATATAGTTTGGAGATCCCTTTGTTGCTTATCTGGCGAGCAACCTCCCTCTAAAAAGAGTTCAAGGAACCCCTTCCAACTTTGGAGAGCCAAGGGGACCAATGGAGAGAGCAGCCCCTGAAGTATCTGAACTTCTCCCCTCAATCAACGGTTGAAGCCACTTTGTTACATTTTTGTGCTAGATCCTTGGTGCAGCCTGCAGGCTTCAAAAATGTCTAAAAAGATGCCAAGATCTTACTGTGGCCTCCTTCCATGTTCCCCTTTTAGAGCAAAGATCTGCATTGTTAATCAAATCCCAGGCCATAATGGCGCATTCATGCTATTCATTTGTCAACAGGACAATTAGCTTGGCACATAACGCTTCTACGTGTAGTATGGGGTCAATGACCCCAATGCCACCTTGATTCTTTGGTCTTGCTATCCATTCCCATTTTCGCCAATGGCAAGGGGTTGTGGTTTTAGTGTCGCTCTTTCACAAGTATTGTTTGACAGGATTTAAAAATTCTTTCCAATTGGATTTGCTTAGTTTAAGCAGTGGAGACACGAATGAGATGTAATTCTTTTAAATATTTGGGTGTAATTTGGAGGTGCTTTCTTAAAAAGAATCAGCACATATGCTTTTTTTTGAAGAGGAAAAGTGCCTTAGAGGGGCAAGTGTAAGAAAGGTGGTTCTCTCTCTCTTCTTTTATTTTTTATTCAAAAAAAATCTCTATGTTTTGGGAGGCAGGAGCTCTCTCTCTCTCTCTCTCTCTCTCTCTCTCTCTCCCCCTTGTGTGTGTGTATCTGTGTGTATTTCGCAAGGCACCAACTCTCTATCTCTCTATCGCATAAGCAGTTATGCACTCTCTTGTGGACAATGATGATGGAAAGTTCTCAATGAGGAGAAGGGCAGAGGATCAACAAGGTAATGTAGCTGATGATGGTGTGTTCTTAATGATGGGCAAGGCACAAGATCAATAGGGTGGTGTTGTTGATGCGAGGTAAAGGGAGCATGTGAGCGGAAAACTAAAGTGATGCAAGAAAAAAATTGAAAGGCTCAAGAAGAGAACACATAATATTTTTTGCCCTCTTTGTCATGCATCCTGAGCCTTTTGTCTCTGCTACTGGATGCATCAGGATTATGTTGTTGGGCATGATAGGAGGAGATTGAGAGCGGATAGATAGCGGGGGGGAATACAATGCAAAATATTGGCATCTAGCTAGATTTGATCTAATGGAATCTATACTAATAATAATGGGGAAGAGATTCTGGACCCCTCCCCTGACCACGTGTAAGTTGGAGTTTGATCCGACCAGTGTCCCCCTAGAGTGTAACGACACAGGCGAAGAGTGCAGAGCGACCATATGTCAACAGATGTTGGATTCTATTAGCAAGCATGAGACAATGCACAATGCGTACATGCAGGAGAGAGAGAGAGAGAGAGAGAGAGAGAGAGAGAGAGAGAGAGAGAGAGAGAGAGAGAGATGCACTCTATGTGACTAGAGATGAGTGTGTGTGTGTGTGTGTGTGTGTGTGTGTGAAGGAACTCAAGCAGTGCACGTGCGCGCGTGCACACACACACACACACACACACAAAACATGAGCACGAGGGACTCCTCTTCTTTCTCCTTTTGCAACAATGGCTTCTTTCTTGCAACCACCATCCTCACTCTTTTCTGCGAGCATAGGGAGCAAAGACCCATTACTAAGTTAGCCAAATATCTAAGTGAGGTACTAGTAAGGTAGCAGTTGTATGTTCATTGTGGATGGCTTCTTACTAAACTCATGTGGGTCTCATGCATACACACTCCTCTATAGAGGAGGCATGGGAGAAGATGTTGTCATAAACGCGGGTAGGCATTGCTGCTAAGTAATGTCCAACCAATTTGTCTAGCCATTTGCCATGGCAAAATTTGGGGGGGCGTCCAATTGTGACACTTTCCTGAATAACATCTATTTCTAAATCTATACTAATAATAATGGGGAAACGGATTCCAGCCCCTCCCTCGGCCACGTGTCAATAAGAGCTTGATCTTGCCAGTCTCCCACATAGTCCGACTACATTGGCGGATAGCATGATAATCTATATCTATATCCATACTAATAATAATGGGTAAGGGATTTCGGCCCCTCCCCTCGGTCACATGTTTGCAAGAGCTTGATCCAGCTAGTGTCACCTACAACCCAGTGACATAGGCATACAACCTAGTGTCACCTACAACCCAGTGACATAGGCATACAACACAATTTTTTGGGGGGGGGGGGGGGGGGGGGGGGGGGGGAGAGAGAGAGAGAGAGAGAGAGAGAGAGAGAGAGAGAGAGAGAGAGACCATCACAGGCGGCGGTCGATCATACTAGTATAAATAATACACATGAAAGTATGCAAGATTATCACTTTTTAATTTGCACTTTGATGTACTTGTTTAATTAGCCTCGCAATAATGGAGTTCATTTGCCAAGTAGCTAGATACATTGGTTTTTATAAAAAAGACATATTTTGGTCTTTATTTCTCAAGAAAAATAAATTTGAAAATCAATTAGATATACACAAAAGTTTTAGCTATTTGCTGAGATTTAAATTTATAATGCCAAATTTTGGACCTACATAATTGAGATCCCATACAATTATGTCTGAGAAGTTTTATTTGTGACCAAGAAATTTAAATTGCAAACAAGGAAATGTGAGCACTCTTAGGTGGATAATGCTCTCTCGAATGAGAAAGATTATCTATCCTCGAGGGGACTCCACTATTAAGTACCCCCTATATAGCGTATGTTCATAGGGTACTTAAAAAACCCCTTTGTTATAACGTCGTGGACATGAATATATTGACCTCTCTTTTTTTTATATGGATTAAAGTGCTTCATAAAAAATGGATAAAAAATTATTCTCGTTAATGTATACGTGTAAAATGTCTCAAATTCTCAAAAATGAAAAACTCATTTTTTTGAACTCACGTGGTATATTAACTTCCTCTTTCTCTCTCTCTCTCTCTCTCTCACACACACACACACACACACACACGTGCACGTGCACACACACACACACACACACACACACACACACTTCCTCTTTTAATCCATCATATAGACCATGCAATTCAAGCCATAGACAAATCAATATAATCTAGTGTAGTTTAAGAAATTAACCTTGATTTCTTCCGATCAATTTGATTCCAATATAATTTAAATTAGTTCAGAACTTGGTGCTTTTTGAATGTTTTTTTTTTTTTTTGCAAAACTCACAATTGTGAGTGAATTATATTGATCAACCTAAAAAATTACAAGGTCTTTTCATGCTCGTGTTGAGCCATGACATCATACAGGGACCATAATCACAACGGCTCTCAGGGCAGCAAAGTCCATTGCCATGTTCTTCTGATATCTTTTAATTATCGATGGCTAATATTTTCCTCCGTCCCAGGCATGCCAACTGCTGGCAAAAAAGCACAAGTAATCCTAGCCCAATCCTCCGAGTGTTGCTTGCCTCCGAGTGTCCATATTAGCACTTTGCTTTCTTGTACAATTTCTCGGTGCTTTTTGAATGCTTAATAATCACTTCAAGATGGAACAAGAATGGAATATAAACCAAAAAAAAAAGATGCGTAAAGAAAAGAGAAAAAGTTAATGTTTATGACGTGCAAAAAGCTCCACGATGCTAATTATGGATGTGTAGCCTTTCTTCAAGATTCCTAATTGTTCGCATTTGCATTTGCCCATTCGTGACTCTTGATCGACAACATCACATTCTTAGCATCACAACGACAAGCCTAGGCTAGTAGGTAGGCTACATGGCTTGCATGCATCCCAACCCAACACTTTTTTATACAAACCCCACATCTTTCCCACTTCACCCTTTAAACTTGGAGACCTTGTCCCCTCGATCATCACGATTCACATTCAACACACACCACACACGTGCTTAGTTTCTCCTCTTCTCTCTCAACCATCCATTCCACACATTCCTACACACCACATTATTGGTTGATAGAGAGTTGATCTTCACGTTTGCAAGGGCTTGTTTTTGTGCTACATTATTATTGCAGAGCTCATTCACACAAGGGTATTAGCAAGCTCAAAGTCCACCATGCACAAAGATGGTTCTATACTGAGGACATAAGATCTTCAACCTTTCAACTATTTTCCCATACCCTAGTTGAGCTTAAGTATATATTGACCAAGACAACAATAGCTAAAGAGGTCTGGTCACTTCTTATAATAGCTTATCGAAACCCATAGATCTCTATTTTGTAGATGTTTGATACCCCTAAAAGATTCAACATAGCAAATTCAAAATACACCTTTGGTTATAAGGGTTTCAATATAAATAATTAATGAAAATCTCTATATCCTAGGAATTCTAAACTAGCTAGAAAATTAAAAAAACAGTCAAAAAACATAACTTTTCTTCGAAAATTTGGGCCAGCCACTCGGCTGGGAGGGACAATCTGCTTGCGGCAAATGGTTCAATTTATATCCCCCCCCCCCCCCCCTTCTTCCCCCTTCTCTCTCTCGGCTTAGACCACACTCGTTACTCTAGCTCTGATATACCAAGTGTTATGGGGCCTGGATGTAGGACCTTCAAACTAGACTTGGAGCTGTAGACATCTGTGATGATCCTTCAATGAAACAAGGTACCCAATTGAACAAGAACTTTAGGGACAATTGACAAAAGGCATGAGGGACACGATTTTGAGAAAAACCTCGAATGGGGACTTAATTTGTATTGATTCCAAAAAGATGATTACAAAAAGATAAATACAAAAGGGGACAGAGGCATTTACCATCACCTCTCTTGACGATGGGATAGCTAGAATTCAACCTAGAATGGAAGATGTATTTATTTACGTAAGGGGTTCCACCCCGGCTCCAGCTCCAGACCAGTGGACACTCTTTGAATTACCTTGGCTCAATACATCTAGATCACTCAAAGAGGAGTACTACTCCCTTATATTTGTGTATAATTCAAGGCAGGCCAAGAAACTGCCCAAGTCTTGAAGTCGCGGGATAGAAATCCTAGGAAAATGGTTGATGTTGGCTCACTCATGAGCCGTGGCTAAAAAAGTTTCCAAAATCATCAAAATGGCCCTCTCAGGTGCTTTCCGGGCCATTCTGGGACCAGAAAGACCCAAAGTTAGATTACAGCCTGAGCAGGGCTTTAAACATAAAAAAATCCCTTTGAGAGGCTCTCGAAGTTGCCATGGCTCACGAGGCTGATGATACTGAAAATGGTGAAAAGTGGCCTACAGGGAGGTGGAGATGCATGAGGGACATCCACAAGAGGATGTGCAAATTTTTTTAAAGGATGCCACCCTGAAATCATACTCCATCAGCACAAAGGGCACTAAGATGGGTTGCCACTAAGGAGAGATCCCTATCAAAACACACCCCTTGATTGCCAAGCCAAATCTGGAGACATATCTCCTCGAGACGAGCCCTTGCAACGATTACTTTTTTCTTGCCATTCTTTTTATCAAACTCAGAGTGGTGGTCATAAATCTTGTTACCTTAACAATGTGGCTAAGGAGGTCTAGCATTTGTTCATGTAAACCAACTTCCTTAGTGGAAAGCTCTTGCTTGTCTTGCACCTCCACTAAAGGGCACTCTTTTTCTTTGCTTCTCCCACCAAGGTTCATGGTCTCTATGCTAATTGACCGTGGATTATCTTGAACCTCATCGATAGGGTGCTCTGTCTCTTTGCTTAGCTCACCCTGGTGCATCTCACTATCATGGCCTCCTATATAGGTAGATTGGAATCCAAAGGAGGCCTTGTCTCCCTGGACACCCATCTCTAGGTCGTCCTGATCACCGGGTTGCGAGCTATTTCCTCCTTGGGGCAGTTCCTAGCAAAATGTCCAGTTCTCTGACACTTGTAATAGGAATTGGGAAATGGGGCAAAGGCTAGCTCTTGATGATAGGCACCAAAGTCTCCCATATTGAGATTCAAGTATTTGGGTATGGGCTTGCTCATGTCCCACAACATACAAACTTTTACGTCCAAGACTATAAACCCGCTACATCTTGGGGATAAAAAGCATCCGGCCCATAGGCTTGACAATAGTGTCCACATGGCCTCAAAGCCGGACAAAATTTCATAAACTCTTCATTCAAAAAATTCAAGTGTCCATGGCATTGCAGACGCAAAGTTTGAAGCACCTCAGATGCCTCCTCTGATAACAAGGTCTTGCACTATATGCTCGAAAAGGAATTCAAGCACATAGAATCCTCTGCCAACTTCCTGCAATCAGATAGATGGCATGTTTGTTGTTCGTCACCGCTGCCACCCAATCCCCTAATCCTTGGGCAACGGCCCATAAAGTAAAGGATCACTGAGTGAAAGCAACATGTTTCTAAGTCTTTCAGAGCTAGGTCAAGATTAAAGTTAGCTTGCAACACAAAAAAATCTTCAACCTTGTTTTGGCTAAGCATATTCACCCTGTGTAGAATCTCCATCGTCAGGGTACACACGCCAAAGGATGACGGCTTCATAACCTTCTCAGGCCCAGAGGAACCACCCCCACATTCATTTGCCCTCTTTCCAGCTTCCGCTACAAATACAAAGTCCAAATTGATAGTTTTGCCCCCGCCCTCCATGTTTGAGCCCTGCCTCGAGGAACCACCATTGCTATCGAGATTCATTCCGTATTGAGCACAAGCACAACTTCCAATCAATAGTGTAGTATCCAGGGATGCATGAACCTTCTGTTGATCTTTACAAAATAAGCGTGTTGCGAAGAGACTTTTCACCGGAAATAATCACGTTTAGTTTTTAATAAAGGCCAAATAAAAGCGAGGTTGAGAGAAGCACAAATATGCGTGCTAGTTGAAATGGGTTACTGAGGTTAAGAGCGCTTTTCAACCTAATCATGCAATGTTGGCTTTGGTGACACGAAGACATATCTCCCCTGCTCACAGCAGGGATGAAGCCACACCAGTCAGATCCGAGTATCAAATCCAAGCATGCACAAAAAAACCTACAATGCCTCTACACCAAATCTCTATAGCCTCCACTGCTTGCCCTACCTGCTTGACCATAGATCATCCCACGTTTGTTTACTACTGCCCCTACCTAGTTGCCAGTGATCCGCAACCATGCTCAACAATGCTCACCATATATATGGGAACTTGGGGGGGGGGGGATGTCACTATGTATAAACTGCGTATATCACGTGCATTCAGGAACTATTTGTAACCTTTATTATGTGACTTTTTGACAAATAATATACACCCATTTCCTTTTCAATATGTAATTTTTTTCCCAATTTCATTTTACGGTACCCTTCTATATGTGAAAATGTGAGAAAAAGTGAAAATAAATAATCCCTTCTACTGCACTCACGTGGTCGTCACATAATTTTATTAAGTGAACCCCCGAGTATGGGAATAAGCTAGGCTTAACCCCAACAACATATTAGGCTATGGTGATCTTAACAGATGAACCAGACGGACGCCTTCCTAGTTCACACCTTCATCACGTGCCACAGATTTTTGATTGCTCAAGTCATTATTTTTTTGAAAAATCCTTGTAGTTATACGAGAGTCTTTGATTTTATCCAAATGACCTCGAAGCCAGCCTATGTAAAATTTGAGTTTTAAAGTCTGAATTTGAGTCTGAGCCATGTAGACTGGCCATTGGCTAAGAGAAGCCCTAGGTATAAAGCTTAATTTTTAAGTTTGAAAGGACACAATTATCATTATCAAGGCTTTTTGAAGTTTTGGAGCGTACCATTGAGAGCGACTACTCACACACATTGTAATCCAACACCATATGAGCAAATTTGAGAATTTCAGAATTCCTACTTTCAAAATGATATTAAGATTTGACCACATGGCCAAATCTTAGCCAACCTTTTGAGAGCACAAAGCTAAAAAGAAATTTTCAAGTACTACCTTGTGAAAGGATTTGGCCTTAAAAAATAGTTTGAGATTTGTCCATATGGCCAAATCGTCCCAAATTGGCTCTTAAATCTCAAACTCTCTAATATGGTGTTATCCATTTTTCTTGAGCTCCGGTAATCTGAATTCAATTTTGACACTTGCATTGTGTTCCTTGTCTACTCCTCTTTAATTTAAGTATACTCATTGTCAATTTCACCATGGTTCGTGACTGCACATTAGAGAGCTAAATCGGCTGTTTTGCATAATTCAATGGTTGTTTTTTGATGTTTTGACCATAGGAGAGTGCTCCTAGAACATAGGGAGAACTTTCTGGTATGTTTTGTTGCAGTTTTAAGGACCTTGATAATGATGGTTCGTGATTTTGGTACCTTGTTGGATTGCAACCAGACTTGGCAGGATAGTGCCCCTAGATATCTTACACCTCCTTCTAAATTTTTGTTGCATTTGGACTTTTTTTGAGTGCAAAAATGGTGTGACGATCGAGAGTGGTGAAATAGGACACAGGCAGATTTCATGGGTAGAGAGTGATAGATTTGCTAGTGCCAAAGATAGCTTAATTCCATAGGTTCACTTCTTGAGGTTAATACCCTCAAAGAGTCTCCGAGCCCCATCCTAGTCACTTTCTTGAGTATTGACATTATGTTAGTGCCACATAGCTATGCTATAAACGTCCATCACAATGACTTGCTAACATTGGTGCCGTTGCCGAGGAAAGTGATCCTTAGGTGGTGAATGACCTAGTCATAGCTTTACTTTAGAGACCTTTGATTTTGATTTCCATTCCATTCAAACTTTAGCAGTCAAGCAGCTAGACTCGAGGTTTAGTGCTTCGTAGAGGCTAGATGTTGGGGACTTACTCTTGGGAGGGATAGGGAGTTGAGAGTGAGAACAAAAGAATTTCAGTCTGTATTTTTTTTATGCTTTGAAAGTACTATTCCATCGTTCCTTTTACTTTCAATTTTGTATTGTTTGTTTGTTTTTGTTCCTAGAACTCATTTTAGCATATAAGAGTAGATTTGGTAACAACCAAAACCATCAAATTGGGCTGAAAAGTTCAAGAAAAATTTGTCAAAACCATATTTTGGTAGGAAAGACCATAAAATCTAAAAAATTAAGAATTTGATGGTCATAACTCGAAAAATGATCTAAACTCAAAAAAAGTGCAAAACGGGGATAATCAAACCCAAAATATTCAAACTAGAAAGTTTCATGCGATTTGGTGCTAGAACATGGATTGCGATCCATTACCCCCTATGAGCTTTTGACCAGAAACCGATACCATTGGGTTCTGTGTGGTTTCAGATAACTGAATATACACTGTTGGTGAGAAATTGACACGAAAAACTGGCTCCAATCAAGAAATTGGAGCAAAAGACACAAAAATGTTCAAAATCAAACAAAATTTATGATTTTTTGACTTTTTGATATCCAAATCAAAAAATAAGTGAAAATCTAATATCTAGAGATGTGGTCAAACATGGATCACGTACATGTCCCCTTTTATCATATCTGGAAGTGAGATTTGAGTAGTAAGTAGCTGAAAACAATTGGGACAACTTTTACAAAGGACACCGTAGCAAAAAACTCCAAAATTTTGACCAAATCTTCACAAGACGAGTTGCTAGTAAAAAGCTACAGGGCAAACACAAAAAATTTCTTTTGACCAACAAAAAGTTTTTCAAATCCAAAATTAAGTGATGGAGTGGACTACTTATACTATAAGTAATCATCAAGCCAAATTTGGAATCCTGATTTGATGGAACATGGATCGTGATCCATACCCTTGATATTTTTAATAGAGACCATGTAGACCTGCAGAGACCTATACAAAATATCCAAAAGAAGAATAGTCAAAAAATTCTAAGTGATCCAAATCACATAAAAACAATAAAGCAAGGATCAAAGGACTGAAAAGAACTTGTGTATCAAGTTTCAATGCAATCTGACACAACGATACATGGATCATGATCTATGTCCCCTTGTTAGAGATTGGACCCAAATTCATACTAGAGCTCGCTCTAGTCCCTAGAAGCACGGTGGTCTATTCAAAATTCAAATTGGATTTCAATTGTACAAATTGCAAGCCAAATAATATTTTGTGCCAAAGATAAATAGTCTATTTTGGGAAGGTTGGTTTCAGCCTTTGAAGCACTCTATAGCTTCCTTAAGATGTGCTCTATCTATTCCTATGGTAAAAAACCAATTTGGATGCATGTATTGTGCATAGGGAATGAAAATGACTCGTAGATAGGCATGACTAAAAACACAACTTCATTGCATGAAAATTACATGGAAAGGAAGAGCTTTCACCTACAAGTGTGTTGGTATGCTTAGAATCACAATGCAACACCACACGAGGGAGACAGGGAAAATTTAAAAAACAAAGAACTTACAGTACTCAACTGCAACGTACACTCACTTTCATTATCCAAAAACTTAGGTCAAAAGCTACAAAAATTGGCTCTTATACCTTAGCCAAGGTTTAAGAAGCTCAATAATAAGGCTGAGGAACTGCAGTTAATTACAACTTTGGAAGTCTTTAGCCCCTTTACACTACGAGTCTTGGCTAGCCAGATACAGCACCCAATTGTAAATCTCCGAAACCACATCCGTGGCCTATTTGTCTGGTTAATTATAATCTTTCACCATGGCTCGCTATCAAGAAGGGCCATGAGCTACGTGGACCAAACATATGAAAACATCTGATGGTTATGGTTATGGTTATGGTTGTGCAAGGTTATGGTTATGTTTTTTGTTATGGTTATGGTTATGGTTACGGTTACGGTTACGGTTGTGCAAGGTTATGGTTATGGTTTTGGTTCAGGTGATGGTTATGGTTTTGCTATGATGGTATAGCAATCGTGCTATGGTTATGGTTTTGCTATGGTTAGGTTATGGTTATGGTTAGGGTTATGGTTATGGTTATGGTTATGGTTAAATGGATAGAATTGCCTCTTTCCCATAAACTAGATGGAAAGGGGTGAAACCTAGTGATGTTCGGAACGTTGTTCGGTCGGCCCAAAGAGCTACCATGATATGTTTATCCCAGTCTCCTATGTGATTGTTCACCTGCTTTGTGATGATTTTGCAAATCATTCCATTTACCTTCTCTACCAAACCATTACATTGTGGATAGTATGGTGTGGAATGTCGGCGTGTGATGCCTAAATTTTTCATGAATTCTCCCACCAGATCGCCTCTAAAACTTGGTCCTCTATCTGATATTACCTCTAGAGGAGTGCCAAAACGGCAACAGATATGCTCAAAAGTGTACTTTGCTACCTCTTGGGCTGTAATGTGGGTGGTGGCTGTTGCTTCTGCCCATCGAGTCATGTAGTCTACACCCACTATGATGTATAGTTTACATGATTGGGCCCTTGGTAAAGGACCGATTGCATCTATTCCCCATTTCTCAAATGGACCATATGAGATGATAGGAGTTTAAGGCTCGTAGGTTAATGTGCGATCACTGGCCACTTGACAAGCCTTGCATGTTTTACACCAATGGTGTGAAGGAGTACGAGCGGAAGTGTGATGCGAGAGAGAGTGCGAGAAGAAGAGCACGACGATATGGTGAACTCGCTCTACTGTAATGTGTAGAGCATAGTGAGTTCTTATTAGGTTTTTACAAAAGAATATGTGTACATACCTGGCGGCCTGCCCACTTACCTAGGCGACCACATTGGGCTTTATACCCCAACAACCTCCCACTTAAAGTCCAATGTGGTACTTTAAGTGTGAGAGAAGCTACTATACAAGCTAATATACAAGAGATTTAGAGAAGTGATGTACTATCCTACACCTAACTGCTTTGCGAAAATGCGCAAATCTCTTTGAGGGAAGTCCTTTTGTAGTAGATCAGCAGGATTTTCTGTGGTGTGAACTTTGACAAGCTGAATTTGCTTATCCTCGAGCATTTCCCTGATGAAATGATACTTCACATCCACATGCTTTGTCTTTGAGTGATAAACTGGATTGCGAGCCAATTGTATAGCACTCTGACTATCAGAATATAACACAGGCATCTCTTCTTTGATTCCCAAATCTGTTACTAGTCGATTAATCCAAATTGATTCTTTGCATGCCTCTGATGCTGCAACATATTCAGCCTCTGTAGTAGACTGAGTAACACAATCTTGTAATCTAGAATGCCATGTACTGCTCCACCAGCCAACGTAAAGACATACCCTGACGTAGACCTTCGGTTGTCTAAGTCACCTGCATAATCTGAGTCTGTAAAACCCTTTTTACTTAGCTCCTGACTCCCATAGCATATACGCATACTCTTTGTAGCTTTCAGGTATCTCAATATTCCTTTCACTACCTCCCAATGTTTTTTGCCTGGGTTTGACATGTATCGACTTACTACTCCCACTGCAAATGCAATGTCTGGGCGAGTAGCAATCATTACATACATCAAACTACCCACTGCAGAAGCATATGGAATCTTATCCATTTCAGTCTATTCTTCCTCAGACACAGGACAATCTTGTTTGCTAAGTTTCACATATGGTGGCAATGGAACACTCAATGCCTTTCCCTTCTCCATATTGAAACGTTGCAAAACCTTGTCAATATACTTTGTTTGAGATAACCAAATCAACTTCTTTGATCTGTCTCTCTCAATACGCATACCAAGTATATGACTTGCCTCACCCATGTCTTTCATGTCAAACGATTTTTCCATCTTTGAGTTCAAAGCTGAAATTTCTTCCAAGTGCTTGCCAGCAATCAACATGTCATCCACATACAAAATGAGGATCAACCAACTGCCATCCTTAGCCTTCTTTGTATATAGACAGTGATCGAACTCACTACGTTTGTAGCCTTGAGAAAGCATAAACTTGTGGAACTTATGGTACCATGCCCTCGGTGATTGTTTTAAGCCATAAAGACTCTTTAACAATTGGCATACCAAATCTTCCTTGCCTTTCTCAACAAACCCTTCTGGCCGCTGCATGTAAATTTCCACATCTAAATCACCATGCAAGAACGCTGTCTTGACATCCATTTGGTGCAACACCAAATCTAATATGGCAACCAATGCAAGAAAGCATCTCAATGTAGTCATCTTGACCACCAGAGAGAAGACTTCATCAAAGTCAATGCCTTGTTCTTGCTTAAATCCCTTGGCAACAAGCCTTGCTTTGTACTTTGGCTAACTATCATGAGCGGTGATCTTATACTTGTAAACCCATTTACAAGGTAGAGCCTTTTTGCCCTGTGGTAATTTAACTAGCTTCCATGTCTGGTTTTTATGCAGAGCTGTCATCTCTAACTGCATGGCCAATTGCCAATTCCCGGAGTCCTTCATTTGCACTGCTTCCTTGTAACATGAAGGCTCATTGCAATCAGTCAACATGACATTGTTCATAGATGGAACAAACCTATCAGGAGGTCGCGTGATACATCTAGATCTACGCACAATAGGTGGCTCAGGCTCAGCCACAACCTGTGGTTCCAATCTATCCTGTCCTTGCTCCTCTTGAGCCCTAACATTTTGTCTTGCACGTGCAGGTCCATCTTCTTGGAAGACAACTCTTCTAATCTCCTCAACCCTCTCTGGTTTAGAATGATATTTGGATTCATTAAAGTGAACATCATTGCTGCGGACAACCTTTCTGGATTCGGGATCCCAAAGTATGTACCCCATCTCACCAGAATTACCATAGCCTAGAAAGATGCACTTTCTACTCTTTGGCTCAAGTTTGTTCCTAAATTCCTTTGAAACGTGAGTATATGTCTCACAGCCAAAGACTCTGAGATGCTTGTATGAGGGCATTTTGCCTGACCATACCATCTCTCGCACTGAATCCTTCTGCAAAACATTGCTAGGAGATCTATTTACAAGATGAACAGCTCTTGATACAGCTTCAGCCCAAAACCCATTTGGTAGCTGTGCATTAGACAACATACTTCTGACCTTCTCTTGTATGGTCCTATTCATCCTCTCAGCAACACCATTTTGAGGAGGATTGTAAGGAGCAGTAAGTTCACGTTTTATACCTTTTGACTCACAAAAGTCCTGAAAGGCCTTTGAAACATACTCTCCACCATTGTCAGTGCATAAGCATTTAAGCTTCTTGCCACTCTGATTCTCCACAAGTGTCACAAACGTGTTGAAAACACTAAATGCTTCATCCTTGTGCTTGAGAAAGTAAACCCATACTTTCCTCGAGTAATCATCTATAAATGTCATAAAGTAAGAAGCTCCCCCTAGAGATAGGTTAGGAATAGGTCCACACAAATCACTATGAACAAGTGCCAATTGTGTATCTCTTCTACTGCTTCTATGCTTATGTGGCTGCTGTGTTTGCTTACCATACAGACAATGTTCACAAAATTCAAAATCATTAAATGAAAAGCCAGGCAAATAACCAGAATGAGACAAGATTTCCATTCCCTTCTTGGACATATGTCCTAACCGGCTATGCCACAAAGAAACGTTCGGCTGCTCGTTTACATTGATTACATTTTTAGAGACATTTGATACATAAATCATGAAAAGTCCTCCAGACTTTACTCCATGTGCTACTGTCATAGAACCCTTGGATATCTTCCACATGTTCTGTCCAAAAGTGGTGACGTAGCCAGCATCATCAAGTAAACCTGTGCTGATCAAGCTCTTTGTAATTGCGGGCACATGTCTCACATTCTTCAGCGTGAAAGAAGAGCCATTCTGAAACTTCAATTGAACATCTCCAACACCTAAGATCTCACATGTATGCCCATTGCCTAGCAGAACATGATCTTTAGTGGTCACATAAGAGGTAAACCACTCCTTGTTTGGAGACACATGAAGTGATGCCCCTGAGTCTATAATCCAGTCACTCAGTGCATTTCCATCAAATGCTGTAAGAAGAGCTGAGTCCATTGTATCTTCAAGAAGTAGATGTCTCCTGACACTAGACTGTCATCCTCTGCAACAGTGTTTGTCACATTTATTTCTTGAATCTTCACTGAGGACTTGTTCTTCTCACCATGGTCTTTAGCTTTCTCTTTGACTTTTTCTGCTTTCCATTCTCTGCAGTCTCTTTTCATGTGACCCTTCTTTCCACAATGGTAGCATTCTATGTCACTCTTGCCTTTAGCACTGCGGGACTTGCTACGAGACTGATTCCTCTTTCCACCTTTGTACTTTTCTTTGGTCCTTCCCGTGACAACTAAGGTTGTTCCTTTGCC
The DNA here is from genome assembly GCF_014529385.1 of Adiantum capillus-veneris. NCBI lineage: Eukaryota > Viridiplantae > Streptophyta > Polypodiopsida > Polypodiales > Pteridaceae > Adiantum > Adiantum capillus-veneris. The sequence continues at coordinate 47,708,324 of NC_140958.1, read as the reverse complement.
TTTGTCCATTGTCTTTCTATTGGTTTCTTCAGTAAGCATACTTCCTTCTACACCTGCTATGTTCAAACCATCTGGAGGTGCAGAATTACTCAAAGCTGTGTGAAAAGTGTCCCAACTTTCTGGCAATGCGATCAACAGGAACATAGCTCTAACAGGTTCATCAAACTTGACACCTTGAGCTGACAATTGACTGTAGATTGTGTTGAATTCATTCAGATGATTGGACATAGGTGTCCCTTCTTTCATCTTCAAGTCGACAAGCTTCTTAAGCCAGTATACCTGTGAGGTTGCACTCTGCTTCTCATAAAGATCACTCAGCTTTAACCATGCTTGATAAGCCGACATCTCGTCTGCTACATTGAAGTAAACGCTTTCTGCCAAAGTCAACATAATGGTAGACAATGCCAATTCATCCATTTCGCTCCATTCATCTTCGTCCATATCTTTTGGTTTTATCCCCTTGAGCTTTATAGGTTTTATCTGCTTCTTTTGTACCAACAGATGCCAAATCTGCTTCTTCCACAATGGGAAATTGGTTCCATCCAGCTTCTTGATATTGTAAAGAGCAGTGTCTTGTGATCCAGCCATAGCTACGCTTCACAGTAGTTTACTTTCCTGGGAAAAATTCGGCAGAGTTTCCCCTGTAAACTGACATCTGAACCAATATCAACCTGTCAAATGAACCAAGAAAGCTTCAGATTCTGCATAAATTTTGGCAAAGTCTCCTTTGTAAAATGGCTCTGGTGTACTTAAAAATAGACCAAAAAACAGCTCAAAAAACCACTGTCTCTCTAACACTGTAAGTTGTGGGTAAACCTGTCCTGCAGCTGTACTGTCTCTCGCTGTCCTGTAAGCATAGACTGCGACAATGCCTCAACGGCAGTAAAGAAAAGATGCAATCCCAACTGTCTAACTCACAGTCAATACATCCTAGCTGCCTATCTAAGGGTGCTCGAGGGATCGCTCCAAGACCTGTATCACCGAAAGGATCTCAACATTCGAGAATCCCCCAGCTCAATAAAACCTCACTCGACCCTCAACAAAGGCTGCAATAAATTTGACAGTACATAGACTTCCCACAAAGTCATACATGCACAAATTTCCCACTATATGTTGTAACCGCTGCGGCGGTTGTTTGCTGCGTGACTCACAGCCATCAAACCCTTAACAGACATACATCATCTCTGACAATACATCCCATGTGGAAGTACCTGCAATGTCACAATGAAATCTGGAATATCAAGCAGCAGACACAAGCTACCTGATGAACTAGTGGATGTCGCCTACAATCTGTGTAGATGCGCCCGTGTCGTATGTGACACGCCTCCAAGAACTGTGAGCCGTCCTTCAATGTGTAGACAGCCACAAATCAACACTCTGGGAGTGCCGATATCCTCAGCACCTGCAGTCGTAGGTCGAAACCCCAAATTTGCAGAGTCGGATCTGCACCCGCTGAGACCACGTAGTCGAAAATGGCATGCGCAGAACTTTGTCGAAGCCGAACGGTGACCGAGACGACCTCAGAATGAAATTCTGAGAAGAGGAATTGCGGCCGTGTTTTCGCCTATCAAATCTCACTCCAATCTGAGCAGGTAACTCTGGCTACCTGCAAAATGCTGCTCTGAGCCTCGATCTGAGCTCTGATACCAGTTGAAGGAGTACGAGCAGAAGTGTGACGCGAGAGAGAGTGCCAGAAGAAGAGCACGACGATATGGTGAACTCGCTCTACTGTAATGTGTAGAGCATAGTGAGTTCTTATTAGGTTTTTACAAAAGAATATGTGTACATACCTGGCGGCCCGCCCACTTACCTGGGCGATCACATTGGGCTTTATACCCCAACATGGTGTACATTCCTGTTCAAGCTAGGCCAAGAGTATCCTGCTTGTAGAATTTTCCTACTGGTGATATCTAGAGCAAAATGATGGCCGCAGACGCCATCATCGCAACTTGAAATTACCTCTGTGATCTCACTGGAGGTTGGCACCCGCATGAGAATCCGATCCTTGCCCTTACAATACAAGTGGTCGTTTACAAGGCGGTATATGGTAGCCTTCCTTACCAGCCACTGCTTCTGGCCTTTGGTGTACCCTTCCGGACATTCTCCTGTATCTAGAAAGCTGACGATATCAGGCATAGCATCACTACCTTGAAAGAGAGGTAGCTTCAGTTTGATTGCTCCTATGGAAACTTCTTGTATTCTTTCTTTGGCTAGAGCATCTGCCTCCTGATTTTCTGCTCTGAGGACATGAAATAGTTTCACTTCTTCAAATTTCCTTGGAAGATCCTTAACTTGGCGTAGTTGACCAAGTAAAACCTGATTTTTACAAACCCAAGTGCCATTTATCTGCCTTATCAAAAGCAAGCATCGCCAAACACATTTAGGCGCTGAATTCCTTGTGAAATACATTGTTCCAACCCAAGAATTAGGGCTGCATATTCTGCTTCATTGTTGGAGTGGGAGTGTAATAACTGCCCGATGGAGAATACTCTTTCTTGTTGCTCATTGAAAATGACTATGCCAGCTGTAGACTGGTCCATTGTTCTCTTGTATTCTCCGTCAAAGAAAAGAGAGTGAGCTCTTTATAGCCTAGGACTCTCTACCATTGGTGTTTCTTCCTTTGCTTCCGTTTTGACCTTCAACTTCTTCTCATAGTGACGATGAGTGAGAATTCCCGCTAAACTAGCCCTGGTGGAGTTTTCTACTTGCATGGTGTAGTCAAACTCTTGTAATCTAATTAGCCACTTAGAGATCCTAGATGAGACATCCATGTGTCGCATTACATATGGGAAAACCTCCTCTATTGTCAGGATTACAAAGGGTCTAGGCAAGAGTTAGGAGTGGAACTTTGTGGTAGCAAACATTAGTGCCAGAACCATGTGTTCTACTTTGCTAAATCCCTTTTTCGAGGGGGTCATGACACGACTAGAGAAGTAAATAGGACACATGAAAGAAGTTTGGGTGTCCTTTTGCATTAGCATGGCTCAGAGTGTATCACTTCCTACACTAGGGTTCACATAAAATGTCTCGTCCTACTTAGGGGGTGAAATGATGGGAAGCTTAGCTAGCATTTGCTTTACCTTGGTAAATTGCTGCTCATTTTTTTCACTCCATGAGAAGACATCCCTCTGGGTGATTTGTTGTAGAGGGAGGACCACTTGAGATAGCAAGTGAATGAACCTGCTTAAGTATCTTACCTTTTGAAGGAAAGAAACCAATTGCTTAGCGGTGGTGGGTGACGAAAAAGATACCAGGGCTTGAATCTTGCTAGGGTCAGCCTCAATCCCTTTTGTAGAAATTACATGGCCAAGGAGAGTGAATTTGCTTTCACATATGTGACACTTATCCACATTGAGCTGGCCACCCAAGGTTTGCAGCCGGTTTAATCCATCATAGACTTTGCTTAAATGAAGGGCTCGTGAACTATAGATGCAAAAATCATTTATGAAAACCCGTATTGATGTTCCAAAGTAGGGTTGGAAAACAAAGGTCACATAGCGCTGAAATGTGGCCGGGGCATTAGTGAGGCCAAAAGGCATCACCCTATAAGAAAAGCATCCCCAAGGTGTGATGAAGGTTGTCTTCTTCTGATCTTCTTCCGCAATGCTAATCTCGAAGTACCCTGAGTAGCCATCGCACACTGTGTATCGTTCGTGACGCGCCACTTCATTGAGAATTTCATCCTGGAATGGGAGGGGAAAGTGATCCCTCTTCGTGGCTGCATTGAGAGGTTTATAGTCCACACAGACTCTCGACTTACCATTCTTCTTTGGTGTGACTACTACTGGGGAGACCCATTCTGAGTCTTCGACAGGGTAGATGAAACCTGCTTGTAGCAAACTTCTCACTTCTTTAAGTAGTGCCTCTTGTTGGATTACTCCAAGTCTTTTGAGCTTCTGCACTACGGGTTTACTACCTTCCTTGAGTTTTATGTGGTCTTGTACTATTGTAATTCCTATGATCTTATCATAGCCATCAATGAATAAAGTAGTGAAGTTACCTAGCATGGAGACATATTCCTTCCTTTCTTCATCGGTTAACTCATTTGAGAGCATTTTTTGTAACTTACCTGCATCCTCTAAGGACTGCGTACCTGATGGTTCCTCTTGGTTTGTCGGGGGTGTTTCAGATTGTGTCAATCTTTTTGGGTCTTTAAGAATGACCCCCATCACTTCAATGCTAATGTCGCTTCCGTCGGTGGTGGTTGTCTCTTCTCCTGAGGTAGACGAATAGTCGCTGGTGGACTCATCTTCTGAAGCCTCTAGGATCATGTTGCGTTGCTTCCCAGTCCTCATGTCGTAGAATATGGACTTCCCTTTAGCGTCCTTCATTTGAATCATTCCGGTGCTCCAGTCTTGTTTAGCTTCCATAGCCATAAGCCAAGGCCTCCCAAGAATGATGGGGTAGCCCTCCCCTTTGTGTGGCATGACAAAGATGTCTACCTCCACTTTTGTATTGAATTATTTTACTTTGACCACATTCACAATGCCCACGCATTTCACTCTTACATTATTTTCCATTTTGTCTCGGCAGGGTGCCGGCCTACTTACCTCTAGTCCTAGATGGCGCATCAACTTTTCACTCATGACGCATATTTGCGCACCACCATCTATGTAGACGTTTGAGATTTGTTGCCCCTTGATGTGGGCATCCATGGTCGGTAGGATGTCGTTGAGATCCCTTCCAGAGATAGCCCTAGCTATCCTGGGTCTTGATTTCCAGGTACTCACCATTTTTGTCCATTGCCTCCTCATTCTTGGTGCAAGGTGGAGTAATTGGGGCCAAGTTATCTTTGGGCCCTGCATCAATACATCCTGAACTAAGTCATAGGGTTTTGCATAGTCACCTACTGAGAAGTCCACGATGTCTATCTTCCGTCGCAGTTTAGCTGCTTGCTTGCTAGACTCGGCTTTGCCTTTCATTTTCTCTTCTCTTTGAGAGGCTTTCTCGTGCCTGGCACGCTTCACTCCCATAGTATCCACTTCTTCTACCTTCGCTTTCCCTTTGTGCTTTTCTCAAACCAATTCTTCTACCTTTGCCTTCCCTTTAGCCTCCAAGCTCATAACACTCACCGCTTGGTTCACAGTAGGTGGTGGGGGTAGTGGTGGAATGAGAGGTTTTGGTGGTGGTTGTTGTTGTACAGGTGGTCGAATGATCTGGACTGGTGGGATCGGCCCTATTTGCCTAGGTGGTGGTGGTCTTGCTCTTGGCGGAGAGATCTGATTCTGTCTCCCCCCTCTATTGAAATTCTGTCTCCTTGGATGCGGGCAGTAGTACATACCATGGCCGTCTTCCCCGCAATTATAGCAGTGGTACTCTTGGTTCTGCCTTCGTTGTCCTCTCCCTTGTTCTGGATTCCTGACAGGTGCATGCCCTTGCTGCACCAGATGTACGAATAAACTCTCTAATTGGGTGGTGATGCGATTTAGTAGGTCTTGTTGCTCCTCTGATGCCTCTTGCGGTTGGGCTCTATGACTGGCCGTTGCAGTCATTGGGGTTGGTCGGGCCGAGCTTGTTTCCTCTGACTTGTTTACTCTTGCTTGCATGTGCAGCTTCTTGTCTTTAAAGCGGTCTACTTCTATTGCCAACTCATATATTGCAGGAAACTTTCCCTTCACCTTCTATCTAAGCGGCGACCACAAACAGCAATGAAACGGTCCTTCTTTAGGAAATTAGGTGCTCCTTTGCCTTCCTCCACTGAAGCAACCCATAAGTCCACAAATTTGGACTCGTAGGTGGCATACTCTAGCAGATCTCCCTACTTCAATTCCGTCAGTAGCTGCCATAAGGCTTATTCGAGTTTGTGCCTCCACCAAACCTCTTTACAAAGGCAGTGCTTAACACATCCCATGCATTCTTGGTAGCTTGGGGCAATGCATTATACCAGGACTTGACCTCTACTTTCATCAGTAGAGGAAAAATTCAAAGTCGTGAAGCGTCGTCATCTTTATTGGAGACGACACAAGCAATGTCGAAATCATCCAAAAAGTCGATGGTGAGATCTTCTCCCTTGTTTCCACTGAACGTGGGGAAAGAAACACTTGCCATGGTAGTGACTCAGGAAATTACAAACCTTTTTTTTATATTTTTTAAAAGATTAATGACAGTAGCGGCTTATAGCGGCTTTTTACAGGGTTGGGTGGATAGGTTAAAACAGGATAAAGATAGAAACATTAAAGGAATGGTGGTAATCCAATATGGGGAGAATGATAGGGTTTGGGGAATTAAGGATTTCTCCTAGTACCGCCGCACCGAATAAGTACACGATCTTCTGTTGGTAGAAGATTTTCCTATCTACATAGATATTCACATGCATATGATGCAGGAATCTGAACGGAAATGTTGTCGACCCGTTTTCCATCATGCACAGAGGGTGGAGTACTTACTTATACTCTTACCGTGCCAGTGTTGATGAGTCGGCACATCCACACGAGGTCGTCGCCTTTCATGGGCTCTATCTTTCCTTCGTCGCTCAGCACGTACGGGGTGATGGCGACGCGTCTGACCACTCATAGCCTCTTGGCCAGTAGCAATTGCAGATAATTTTCGTAGTCGGCGTGTTGCATAAATTCCACTCCATTTAGCTGCAACTCGTCTCCAGCCCACTGGGCTTCACCCGTGGTGGAGAGCTTCTTCAGGATAAGTTGTATAGGGAGAGGAGGAAGACCCTCTAACCGTCTTCCAAAACAGCGAGAGTAGTAGCCGAACCACTCTTCCTTAGGACATGGGAATCTTCTTACCACTTCTTCTTCAGGATTGTCGAAGTGGACTGGTGGTACTCGCATGCGTCGTGCGAATCGGTAGGCGACCTTCCGCCGCTTAGCTTCGGATGACTTCCTCTTTGGCAAGATGGGTACAGCCCGGCTCTCTAAGCTTGAAGCACTTGCTTGGCCAGATGCTTCTCCCTTCTAGGTCATGTGCTTCCAGACTGGCTTATCTTTTCCTTACCTTTGGCTCGAGCAGCCCCTTTAGGCCATTTTGGAGTAAAGGTTATAACTTTGACTGCAGTTTCTTTAGGGAAGAGAGGCCTCACCATTTTCTTTCCTCCTTTGATGTGGATGACTTCTTTGCCGATGTAGATGATTTCAGCCCCTTCACTGCCTTCGTTGCTGGCACTCATTGACAGTGTGTTTTGGTTGACAACAATGATGGCACTTCATAGCCCACCTGATGCTCTCAATTTGTGGTTAGAATGAGCAACACGAGATGGAGAATTTACCTCTTGAATACTGACGACACTGCAGCCTGGCAGTAGTACTTCAATGAAGGTGGCTAGTGCCTCCTTAGTCTCCTTTTCTTCCGTCCTCCAGTTAGAAAATTCCTTCAGCCATTCATCCATGATTGATGGCGTGCCTCACTTTCATCATTGTAAACTGAAGGTTTCTTAGAATCCCTCCTTAGTGGGGGCACCAAATGACGGGAGCAAAGCGACACACGAACCCCGACGGCCTCTAAAACGCCGGGGCCGATGGCATGCCTCGAGCCGGTCACGGTAAAGCGAACAGGGGAGGCACCACCTAGCTTTGAGTGGCTAGGACGCAGACCACGGTGATGTGAACACCGCAAACACACACACACACACACACACACACACACACACACACACACACACACAGATTAGAGAGAGAGAGATTGACAAATGATGAAAACCCTCAGGGGTGTGAGGGAGAATTATTTCTGCAGTATTTACAAAGACCTTCCTTCCGGCGAGGCGGCACACCGTGGTGATAGAGAGGTAGGGAGAAGAGATGGTGAAACTACTTGGTGAGTTCTCTAAAGACAACTCAATGATTGTGAAACTTGCTACCAAGGACATGTATGTGTGTGTGCATCGACCATTGGAGTCGAGAGGTGGACGTAGCTCCCTTCACATGGTGCAATTCCCAAAGCAACCCATCACACAAGTCCCCTCCCCGTGATGCCAATAGTGTCAATTCTTCCCACTAAAACTCTACCAAGTGCTGACCTCTCATGAACTGCCCCTCCCCCCCCCCACAGATAGTGACCTCTTAGTGCCCTTTTATAGGTGTGGTTTCTTAGATTAGGGTATTTCCGATTTGATTAGGGTAAGCTAATTGGGAGACAAAGCAAGGCAGTGGGCCCGGTGTGGTTGACCCTTGCTTTGTCTTGGGAGTTATTAAAAATGAAAACCTCTAGGTGGGCCTTTGCGACCATCACCTAGAGAGAGGGAATTTACAAATTGGGAATTTTACAAGGCTTGGGTGAAAACTGAAAAAATGATGATGATAACCTACGATTTACTGAAAATCATGGTGTCGTGGTTGCGTGATGCCGACGAATGGGGTGTTATTGGTACGTCGGTGTAGCGCGTACATCTTTTCGGGGTCGATCGGGGCATGCCTTCGGTGCCTTTGCTCTTTTTGTTGTCGGTGTCGCGTGCTTTGGGCTGCTTTCTCCTGTGGATGGTGTTGATGCCGATGGATCTTCCGTTTTTTTATTTTTTTGTAGTTCGGTGTGTGCTTTTATGTGTGTGTGTGTGTGTGTGTGTGTGTGTGTGTGTGTGTGTGTGTGTGTGTGTGTGTGTGTGTGTGTATGCATGTATGGGTGGATAGGTGTGTGCGTACGCGTGAGTGTGTGTGTGTGTAGTTGTATATGTATATGTGTGAATGAGTGCGTGGAAACGGGGGGGAATTATATATATAAATATATATATATATATTTTTGTTAATTTTTGTAAATTACGGATCTGTAACGCACAGGCGGGGGGAGGAGATGGGGTGAGAGAGGGGGGGGGGGTGCGCGTGTATGTGTGTGTGTATGTGTGGGTGTGTGTGTGTGTGGCACCATGAGGGCCTGCACTGGCTAAGGAGAGAGAGGGCGCGGAGATGGCGGCTGCCTGCACAGTGCGTGCACAACGCGAAGGAGAGAGGGAGAGGGTGTGGAGAGAGGGGGGGGGGGGGGGGGGGGGGGATAGAGGGGTGTGTGTGGTTCCAAGCGCCCGTGAGGGCCGGGGGTGGGCGTGAGAGGGAGAAGGCGGGGCGGCCTACTGCCGAAATTCGAGGGGGGGGGGGGGGGGTATAGCGGGCATAGTCAACGGGAAGCAAAAGGGAGGGAGAGGATGAGTTAAGAGAATAGGGGGGGATCCCATCATGGGAGTAAGAGAGAGGGAGAGCAAGAGAGAGTGAGAGAGATAGAGGGAGGGAGAGAGAGGGCTTGCCCTAAGGCCTGCGGGGCCTTTCTAAAGGAGAGAGTGAGAAAGAGCTAGAATTAGGGCTAGGTGAGGGCGGGAAATATTAGAAGGTGGTCCGCCAGGAAGAAAAAAACAGTGCCATCGCATCCGGAACGGCCCAAAACCCCAGTCTACAATGTCAAAGTGCTCGAATCCGACCTCGGATGAGCAGTTTACGGCCAAAACAGGCTCCAAAAACCCCAAAAACACAGTTGCGGTTGTTCCTCCTCTCTCCTCCACGTTTTTTCTGGTCTTCTCTCTGTTTTTTCAGTTCCCACACTTAGATTTATTACTTGGGCACCCTTGGCCTTTTAGATGACCTCAAACGGACCCCGAACAGCCAAAAACTGACCTCGCAGTGCATATTTGTCACCTTTTTGCATCATCCGCACACCTGGCACTCATTTCTTTTCAATAATGCATCCCGCAACCACGTGAAGTGGCCCCAAAAATTGGTCTTCATGATGACCTTTCTGAATAATTCTCACAAGAAAACATCCACGTTGTGTCTGTACTTATCCACATGCAAGTATTGACCCCATTTGACCTCCTGACGCCACTAGATGCCATCTGACGCACCTGCTTACCTCATGTCGTCGGCCCGCAGATAGCTTCCTCGAGAAGTTTTACGCGCTACCAACTCCTCCTTATTGTAGAAAAAACACACTGGTACTGGTAATATTGAAAATCGATGCATTATGTACACCTTGTCCTACCTGTACACATGTGGGCCCCACGTAACCACTTGGCTTTGGAAAATGGGCAATTCTTTATTTGATGCACCATGCATGTATATGTACATATGCGCAATCCCTTGCTCCAAAAAACTCCTGACATAATTTTCCCACCCCCTAGCCTACTAGAGCATTCATGCTCAGCAGCAGCACTAGTAGATGCTCATTCCACCTGGATCAAAAGGCCAAAGGCATATCGCCTGATTCACAAGAAGCATCATAACACCACACCTACATTTGTCAACAATCAACCAAAATACACCATAGGCATATTCAACTAACACATCCGCCCTGTCTGGAGTTCCAAAAGCATAAATATTGAATGCCACATTTAACCCAACCGACTGTTGCCGTGAAAGCTGCCCTGTACTCAGCTTCACAAGTTGATGTAGCCACTGTGGGTTGCTTCTTGCTTAGCCAAGATATACATGCATTTCCCAAGAAAAAATAATTGCCACTTGTGGAATGTCGTGTGTCAAAATCACCAGCCCAATCTGAATCGCTGTAACCAAGAAGCTGCATAGAACTGTGCTTTCCATACATATCCCCCCTTGGAAAGAACATGGCAAGATTAGGGGTACCTGAAAGGTAACGAAGTATGCGCTTCACAGCCTGCCAATGATGCATACCTGGGCTGTGCATAAATCTGCTTGCCTGTGAAACCCCAAATTGAATGTCTGGACGAGTGTTGCCTGCCAAATATATCAAGCAACCAACCGCTGCTGCATAAGTATGTACATCAAAAGGTTCTCCAGCATCGTGCATGCTCAACTTTGATCCAGTTTCTACGGGTGTAGAGATTGGTTTACAATTTTTCATACCAAACTTGTCCAAAATTTTATGCAAATATTTTGCCTGCAACATGTATATGCCATCCTCTGATTGCACAAACTGAATACCCAAGTAATAATGTAGCAAACCAAGATCAGACATCTCAAAGGTTTTTCTCAAAGCATCTTTAAACGCTTCAATTTCATCTGCAGTATTACCTGTAAGAAGCATATCATCCACATAAAGTGTTAGCATAATGAGAACTCCATCTCTCTAGCTTTTTGACATACAAAGTACTTTCTGTTGGACTATTTTGAAATCCTTGGCCAATCAAATAAGTATGTATCTTCTCATACCATGCTCTTGGAGCCTGTTTGAGACCATACAAACCTTTACACAATCTACATACATTTTGTTCTTGACCTTTTACAACAAAACCACTTGGTTGACTTACATAAACTTCTTCCTGCAAATCACCATTCAAAAAAGAAGTTTTGATATCCAACTGATGCACTTTCCAACCATGATGAGCAGCAATTGCAACTAGTGATCGAACTGTGGATGCACGAGAAGTAGGAGCAAAGGTTTCATCATAATCTATGCCTTTCTGTTGCGCATAGCCTTTTGCCACAAGCCTTGCTTTGTACCTGTCAACAGTACCATCTTGTTTCCTTTTTACCTTAAAAACCCACTTTGTACCAATAGGCTTTTTACCTGTAGGCAAGTCCACTAGATCCCATGTATGATTCTTATGAATAGAATCAATTTCTTGCTGCATAGCATCTTTCCATTGAACACACTCTAAAGCTTGTTCAAATGAATCACGCTCATCTACATCACAAAGAGTGCTAAAGCAAGCCAAATCTACTTGCTCTTTGCCAAAAGTAGTACCAGCACGTGTTTTTCGTGGCAACGGTGCATCCAACTTACTATCCTTCAAAGTTTTCTGAACCCATTTAGGCAAGGTTCTTTCTTCCCTGAGAACTTCTTGATCTTCACGCACAATTTCCTCTACATCATGAGGTGTCACATGCTGATCAAAAGATTGATCAAGATTATCAACTTGTTGTGATTCTTGATTCTCCACAAAAGAAGGAAGCAAACCTTCAAATACATCATGTGTCTGCATATGAGGTACATCAAAAGCAACCATAGGTTGAGTAGTAGTTTCTGCAAAAATTACATCACGACTCTCAAAAATCTTGTTTGTTGCAGGATTGTAAAGTCTATAACCTTTACTTCCACTACTGTACCCCACAAATATACATTTGATTGCCTTATCATCAAGTTTCCCACGTAACTGTTGAGGGATGTGAGCATAAGCAAGACAACCAAAAACACGAAGATAACTGACTGAAGGTTTTCACAAGTCCGGGGTCGCTAATTTAACGGTCAAAAGGCACTAGAGCTCGACTATTAATACCATGGGTAACTTCTCAATTTTTTCTGGTCAATTAAGTTGTTTAATGGCAAGAGCCAATTATTTATGTTCGAGGGCTGACTAGAGGCTATACCTAGAAGACCTTGTAGTTAAGCTACGATAAAAGGAATTTCTCATGAAATCATCGCCTGACTGATTACCTTTTCACATTGATTCAATTTTGATGTGTGTGCTTATTTTGTATGCCTTGGGTTTTTTGCTTTTTAAGGAAAAGCGCCCACACTGGGAACCTCTAGGGCTCTAGTACCATAGGCGATACATGTGAGTGAAGTACCAATTTAAGCAGGGATTTCTCTTCCAGCTTAAAATTTTACTTTGTGGCACTTTGATTTTTTGTTTGTTCATTTTCAGCATTTTAATTTTGTAACTTTGGGGGGTCATATAACACTGTTACCCTCCCCAGGCTCATCACATTAGTAAACTCCCTTTATAATACTTAAGCTAAAGGTCAATAGGGTTAAGCCCACTAGAAAGCCCTAGTACACTTCACACAATGCTTCCTAAGTCGGATTAAGAACCTAAGTAACCATTGCTTATTAGGAAGGCATTCCCCATGGTATTAAGAGAAGATTTCTAATACCTAGCTTGGTCAAACTAGCTTAGTCGGACTGCTTGATTTTTAAACTTAGACAAGTGATTATGACAAAACATTACATTGAATTAAATGTTTGATACTAAGCAAATGCGCTAAATATTATGCTACCAATCACAATCAAAGCAGACAAACATGGATGCAAAAAGATAAGGGCAATGCTAATGGACATAAAACACCTGTTTGTGTTGATGGTCGCGCTTGATTTGAAGTGTGAACGAGAGAAAGGTTCCATGAAGGTCCAAATCCTATCAATAGCAACACGATCCTGTACACACTAGGAAACAAAAGGAATACCTCCAGGAGGCACATTAGTGGGAAAAGGTACCAACACTTATTGAACACAACAAAAAACATAAGGAACCCTAACCTAATTATTTGCACTCCCCCTAAAGAGTCAAGGGAATAGGATATTGTAGAGGTTGGGGGGAAACCCTAAGGCTAAACTCCTATCCTCGTCGTCGAGATAAACAAAGTCATCATCCATGAGACCATATGTGCAATCCGTGTAGTCATGTAAATTTTCTTCTTCATCATAGGTGCCCATGTTTACTAAGAAGGTCACTAGATGCCTATAGTCATCTTGGTCAAAAGGGTAGGCTTGTGCAATGGGAGAAACGCTCTCTACTAAGTATGGATTAGACGTGGTCAAGAGACGTATCAGCCATTCTAACTCCTCAAAATTCCTCTCACATGCTAGCGTACCTATCAAATCCCATTCACATGCAAGCACTGGAAAGACCATGTGAAACATTTGTGAAAAGTAACGACGGTACCTCTCACCCAAGGCAGGAGTGGATGACTCTAGCGTACTAGACATATCTGTACACGCAAATAGATGATGGTTAGAGTGCAAATATTACAAGGGTCGTGTTCTTGTGCATAATTTGTTTTTATTATTTTGTGTTATGGCTCTTGCTCTTTTACTTTTTTATCTTGTTTTTGTGAGTATAAGGCTTTATATATACATTCCCTAAGATTGGAGATTGAGAGGTCAGGGAGGAAGGTTGAGAGGGAAGCAAGTGAATGACGAATGTCAGCAAACACTCCCCCCTTCCTTGGGTAGATCATACTTTTTGGAATGATGTCGTCACCTTTTGAAACCAATTGTTCCAAGTTGTTATGGGTAAATGCTTTAACCAATAGTTTTCGATCACCCTATGTGTTTCATCTAGTTGCAAGGGTGGTAAGGTACTCTCCCATGATTTTATTTGCAACATTGTTGGAGGTGGTGAATCTACAACGGGAGGTGCAAACTCTTTCTTGCTTGTATGGATATGTACAATGGTAGGTGGAGGTTGTGTCGAAGCTTCTATTTCCGTCATGAAGAGCAAGAAGCTTCATTTGCTTTTCCTGTTCCTGAGCTAGGTGGAACAAATCGTTCTTTCTTTGGTACCCAAACTAGCTCTGGAGCAGGTGTGTCGCATTCCGTGATTTTTTCCTTTCCACGATTTTCAATTTGTTTTGGAGCCACAGGATTGGGTTTACATGGGCCAGGTGACAGGTAAGAGTATAATTTACATTTGGGCACCCAGATTTGATCATTTCCTTTATAGTATCCTTGGGCTTTTAATAGTCATTTAGGAATCCAGCGCCACGTTTTCTTACATTTCTTGGAGCGAGTGGGACGTTTCTTACGAGGCTTCCGTTTTTTAGCATCAACCATGGTTACTAAAGAAGCTTTAGGGACCCACTTGTATGATTTCTTTGTTATATTAGGATGGTTCTTGTGTGTCTCAAGATTTCTTTCAACTACATCAGTTGAAGATCTAGAGAGTTGGGCTATGGGGACGTATGGTTCAACCTCCTGGACATGCAATGTCTTGGGTTTTATTTCCTTAGGCAATATCTCAGGGACTATGGATTGAGTGGTAGGGATAAGAGTTGGTTTTTGCGTTGTGACACCCCCAGTCCCCCAACCAATAGTGCATTTGGTGACTATCATCCACGTGTGTCCTAGGTTTATATTACCCTCCATAGTTCCAGTAGGCATGACCAAAAAGTCTTGAGCTACAATTCCATTGTCATAACTGACAGAAGTGTGCCAGATTCCAAAAACCGTAGTTTTTTTCTTGTTGACACCCTTGACTTGGATAATACTCTCAGATAGAGGTGGCTTCCCTAACTGACACCACACTCCATAGGATAACAAATTGTGTTTAGCTCCCGTATCTAATAAGGCATTGTATAGTACTTTCCCATAGGGGCTATTTAGCTCAATTGGGTATCGTAGGGGTGGTTCAGATTCTAATGAGTCGTCATCTGTGTCCTCGAAAAATGCTTGCGTGATTCCCAGATTAGCCTCTCGTTGGCGTCTAAGACGTTGTTGTCGTTCTCGAGCCTCAACTCTTGCTTGGATTTTTTTTAGCTCTGCTTGTTCCTTGGCAGCCTTCTTTTGATGGATGGCTTGCAACTCTTCCTGGCTTAGAGGATCATTATATCTTTTGAATTTACTCCCATTAAGGAATCCAATGGTTTCAACTCCATCTAGAGTCTCCACACGAATGGTACCTTGCGGGGTATTTTCACACACTCGATATGGTCCTTTACTAGCATATTTCAACTTTTTCTTCTCTTTACATACTCCATACATAAGGACTTTATCACCAACTTTGATGTCCTTGTCCTTCACATGGCGATCAAACCACTTCTTTCTCCTATCCTTTTCCACAAGAGCATTTTGCAAAGCCAACTGTCTCTCTTCGTCTAGTTTTTCTAAGATATACAAACGCTCGGTTAAGGGGTTACCATTCCATCCTTCTTGCGAAGCTACCCTAAGACTAGGAATGACAAACTCCCAAGGCATAACCGCTTCTTGGCCGTATACCATTTTGAATGGCGTACAATTAATAGCCACTTTATAAGCAGTACGATAAGCCCATAGAGCAGATGTCAACTTCAAATCCCAATCAATGCGATGTGCTTCTACCGTCTTGGTTAAAATAGAGATTAGAGTCTTGTTGGTGCTCTCGGCTTGCCCATTAGCTTGCGGGTAATAAGGTGTAGACTTATGGTGGGATATCATAAAGGTCGTGGTAAGCTCTCTTATTACCTCATTTATAAAATGGGTACCATTATCACTAAAAATTTCAAAAGGGCAACCAAATCTTGTGATAATGTTCTCAAAAAGAAACTTAGCTGTTGTCCTCGCGTCAGCTTTTTGTGAAGCCTTAGCTTCAGCCCACTTTGTTACATAGTCCGTAGCAACTAGAATATATCGAGATTGAGTGTTGCGAGCTGCGGGACTAATTGGACCTACAAAGTCTAAGCCCCATTTTTCAAATGGTTGGGTTAATTTAATAGGATGTAAGGGCATTCTGTCTTTGCGCTGTGTGGTCTTGTAACGTTGGCACTCATCACACCCTTTTGTAAAAAGTGATGCATCCTTAAATAAAGTTGGCCACCAATATCCTAATTGCAGCACCTTTCTAGCAGTCAGGTCTCCTGAAAAATGTCCTCCTGCTATGCCCATATGTGCTTCTTGCAAGATATACAAATATTCATTCTCGCGGGCACAACGCCTAAGAATATTGTCCTTGCCTAGTCTATACAGAGTTCTGGCAATCAAACAATAGGGTTCACATTCTTTTACTAGTCTTCGAGCGATATCCTTACGAAGTTCCTTGGGTGGAAAACCATTAACTAAAAAGTTAACAATGTTCTCACTCCATTCAGGCATAGTCTCAACTATGAATAGGGAAGTATCGGGTAATTCATCATCAACTCCTGTAGGGGCTTCACCATTGGGTATGCGAGACAAATGATCAGCCATGACGTGCCTTTTACCAGGTCTCACTACAATTGTGAAATCAAACTCCAGAAGAATTAACAACCATCGTGTGATTCTTCCTGTGGAGCATGGATTGTTTACCAAATACAGCAACGCTTGATGATCCACATAAAATATGTTGAGATGTCGAGCTCTACACCTTGAGCTGGCATCCACTACGGGTCTTGGCCGCTTACGACATTTACTCACTGGCGCGTTAGGTGACCGACACGGAGGATCTCTGCCAGTGATTCTACAGCTGGACTACACTTATAGTGCCAGCCTAGTACGCTTCTAGCGAGTTCACACTTAGTGACCGCATGTACATATGTGCTACTTTTCAGCTTTAGCACTTAGTCATTTTGTACTCTCTTTTCTGTGAAGAAGAAGAAGAAGCTTTCCATCTCTGTGTGCTTTGTGCTTGTCTTGTGTAGCTCTCTTGCATCCTCATTATTTACATGGTATCAGAGCCTGGTGCAGGCAAGAGAGGTTAAGAGAGCAAGAGCATCACAATCCCTTCGTTCGCAATCCACGACCAGATGCACAAGTTTCTGAACAGGCCTCCAAAGTGCAATATATAGATATTTACTGTACAAGTACAGTGGTTGTATGTACGCTTGATTGTGGACACTCGTTGAGTGTAGAAAGCATTACAGGAACCACGATAGCAGGTTCAACAGATTTGCAGGTTTTTGCAAATTGCAGCTATTTTGTCTTAGTGCTTCAAGATGTCTGACGGTTTCAGTCAGATTGTTACTGAGAAGCTTGAGAAAAATAACTACCCTGCATGGAAGTTCAGAATAACAAATTTCCTAAAAGGAAAAGGTTATTGGGACTATGTAGAAGGAGACAATGAAAAGGAACCAGAGATTCCCGAGGCAAATGCTACAGCAGAACAAAGGAAAGCTTTGAGGGACTGGCAACAAGGCCAGAGCAAAGTGATGTATTGGCTGTCTATGAGCATCACAGATGGCATGATGGGCTATCTACAGGATGCTGAAACCCCCGCCATTGCATGGAGAAACTTAGGCAGAGTGTTCGAGGTGAACACCAAGGCCAGGAAGCTTCAACTAAAGTCGGAGCTAAATCAGGTTAAGAGGAACAACCTCTCAATCAATGATTATGCCTTGAAGATCAAGAGTATCATTGAGGCTCTTGGATCTATTAAAGTCTCAGTGGAAGACGATGACATTGTTCGTGCATGCTTGGATGGTCTAGGAGATGAGTATGTACATTTTAGGTCTTCCATGAATACAAGAGACGACATCCCCGTGTTCCAAATTTGATTTCTATGCTTATTCTTGAGGAGAAGAACCTTGACACATCTTCTTCTCATGGCAGAAATAATTCTGAACAGGCCTTCTATTCTAACTCCAACAGAGGTAGAGGTAAAGGTCGTGGTCGAGGCCCAAGGGGTTGCAGGGGCCAATTTCTGGAAGGTCAATCAAATCAAAACAATACAGGTGGCAGGGGAAACCAGTCTCAAGGCAGGGGGAGTCAAAGAGGTCGTGGTGCAGGATCAAGCAGGCAGCAACATACTTCAGATAGTAGAGAATGTTGGACTTGTGGTGAAAGAGGTCACATGTCACGTGACTGTCCAAAGGGAAAAGCAAGTAGAAAGAGAGAACAGGGCAACTATGCATCTACTAGCAGAGATACAGATGACAGCAAAAACGAGCGCATGTTTGTTATGCAACATGTAATGAATACAATGACTGCAGAGAATTCCACCCAAGATGATGTTTGGTATGTGGATTCAGGTGCCTCTAATCACATGACGTCTCGTGGAGAGTGGTTTAGAGATATGCGCAAACCAGATGTGTCAGGCTATGTGCAGACAGGAGATGACACAGCTCACTCCATTGCTCATGTAGGGGACATACCTCTAAATACGAAGAGTGGGAAATCAAAGTACTTAGCAGATGTACTTCATGTCCCAAACATTACAAAGAATCTTGTTTCTGTTGGACAAATGGTTGAGCAGGGTTTGGAGGTTCGCTTCAATCCAAATGGCTGTTATGTAGAAGATTTCCAGAATGGCTGTAAGCTGATCACAGAGGGCAAATGTGTGGGCAGAATGTTTACGCTGAATGTAAACATGCCTGAGGTAAAAGCTGCATTATTTGCACAGGGCACAGGTGTTGTGGCTGATGTTGACATTTGGCACAAACGCATTGGCCATGTCAATGAGCAGAGATTGCGCAGCATGCAATCAAAACAGATTGTGAAAGGTTTGCCCAAATTCAAGGTGGATGGTATGCATAAAGTGTGTGCAGCATGCCAGTTTGGAAAACAGTCAAAGGGCTCATTTCCACATGAGCGCAATGTATGTAAAAAGCCACTTGAGGTGGTGCACACAGATGTTTGGGGTCCAACCGATACTGCAAGTATACATGGTTGCAGGTATTATGTCTCTTTCATTGATGACCATACAAGGAAAGTATGGGTCTACTTCATGCGTAACAAAAGTGAAGTGTTTGGTCACTTTCAAGACTTCAAATTCATGATTGAGAAGGAGACAGATATGCAAATCAAGACATTGAGGTCAGATGGAGGGGGAGAGTACTTCTCCAATGATTTTTTAGATTTTCTGCGAATGCATGGTATACACAAGCAGTTTACATGCAGATATACTCCACAGCAGAATGGGGTCGCAGAAAGGAAAAACAGGCACATTGTAGAGGTGGCACGTGCATTGATGAATGAGAAGAACATGCCTCATCATTTCTGGGTTGAAGCTGTAAATACAGCTGTGTACATTATGAACAGGACACCTACAGCTGCGGTGCATGATGTAACACCTGAGGAAAAGTTTATAGGTACAAAGCCTGATTTGGCACACTTGAAAGTGTTTGGCTGCATAGCTTACGTGCATGTACCAGATGAGTTGCGTAGGAAATTGGATCCTAAAGCAGAGAAATGTATTCTTGTGGGATATTCCCTTGAACAAAAGGGGTACAGGTGCTACAATCCTACTACACGAGAATTACGAGTGAGCAGAGATGTAGTCTTTGATGAGATGAGCAGCTGGTACAGTAATGCACATGGCACTATTGGGGCTGATGTAAAAGATGATGTGGTTGTACAAAATGTGAGGCCACAGTCACAGGTTTTGAGTGGACCACAAGAGTCCTCTTCTCGTGGCTCTATTGAGAAACCATGGAATGGTAGACTACGTACGCAGGTTACTCCCTTTATGGTTGATGCATCATCAGGTTTTTCACATGTAGACATGGATTCAGATGGTTCTGAACAAAGTCTTGATGAGGAATTTGGAATTCCGGCTGTCAGGACACCTGGTGTAAGGAAAGTACAAGAAGATGCTAGAGGGCAAAGGAGTGACCCAGGACCGCGCAGATCTAATAGAGTCAGAAATCCAGTTCAGAAATTGACTTATGATGGGTATCTAGCGCATCACCAAGCCTACATGGCTAAGGTGATACAGGATGTGGAGCCCACATGTTTTGAGGATGCAGTTGGAAATGTGCATTGGGATGATGCAATGAATGAAGAGATGGCTGCATTGGAAGCAAATGACACATGGGAGTTGGTGCCATTGCCAAGTGGCAAGAAAGCTATTGGCTGTAAATGGGTGTATAAAACCAAGCATAAGGCTGATGGTAACATTGAGCGTCACAAGGCAAGGCTGGTCGCAAAGGGTTATGCACAGACGTATGGCATAGACTATGAGGAGACCTTTGCTCCAGTGGCAAAGATGACGACAGTGAGAGCTGTCATAGCAGTGGCTGCATCTAGAGGATGGATTATGCATCAAATGGATGTAAAGAATGCCTTCTTGAATGGTGAGTTGCAAGAGGAAGTGTATATGGATCAGCCACCTGGTTATGTCGACCCAGGTTACCCAGATTATGTATGCAGACTTCTCAAAGCTTTGTATGGTTTGAAGCAGGGCTCTAGAGCATGGTATGACAGGATTGCCAAGTATCTTGTCAGTATTGGTTTTAGGAGAGCTCATGCTGATCATTCACTCTATGTACGTGAGAGTGATATGGGGATTGTGGTCATTACCATATATGTAGATGACCTTATTATTGTTGGTGACAATGCTATGGAGATTGACCATGTGAAGGGTCTTCTCAAACAGGAGTTTGAAATGAAAGATTTAGGCGAGTTGCGCTACTTTCTTGGCATTGAGGTGATCAGGACTCCAGAGGGTGTATGGCTATCATAGAGACAGTATGCTTTGGACATGTTGTCAAAGTATGGTATGGCTGATTGTAAGCCAATTTCTATTCCCTTGGATGTGAATGCAAAGCTGAGTGCAGAGAAGGGTGATGTTGAGGATGTCAACATGTACAGGAAGATTGTGGGTAGTCTAATCTACTTGACTATCACGAGGCCAGACTTGAGCTACACAGTAGGCTTGGAGAGTCAGTTCATGCAACTTCCAAGGAAGCCACATTTGGATGGAGTACGACGCACACTTAGGTATGTGCAAGGTACTCTTGACTACGCATTGTTCTATGCAGCAGATGCACCATTAGCATTGTATGGGTATACAGATGCAGATTGGGCAGGTAGCATTGTTGATAGGAGATCTACGAGTGGCTTCATGTTCTCTTTTGGGAGTGCTGTTGTTACTTGGAGCAGCAAAAAGCAGCCTACGGTTGCTTTATCGAGCACAGAGGCCGAGTACAGAGGTGCAGCAGTTGCGGCGTGCGAGGTAGCTTGGCTACGCACATTACTTGAGGACTTGGGAGTGCGGTGGACCAGCAGATTTTCATCCATTGTGACAACCTCAGCAGCATGCAGTTGGCTAGGAACCCAGTGTTCCATGCCAGGACCAAACACATAGAGGTCCATTACCACTACGTTCGAGAGCGAGTGTTGGCGGGCGACATCGACTTGGTCTACGTCAGCACAGAGGAGCAGATAGCGGATATCTTTACCAAGGCCCTCGGAGCTGAGAAGCTTCGACGTTTCCGGACTATGCTTGGACTCTGCGACATGCAGAGCTCGAGGGGGAGTGTTGAGATGTCGAGCTCTACACCTTGAGCTGGCATCCACTACGGGTCTTGGCCGCTTACGGCATTTACTCACTGGCGCATTAGGTGACCGACACGGAGGATCTCTGCCAGTGATTCTACAGCTGGACTACACTTATAGTGCCAGCCTAGTACGCTTCTAGCGAGTTCACACTTAGTGACCACATGTACATATGTGCTACTTTTCAGCTTTAGCACTTAGTCATTTTGTACTCTCTTTTCTGTGAAGAAGAAGAAGAAGCTTTCCATCTCTGTGTGCTTTGTGCTTGTCTTGTGTAGCTCTCTTGCATCCTCATTCTTTACAAAATACAAACTTGTTTGCCAGAAGGTAGTAGCGAAATTTCTTTACTGCATAAACCATTGCTAAACCTTCTCGCTCTGTAGTGGTGTAGTTCCTTTCAGCATCGTTCAATTGACGGCTTGCAAAGCTAATGGGATAGTCCAATTTATGTTCTCCTGGTTGAGTGAGAACACACCCAATAGCAAAGTTTGATCCATCAATATGCACATGGAAAATCACATGCCAGTTAGGTGTCCTTAAAATCGGAGCACTTGCTAGTGTTTTCTTCAATTGTTCATAGGCCTGGTCACACTCTTCAGTCCATTTAAATTCAATGAGAAGCTTGTACAAAGGACGTGCTATCTCAGCGAAAAATAAAATAAACCGTCGATAATAACCCACGTGTCCCATGAACCTTTGAACTCCCTTGTAATTGGTTGGTGGTGGTAACTCTAGAATCACTTTAATTTTTCTCTCATCGGTTGAGATACCATTCTTAGATACTATATGCCCTAAAATAACTCCATGCTTGACCCAAAATTGGCATTTGAACGGGTTCAATGAGATACGATATAACCTACACTTTTCAAATACCTTCCGCAAACATGATAGATGTTCTTTCCAAGAAGAGTAAACACAAAGGTCGTCTAAGAAAGCTTCACAAAACTCTCTCAAATATTCTTTAAAAGCAGTGTTTATTAATCGTTGGAATGTAGCAGGGGCATTTGTTAAGCCAAAAGCCATCACACGAAATGCAAACACGCCAAATTTTGTGATGAAGGCAGTTTTAGCTTGGTCCTCTAGTGCTATCGTGATTTGGTTGTAGCCTGAGTACCCATCTAGAAAGCTATAAGCTTCCTTGCTTGCAACTCTTTCGAGTACATGTTCGCAATATGGTAGGGGGTAATGGTCTCTTCTAGTAGCTGCATTAACTTTTTTGAGGTCCACGCACACCCTGAGTTTCCCATTCTTTTTTGGCACGATAACTATTGGAGACACCCATTCAGAGTGTTCAATAGGATATATGAACCCACATTTGATAAGCTTTTCTAGTTCTTCTTGAATGATCTTTGCGTACTTAGGATTCATCGGGTAGGGTCTTTGTTGTACGGGCTTCGCAGTGCTAATCATAGGGATTGTATGTTGGACCATAGAAGGCGGAACACCTTTCATATCATGGTATGTCCAAGCGAATATGTCCTTGAATTCCTTGAGAAGCTCTTTGAGGACCGCCTCTTCAACTTGTGTGAGGTATTGAGCAATAAAAACAGGTTTTGATTCTTCACCGGGGTTGGCTAATTCTATTTCTTTAACTATTTCCGGACCATCATAGATTCCATTATTCCCATCGATAGGTAGTCTTTGGTCTTTTGTGTACACAACCTTTCCTTCCCCTGTGGTGTAAGATTTGAAATGTTCTGGTGCAGGATGCAAGACTGTGGATTCTGGTTGTGCTTTGGTCTGTGCCTCTATTTCTGCTTTCTTGTGTTGTCGAGCTAACTCTTGGTTTTGACGCCTCCTTGCAGTGCGTCTCAACTTTGGCTTGTCTATGATCTCTAATTGGGCTATGTCATGGGCTCGTGGTCTACACCACATAACATTTTGGAGATATTCACCCCAATCGTCTACCAATTTTCGATGAGCATCACATGCTCCTATATAACTGAGCCATTCTGTTGAGGATCTCTTCTTTTTTATCCTAGCACGTACATTGGATCGATATCGACGCCTCTTAAAGTTTTTCTTTTTCTTATTTGAGACTTGCTTTTGATTTGCATCTAGATCTGGCTCACTAAAGGAGTCCTCGTTGGTGTCCTCTTCACTCTCGGAGGAGCTATCATCGGTTGATGTGCTTGGTCCTTCCGAATGTTTTGACTCTGAACTTGCTCCATTCTCTAATTCATGAGATTCAGAATCCGTTTCACTCTGGGAGTCCGTGTCTGAGTGGTGTTGGTCAAAGTCTTCTATTGAGCTATCGGTGTCACTGTCAGATTGGTCTACAATTTCCTTGCCCTTAGAAGATGCATGTATGGCACTTATCATGTTCAGAGGTGCAATTTGTGGTACCTCTTCCCCCTCTGGTGTGACCCAAGTGGTTCCTCTATTTCCCCAGGTATCTATGGTTGCAGCTAGGTGTACCCAGTCCACATTGTCTGATTCCGTCATACCCGGTAACACATCCATGTAAGGAGAATCTTGGCCAATGTCTGTATCCTTCTTACAAGTGTAACAATATTGTAGTGGGGCCGAGTGAACTGTGGTGTCAGAGCGATGATCAATAATGGTTTTACTCCCTAAGGGGTGTACCTTACCAGTCACCAAATCCACTCTAAGGACAGAGTCTTGGAATTGCAAATAGACATGATTTTTAGACCAATCATGAACCATTTGTGCTTCCCTCATGAATGGTCGTCCTAAAATCATTTCATATGACATAAGGTATTTAAAGAAATCCATTACAATGAATGTATGTCGTACCTTGTGTCCTAGAACTTTGATCTTAAGATCCTTGAGCATCCCCATAGGTTTGGCTATGGTACCATTTGCCATCTTTACCACAATGTTAGTAACACTGAGGCGGGGTTTTCCCATGGATTCCCAACAATATTTTGTAACGATGCTAACTCCCGCACCACCATCAAGAATTCCCTTTATAGTTAATCCCTTGGTAGTGATGGGTAGGGTCGCATTAGACTCATCGCCTTCAAAATACTGCCCTAATTCGTTAATGGGTACCTCGATCACAGACTCGTGTCCATCTAAGTCAAGTGATTGCACATGATTTTCCTCATCAATCATAATCGAGTCATGCCTATTTGTTTGCACAAACTGTGGTAATCCCGTTTGTAGCTCTCCGTTAAGGAATGCTCGAAGTGCAAAGAATAACTCAGGATCTCCATACAGCTTTGCTATGATCGTGGTTTGGACCTCAGAAGACATGAAGTCCACTAGTTTGGCAACATTCATTGGCATTTTGCAGGGTGTAGGTCCTTGACTAGGAACTGGTGAGGATGGAATCTCATATTCCTCAATGGGATCAGGTATTCCTTCGTTAAACATACTTTCCAACAAGAAAGGTGTATGCTCACTTTCTGATGTCCCGTCCTCACTCCCTTCTTGGATGATACTAGGTATGGCTAACGGTCTATGGTTCATGTGGGGTGGATGAACTTGCGTGGGAAACACTGTGTCATGAATTTTGACATGCATGGGTTCTGGTTCTAGTTTCCTTTGAGTCTCCTCCACTAAACCTCTTAGATGTTTCACCTGCTCAATCTCGTCTACTGGGTTTGGGTACGTCCCAATCTTCTTTTTACGATTCTTCCCTTTTTGCCCCTGCGGTTTATCTTGGGGGTCTTGGATTGGATTTGGAAACACTTGTGGTGTTTTCAGAGGCTCTTTATGGCTTTCTCTTATTCGGTTTTCATTTGGTTCCATGTTACGGTTTTCTTTGTCGGTCTTTCCCTTTGTGGTATTGGTTCTAGTCTCCATTGTCTCGATTGCATCTGAATCATCCTCGAGGTCATTCATATACACGGGGTCATCTCCTGTTCCTATGTTTGTTTTGGAACTTGGCTTTGAATTTCCCGTATTCTGCGACCTCTTCCTTCGTGTCTTCTTTTTCTTTGCTTGGATAACTGATGCGGTATCTCTCTCTTCGAGGATATGGCCTAGCCCTTGAAGCATGGACCGTGTAATCGCATAAGCGGGTGCGACGGGTGGTATTGGCGATGTCACACTAGCAATTTTGACCAAATTTAGGGGTATGATTTTAGGCGCATTTGGGTTATAGGGCCATTGGGCAATCAAGTGATCTATGCCACACAACGATTACATGTGAGTATT
Source organism: Adiantum capillus-veneris (assembly GCF_014529385.1). NCBI lineage: Eukaryota > Viridiplantae > Streptophyta > Polypodiopsida > Polypodiales > Pteridaceae > Adiantum > Adiantum capillus-veneris. Next base: position 47,682,695 of record NC_140958.1, on the reverse strand, counting down.
GGCATTGCAGACGTGCTCCCTTGATTCATTTGCATATGTGCAGCATTCTTTTGCAGCCTAATAGGGCACTCCGCTGCCCGATGTGGTCCACCACACTCGTAGCATTGAAGAGGTGGCCTCCTAGCCTAGGTGTTGATATTTTGACCTCTGGATGCGAGAGCAGCAGCTTGATAAACCGCCTTGACTTGCCCCCAACAATCTTCCATGTAGTATATAGGACACTCTTCCAATGTATCAAGTCCGTAGGCAATACTAGTGTCTATTTCCTCCTCACAACCATCTGCATAAGCATTAGATGGCTTGCAACCCACTTAGTTCATAGGGGAGACTCTTGGATGCGGGGGCTGCGGTCCTAGCACAAGAGGTGGTAGCGGTGTAGCTTGTACAACATTTTTAGATCTAGGGACCATGTGTTGCGATAGTTGCTCAACAGGTGAAACAGGCATCAATACAGGAGCTCGAGGCGCATCCGTCCAGGCTACAGGTGGTCTATTTTCCATCATACGTTTGATCATTAAACAATCCTTAGCTTGGTGACCATACCTACCATATGCGTTGCAAGTTCCATTAAATTTTACTCTAAACGTAGGGCACTCACTAGTGCTATGTGGACCTAAGCAAATGGAACACCATTGTTGCTCGCTTCTTGGATACATGTGACTATTTTGAGGGGGTCGATTATCCTTAAGAGACTCTTGGATTGCCTTGGTGAGGTCTGTCAAGAATGTCTCAAATACCTTTGGCTCATTGGCAATGGGCTTTGCAGTCATGGGTTCATACTCAATGGCTTGTGAGCTAGTGGATCTCGTGTCAGTAGACACCCTCATGCTTGCTATCATCAAGTTGTCCTCTAATTGGATTGCATTGGCAGTGACATCTTCCCAGGTTGTGATACCTCTAATCACTAGTCCATTATAGATTCCTTCATTCCTCAACCCTCGAATGAATCGATCAAGCAGTTGGTTATTGTTGAAGCGCTCATTTACAGGGCAGCGAGAGTTTAAGTGCTTTAGACGACTAATGAAGTCCCTTACTGACTCTCCTTCCTTACGTTCGGCCTTCTGTAGCTGAGATGCTACACCCCAAAGCACACCTTCTCGTATGTACTCCTTTAGAAACAACCTTCGAAGGGTAGGGTAGATTGTTTTCTCGTCCACCCTTAGGGTTCTATACCAATCTCCAGCCTTCCCACTTAATGTCAAGCTTAAGGCATTGCACTTATGTAGTTCGTTGCGTTCCCCTAAGGAATCACATACTTGTTCAAACACTTCAATGTGTTTTCTAACATCTTCGTCCCCATTGAATTTTTGCGTGAGTTTGGCAATTTGTACTGCCTTACTTCTAGGCTCTCTATCAGATGCATGACGCATATTTTCCGCGATAGATCGACCTATGGTTTGAGCAAACGCTGCCAAGTCACCTATGTGAGGAGGCAGGGCCGGTGGAGGTACTCTTGGAATCATATGTGGGAGAGGGACGGGTACCGGTCTTGGCATATGTGTGGATAATGCAGGATATGGAACATAACTGGGCATAGGTCCACTCGGATAAGGGCTAGGGAGCGGCACTCGAGGAGCATAAACAAGTGGTACAATTGGAGGTGTGGGGGCCATGTGTGCATAAGGGGCTAGAGGCACATATGGTCGAGGCCCCATATTAGGTACTACGACACTAGGTAGTGGCAGTGCGCTAACCGTAGATGTCATCGGTACATTCTCTGTCAGGTCTATCCCTGGAGTGAGCACTATGTTTTCCTTAATAGAGGGTTGAGCCAAGTTAGGGAAGCTAAAGTTTTCGCTCGGAGGCTCAGATTGCATAGAGACCCCAGGTGAAATGACGTAAGATGGGTCCATGGGACTCATTAGAGGAGTCTCCATTTGTGATAGAGTAGGCTGTTGAGCCTTGCTCGTATCCAGAAATCTCATGGGGCCAGTTGAGAGTATATTTACCCCTCGGTTTTTCCTTTCTGATTGAATAATGCCATGGATAACATTACATATCATTTTCTGTTGATCTTCGATGCTCGTGGCACTAGAGGTGGATCGTACAATCTCTATCCATCCTACATGGTAGGCATGGCCAGAGTGTAGATCCGTCAACACCTCAGTGTGGAGGTCGTATGTCCAATGATCATTAATGAACAATCCTTCTAGAGCCGACGTGTTAACGGTTTCTTGTGAGGTAGAAGCAATGTTGCTCCCCGTGGTTTTACTTGTCACCAACGGTACTCTAGAGGGAACTTCTGAAGGAGGCAGCTCAACAGGGCCTTCTTGGTAAGAAGTTGGCAGGATATCCACATGGACACTCTTTGGGGGTGTGGGGTCCACGTGCGATGTGAAAGGAGAGTCCACTTCCCCACCCCCTTCGTGTGCTTCATTTGCATCACGTTCCGAGCGAGTAGCTCTACCTAATGTTTCCATGAAACGGCTAAACATACTAGTACTACGCTGTGGAGCTTCGGGAGGTGCATGGCCTTCTCTCTCAGTGTTTTGGGTACGGTATGCTTCCATGATTTCTGAGTCGGAGGAGGAATCACTAGCGGCTATTTTAGGGTCTTGGGTGGTGCTACCTTGTGTCCCCGCTGAGGGTCTAGAGCCTATCGTGGATGGGTAATGGGTGTCCGTATGAACAGAGGCACCCTCAATATGCTCGTGTTCTAGCACCCGCCCAGAGGATAAGTGCATGTGCTTTTGATACCCTAAGGTGTCAAAAAGCTGCTCTAGGAGGCCTTGTGACTAGTTTTTTGCATGTTTTTTGTTTGTTTTTTTTGCTAGATTTTTTAGAGCGTGTCGTGGAATGGGCCGTGTGATAGCTCGAAACGAGCGTATCGCTAGGAGGGACGCGCTTTGCTTTACAGCCCACCATTTGGTTCTATTTTGCTCCAGAAAAGCCCGAAACAGTCTTTTCCTAGCTGGGGAACTAGGCTCCAAATAGCAAGTCCTAGTGTGCAATGAAGGAGAGGAGAGTGTAGGACTTATCCCACATTCCTCACTCCCTCCTTGTGAGTCTAGCCTATATATATAGGAGTGAGACTACCCTATATCATAAGACAGAGACAGAGCCTGGGCCTGGGCGTGGGATTCGGATTGGAATTGGGATTGGGACCCGATCCCGATCTCACTTTTATACAAACCAACCCGTCCGTTTTTATAACCTCCCCCTCACTCACGTTTTTATTTTTCGATTTTTTTAAAATATTTTTTTATTTTTTGGATATTATTTGGTACGCGTTTTGGTGCGCGTTGACCTCACCTAACTATTTACTGTCTCACCTACCTACTGACCTGCTAATCAGTGGTTCACCTAATTACTAACCTACTTAATTAACTAACTGTGCGCCTAACTGTGCACAAACCAAAAAACACAGAAAATGCAGAAAATTGAAACTTGACAGAACTGTGCAGTGCAAACCAGAAAATGCAGAAAACGCAGAAACGCAAGAAATGCTAACTGTGTAAGCTGAAATCTGAGCGTAATAGAACTAGCAAAACAGAGCTTAACAGAACACAGAAAACTTGAATGCAGTCAACAACATTGTGTCTTTCTCTACTGTTTTTGCATAACAACAATAATCAAACTTAAGCCGCGCCTTTCCTACATAAAAAATAGCTTCAATACAATTTACAGATCGCCATTGGAGCTTCACGCGCAGCATCTCCCCGACAACGGTGTCAAAAATGTCACGGCTAGGGACTTGCTACGCGCCGTGTGCGAGCCACAAAGGCTCCTAGCACACAGTCATACAACAGACAAGCTCACAAGGAAGAATGGTGTGTCACTCACCTTCCTGCGTAGTTGCAAATGAAGGATTCCCGCGCCGCGAAGAAGAGGGAGATGCCGCTACGCCGCACTCAACTGCCTCGCCGCCGTCGTGCCGCTGCAACGCTCGATCACACACACACTCTCACACACTCTCTCTCTCTCTCACACACACACACACACACACACGTACACACACACACAGAAGGAGATGGTGAAGGAGAAGGTGGAGATGGAGCAAGAGCGGCTTTCTATTGCACAATGAGAGAATGAGTAAAAATTAGGTTTAGTGGCTTTTATATGAGCTCACCCCATTCACACTTGGGCGCCCATACTTAGCCAACTAACTCCTTGAATATTCCCGTTAGAGTGCGCCTGTCATCGGCGATCACCCTTACCCTGTTCCTATTGGTCCGACAAGCCCGATACCTGACTCTACACAATACAACGTTTATAGATCATAGGGTATCCGTGAGCCGTGAGGGTTAACAATATGCGCAGGTAAAATGATTTGCTCATCATCAAGGACATGGTTAGGATTATATACATAAGGTTTTAACAGACTTACATGAAATACATCATGCACTTTGAGATGAGAAGGGAGTTTTAGTCTATAAGCTTGATCACTTACAACCTTGATTATTTCGTAAGGTCCACAATATCGGTAGCTAAGCTTCTTATACCTTCCGAGAGACAGATTGCTCTTTTTGGGCTTTACTCATAAGAAAACTTTGTCACCTTATTTGAAAATCCAATCAGATCTTTTTAAGTCAACGTAGTTCTTTTGTCGATCTTGAGCCGCTTGAATATCCCTTCGAATAGCTTTGGTTTGAGCTTCCATTTCTTCAAGCATTTTCTTTGAGGCTTCTACCCTTATAGTGGGGTCAGAAAAGTTAAGAGGTGATAAACATTCTTGACCATAAAGAGCATTAAAAGGTGTCATTCCAATACTTCTATGAGTAGAGGAATTGTATGCATACTCTACCAAGGGTAGGTATTGAATCCACTTGCGAGGTTCTCTATTGCAGTAGGCTCTGAGGATGTCTTCAATTACTTGATTAAATCTTTCAGTTTGGCCATCAGTTTGAGGATGATAAGCAGTACTAAAACATAACTAGGTTCCAATAGCTTGAAACAATGATACCCAAAACTTTGAAGTAAACTTGGCATCACGATCGTTGACAATCCTCTTGAGTAAACCATGAATTCTGAAAACCTCCTTCACAAACAGACGAGAAATATCTGAATCTGTAAAGGTTGTCTTGACTGGGATTAAGTGAGCCACTTTAGTAAGCAAGTCGACTATGACCATGATTGAATCATAGCCAGCTTGGACAGAAGGAAACCCGGTGATAAAGTCCATGCAAATACATTCCTATTTCATTTGGGGAATATCTAAAGGATGTAATTTACCTGGCATCTTTAGTCTCTCTGCCTTAATTCTTTGACAAGACAAACACTGCTTGACATAGCGAAGGATATCACCCTTCATACCTTGCCAATAGTAACTTCTGCGAATTGCATTGATGGTTTTGGCATAACCTGTCCTGAAGTTGGGCCATCATGTGCTTCATATAGGATAGCATTCCTCAGGGTAGAATCCTTAGGTATGCATAGTCGATTCCTATAGTAAATTTTCCCATCTTCTAAGGAGTAATGTAGAGGTTTATGCTGATTTGATGATACCCTCTCTTCACGTAGGATATTAGCAAGCATCTGGTAATCTGCATCTCTGACAGCAACATCCGAGACCTTGTCTAAAATAGGGTTGTTAGCCATGGAAATTGCCCCCAGAAAAGCTTTACAGCTTAGGGCATCTGCCACAACATTATCCTTACCTGGTCTAAATTTAATATCAAAATCATATTCGTGCATGAGCTCTATCCATCTCCTCTGTCTCATGTTAAGGTTAGGTTGGGTAAAAATCCACTTAAGGCTCTTGTGATCTGTTACCAACTGGAATTTGCATCCCAATAGATAATGTCTCCATAGCTTGAGAGCATGAATAACTGCTAGCAATTCTAAATCATGTGTAGCATAATTCACTTCATGAATCCTAAGCTTTCGAGAAGTATAAGCTATAGGCCTTCCTTCTTGAGTAAGGACTCCTCCTAATGCAAGGTTACTAGCATCTGTGATCACGTCAAATTCTTGGGTGAAGTCTCGAAGTTTTAAGAGAGGTTCTGAAGCAAGATACTTCTTAAGCTGTTTGAAGCAAGATTCATTTTTTTCTTCCCAAAGTATCGTAGCTTCTTTCTTTAGCAATTCGGTTAGTGGTGCAGCTTTAAGAGCATAGTCCTTTACAAAGATCCTGTACCACCATGTGATACCTAAGAACCCTCTAACTTCGGTTTGTGAAGTGGGTTGAGGCCATTCCACAATATCTTTGACTTTGTCAGGGTCAACAGAGACTCCTTCAGGTGAAATGATAAACCCTAAGTAACAAACCTTAGGGGTAAAGAAGGTACATTTGCTTTTCTTTGCATACAGCTTATTTCGGTGTAAAATCTCTAACACTTTCCTAACATGTCCTTCATGCTCTTCCTCTGATTTGAAATAAATTAAGATATCGTCAAAGAATACTAGGACAAAATCATCCAAGAATTCTCTAAAGATATCGTGCATCAGATGATTGAATGTTGTAGGAGCATTCGTAAGTCCGAAAGCTATCACTGTAAATTCGTAATGACCATAACGATTGTTGAAAGCTATTTTGGAGATATCAGCCTCCTGGATTCTAATTTGATGATAGACAGATCGAAGATCGATCTTTGTGAATATTTTGGCTCCATGTAATTTGTCCAGCATCTCATCAATACGAGGAATTGGATATTTACTCTTGATGGTAGCCTGATTTAAGCCCCTATAATCTATGCAAAGTCGAAGAGAGCCATCCTTTTTCTTTTGGAAGAGAACAGGTGCACCCCATGGAGATGTACTAGGTCGGCTAAACCCTTGCTCAATCAACTGCTTGAGCTGCTCCTTGAGTTCTATAGCCTTTGGAAGTGAAATCTTGTACGGTGCTCTTGAGACTAGTTCACTACCTGGAAAATTTTTGATTTCATGGTCTACCTCCTTAGGTGGTGGTAGTTCAGAAAGTTTAGCGGGGAAAAGATCCGAAAATTCTTCTAGCCACATTGGTTCAGGGTTGGAAGAAGATTTTTTTACTTTGTTTAGCTTGACTACAAAAATATAGCGCACACACACACACATATCCTTCTTAAAACTAATTGAATCTTACTAATCTATTAGAGAGATTACAGTAAGAGATAGTACACACACACATATATATCCTTCTTAAAGCTAATTGAATCTTACTAATCTATTAGAGAGATTAGAGTAAAAGATAGCACACACACACACACACACACATATCCTTCTTAAAGCTAATTGAATCTTACTAATCTACTAGAGAGATTAGAGTAAAAGATAGCACACACACACACACATATCCTTCTTAAAACTAATTGAATCTTACTAATCTATTAGAGAGATTACAGTAAGAGATAGCACACACACACACATATCCTTCTTTAAGCTAATTGAATCTTACTAATCTATTAGAGAGATTAGAGTAAAAGATAGCACGCACGTACACACATATCCTTTTTTAAGCTAATTGAATCTTACTAATCTATTAGAGATTAGAGTAATAGATAGTACACACACACACATAGCTAATTGAATCTTACTAATCTATTAGAGAGATTAGAGTAGGAGATAGCACACATACATCATTCCTAACGTTAATTGAATGCTTAATTAATATGCACCTTATTAGTCCACTAGAGTTTTTTCTCTCTTAGTGGTTTGTGGACGCCTTCTCTCTAAGAGAAGTGGCAGCACTTCGTGAGTGCTATAGAGGCAATCTCTATGTTCTAAAGTGTGAGCATGGATGCTCTATTTATAGCAGAAAAGAAAATGTCCAAATTTTTTTAAAAAAAAATATCATACCCGTGTTTTTGGTACCGTTGTGGTACCCATCAGCTTGACCACTTTGTCATTATCATCAAAAGATAAGGCCACATAGCCCCCCCTCATTATGATTAGTCAAGACTAGCCTCTCCTTTTCATGTGACAGTGTCCCCCACTTTTTCCCCTCCTATGTGAGTCTAGGTGAGTCCATGTGCCTTCATTTGTCACCCCTGTGTATTCTTTTGTCTTTATAATTATTTTATTTATTTCCTTAATGCTAATTTACTTTACATTTTTAAGTTAAACTTTACAGTCCTATATTAACTTTACAGTAGTAAAAGAAAATTCTACAATCAGTAACTAAGTCTTACAATAAGTTAATTAGTGATTCATATAGCTAAACATGTCAAAATTTTGTAGCGTAAATTTTAAATTCTAGGTTTTCTCAGCCTACGATTCATAATTTGAACTCGAATATCTTAAATAATGAGTGATGGTTAAAAATTCAAATGCGTAATAGAACTTGTGTGAAATTCGAAACTAGAGACCTTACACAATCTTGCTGACCCAAAGCATTGGGAGTGTATTGACGCAATTGTGTGGTCATGGACTCCAAGGGGTGAAAGACTTACAGAAGAAATTAAACTCCCATCCAATGTTGTGGAGAAATCACAAGCTAGCTTAATAAGAGAAACTGAATAGCATTTCATTTTCATATATTGTTTTTCTTGCTATTCGTGTCTATGTATGTTTTATAAAGTACGATTAACAGCAACATGAAAATAAAAGTTTGGATGGGACAAAAACGGTGTTTCTCAACACCATCATTTTCTTGAGAATCTATCTCTTTGTCTAATGTAACACAAGTCCTCAAGAAAAGTCCCAAAATAAATGAAATTTTCCCAAATCAAATGAGAAATAGGAATCCATAGGCATTGAAATCAGTCCCAAATTTTCCCATTTCATCTAAAAGAGTGTTATACCAACTATGGTGCCGTTTGTGTGGTTAACTAGCCACCAAGAACCATTGAGGGCATGGCCGCCCGCCCAAGAGGCAATGGCCATCCAATGTAATAGTAGGGGGGGGGGGGGGAGGAGGGGTTAATGAATGTGAAAAGGGAAAGAAAAGTGAGGGCATGATGTGTAGGTGATGGGCAGAGTGCACAGAGGGAGAGTAGGAGATGTAGCGACCGCTACAGACCTCAGATGTCGGCACCCAAGAAGAGGAACTTGCTCGGCATGCCATGGAACCCCAGTTCGGCATTTATGCCAGTGGTTTTTGTGCACCCGGCATTCGACACTACCACGTCAGCAAAAAGGCCTTCCCACCTAGCAACGACGGCACTTTCATTGCTTAGGGGAAAGAGGGAGGTTTTAGAAAGTGGGAGATAAGGTAATGAAGGGGAGATAAGGAAAGGAGTGAAGGAAAAAGGAGACGAGGAAGGCTTGGCAAAGGCGGAGCTCAGCAAGGCAAGATGAGGAAGTCTTGGCAAAGGTGCAGCTTGACAAGGTAGCTCGACAAGGTGAGACAAGGAAGTCTTGGGAAAGGCGGATCTCGGCAAGGCGAGATGAGGAAGGCGAGATGAGGAAGGCTTGGCGAAGGGGAATCTCGACAAGGATAAGTGGAGAAAGAGGAGCGGGGAGTCGGAGCTTGGCAAGGAAGGGAAGGAGAAGAAGAAAGGCAAAGCAATATTGGGGAAGAGGAGCTCTCTCTCTCTCTCTCTCTCTCTCTCTCTCTTAATGAAGGCAAGAGATAAGGTGGTCTCTCTCTCTCTTTCAACCTCAACGATCATAAGAAGGTTAATAAGGGCACCCCAAAAGAGGACCGGGCCAATCTCTTTCTCTCTCTTGACTCGGCAAGGAGGATCGAAGGAGATTGAAGCGGGATAAAAAGTCTGGCAAGGGAAGGAGATTAGGAGAGTCGATGGCAAGGTCAATGGCAACAAACATCCTTATAGCCGGTTTAAAGCTCTAATTGCAGGCATAAGCGAGAGATCATACTCTTGGTCAAATTTGTGAGGATTAAGCTCCATAAGCTCGAGATTTGGTCTTGTAGTGCCGCTAACGGCAGGAATTGTAATTTGGAAGCAAGCACGGGAGCAGTAAGGGAAGAAGGAGAGAGGATAACCTCTCTCTATCGTGTTTGGGGAATACAAGGGCACTAGGCAAGGAATTTTTTCTAGATACTTCCTTCCTAATTAGCTTCAAAAGGCTCTAATGACAGGAATAAGTGGAAAAATTGCAGTCTTGGTCTAATTTGAGAGCATTAAACTCTCTTAACTCTGTCACTTTCGTTAAGGACAGACATTTGTAACAAATTCCACTTTGGCTAATTATTAGCAACAAAAAGCATTCAAGTTGTCAACTATAAGCATTTACGGTGTTGTCGGTGTATTTTGCATTGTGTTGTGCATCTTGTCTCTCTTATTTCCCACAGCGAGTAGCCCGGTGCTGACCCAGCTCACCTCGCGAACCCATTATCCCCGAAACCATCTAGAACAACTTGCACAATATCTTGAAGGCCATATTCTAGAGCACCAACTCAGAACCTCGGGCAACTTTAACTGTCACCCCAACTGGACCATTTTTGGAGCCTTTTTGACAAAAAAACCCGCATTAGACATACACTTCCTCTATCATTTTCCTACCCAAGTCCTCCACATTGGCCTTGGCCCTTTGTCCTGCACCTGCTAGTACCCATAGCTTGGCATAGAGCACTTTCCTACACAGATCGACTTTGGCTGCACCATCATTGCCCACCCCCCCTGTTGAACATTCATGTTCAACCAAAAGTAGCCTTCCGGTAGCCTTATTGAACTTGAAACTTGCAACACTCTGCAGACACCCAAGCACACTGTATAATATGTACAAAATTGTATGTGTGTTCCTCTTGAGTCCCTTCAAGTGGGCTGCCCACCCCCCTGGCCACACTCATACTCACACCGGGCACCACTTCCCTAGCAAAGTACAACTTGAGCTGTATACCATTTACCCTGTGCCTGAGAAGCTTACCATTGGCTCTCACTAACTAATAGGTCCCATTCAAAAAGGCCTTTTTCACCTTGTACGAACCTGTCCATTTCTTCTTGAACTTCTTTTGGAAGGTGAAGTCCAAGTAGCTCTCATACTTCATTACCAAGTCTCCTTCTTCTATCTTCTTGTCTAGCAAACTCTTATTGACTTTGGCCATTCGTCTTTCCACTTTCTTCACAAAGTAGTCTGCTCATGCTGCTTCTCTATCTATCTGCAATGCCTCAAGGCCGACAATCCTATCTTGTAAGATGGCTTGTGGAGTGGAATTGATGCGCCACATACCTTTCAAAGCACCGAATTGTGCATGCACTGGCAACACTGCTTCCTTGCCATATACCACCTAGAATGGAGTAAAGTTGGTCTCCACTTTGTAGGACGTCCTGTAGGCCCATAAGCACTTCTCTAGATTGATCTTCCATTCTGTCTCTTGCTTATACATATACTTTCTCAACAATTTGATGATTTGTCCATTGGAAATCTCTACAAGACCATTGCATTGGGGATGATAAGGCGAGGAAAAACGATGCTGAATCTTTAGTTTCTCCACCAATGTCTGCATAAGCTTGCTTCTGAATCCTTGGCCTCTATCAGAAATGAGTACCCAAGGAACTCCAAAATGGAAACAAATGTTATCGCAAACAAAGTGGGCTACAACCTATGCATTTACCTCCTTCACAGCTTTGGCCTCGACCCACCCGGTGAGGTAGCTGACGGCTACCACACCATACTTCTGACCTTTTGCAGACTTAGGGAGTGGACCGATGGCATCCAAATCCCACTTCTTGAAAGCATTCTGAGCAACAATGGCCCCCTGTGACTTGACTACCAAACACCTCTCTCCCATAATCTGGCATTCATGGCACGTCTTGCACCAAGAGTACACATTCTTCACTATTGAATGCCACCAAAAACCCGCTCTCAACACTTGAAATAGTACTTGACCTTTCCCCTAGTGTCTGCTCTCCTCATGAAATTGCTCCAACACCAAGTTAATCTCTTCTTTACAGAGCATTCTCCTCAACACCCTGTCTCTATCGTAGGTCATTAGGTCCTCACCTACTAATGTAAATTTGTGAGCTTTCTGGACTATCCTCCTCCTCTTTAGTTTAGACAAACCTTCAGGACACTGCCCTATACTCAAAAAATCTTCCACCTCCTTCAATGAATCCCTACCTGTGTATGTGGTCGGGCACATATATGCGTGTGACATGTACTTGCACCTTACTGCTTGCTAGCTAGTCTGCCTCTTGGTTGTGCTCTCTCTTCACATGCTTGAATTGGATTTCCCTAAAGAACTTCAACATATTTTTGATGGCAAAGAACCAATGCTTTAAGGAGTCTCGTTTTACCCTCCATTGGCCTAACAATTGTTGATGACCAATAACACATCAGCTTTGACCACTAACCTAGAAATGCCAAACTCGACGCATTGTTTCAAAGCTAGATGGAGGGCGAGATATTCTGCTTCATTGTTGGTATGGACATCCTCCAAATCATAGGCTTTTGAGAATATTACCTTGATGTGTGGATCGTATATCACCACACCTCCACCAGCTTTCTATATCACCCTCCTATATGCACCATCAAACCACATGGTAAAATCTCCCACCAGGTCTCCTGGCTCCTCTCTGGCCTCATCTCGTACCACTCTTGGATAAATTGGCAGATCTACGGCCTTGCTGACCAAAATGTCCACCAAATGGGATCAACTTGTACGGTCAATCTTGAATTGGAACTCAAATTCTTGCAACTCTATCACCCAGGCTTTATGATCTTCTTCCCTGGCTTTAAGTGTAACACCACTTTAGGTAATAGATTGTTAGCCATCAGCACATAAAACTTACACACAATGAGATACACCTTGAACTTCCTACAGGCCAAAACTAAGGCCATGACCCACTGCTTCGCTTCAGGTAAGCTACCTCTCCAAGACTTATCACCCTTCTTTCAAAGTAGATAGGCTTATAGCTCCCTTCCTACCTTTTGCAATAATACCACCCCAATAGCCACGATACCTACCATCATTGCCACATAGAAATCATCCTCTTGGCTTGGAGGGCACACAGTTGACAGCTGACACAAAATTTTTTCTACCTGTCAAAAGCTTCATGAGCATATTCATCCCATTGAAGGCCATGCACTTGTAGAGCCCTCTTTTGGAGAGGATACACATACTATAGCAACATCCAAAAAGAATGCAGCAAGTACTTTAGTTTATGTTCAAAGGAGGCCAAACCTTGTGCACTAGAGGGAGGCTCCAGCAAGACTAGCGCCTTGACCTTTTCCGGATTGCCTCAACTCCATTTTGTGACACCACATGGCCTAGTAATTGTGCTCAAGGTTGTGCTAGCTTGCACTTCTTAGGATTCAACTGACCTCCTTCTTTGTCAAGTCTTTGAAAACATAGTCGCAACTTTGACAAATGATTTTCCCTTATAACATCAAATTTTATCCATAAAAACCCTTATGAACCTGCCCAAGTAGGGACCAAACACCCTATTCATCCAGTCTTGGAAGGTGGCATAGGCATTCACCAAACCAAATGGCATCCTTTGATAGGCAAAGCATCCCCATGGAGAGATAAACATCGTCTTTATTTGGTCTTCAAGAGAAATCCCTATCTGAAAGTACCCTGAAAATGCATCCATAATAGAGTATCTCCATGACCTCCCCCTTGATTTCAAATTTCATCTTGGAACAATAGTGGGTAGTGGTTTCTCTTGGTTACCACATTCAATGGATTGTAATCAACACACACCCGCCATTTCCAACTATTTTTAGGAGTGATAACCACCGAAGAAACCCACTCTGACTCCTTCACGGGGTATATGATACTTGCATCTAATGATTGGTTAATCTCCTGCCAAAGAGCCTCATTTTAAATATCCCCTAACCTCCTTAGCTTTGTGCATTTCGTTTTCACCCTTCTTTAAGGACTATCTTGTGCTCTGCACCCTTTGCTCCTCGTAGATCCTCGTAGTTCGTCGCAAAATTTGGAAAAGAGGCACACAGGTCAACATAGCCTTATCTCTCTTGCTTGGTCAAATCTTCAATTAGCATAGCAATTACCTCCTCCGCACCTATTCCATGAACGTGTGGTTGCACCTCTCCTTTTGCATGAGAGCCTTCAATAGTGACACCAAATAAGTCGGCATCTATCCTTAGCATATCTTTCCTCTTCCTCAGTATCCATGTAGCCCTCATCATAGACTGTCTTTGTCTTGTATTCATAGCTTGTTGTAGCACCTTCATCTTTTGCCTCCACAGGGTGAAAACGGCTCTCTTTGTTCTTCAAATCAAGCACTACCTGTCTCCCTCTCTCTTTGTCATACACGGTAAACACCTTGCTCTCCCAATCCTGCTTAGTCCCTGTTTCTAGTAGCCATGGCATACCCAAGATGATTAGATAAGCATCATCACTTGCTTTCATCACGAAGAAATTGATTAGGCACTCGATGCCCATCACCTTCACTCTTACATCTTGATCCATGCCCAAACACCTCGCTTTGGTATGGTTAGCCATTCTCATGTGTACATTTGATTTAGCTAATGCTTTGATACATGTTTCCTTCATAGCAGCCTCCGTCATGACACAAACTGTGCTCCACCATCTATATAGGCTTGTAACTCCATCCTATTTTCAATGACCGCATCCACTAGAGGAAGGACACCCGTCAGGCTACCCACTCTCAATGCCATGTTTTGCACTGCATGCACATTTCCCTTAGCCTTTGGTAGCCTCATGCTGATGCTTGTAGACCATTGTCTTCGCAACTTGGGATTCAAAGCCAACAACTGACCAAAGGTAATGTTAGCCTTTTGATTTTGAACATCGCTTACCAGGTCGTATTTGGAATAGTCACGCCCTAACTGAAAGTCTACTTGCTTGATTTTATGATGCCTCCTCTTCTTGCTAGTCTCTAGTTGCTCCTTTCCTTCGTACACTTTCTCTTTACCTCAACGGACCCTCGTTTCCCACTTGATTTCTGTCTCCCTTTCCATCCTTGCTCTTTTGTTGGCCAAAACTTCACCATCTTGCTTATCCACTTCAATAATGTTCACCCTAGGGACATCACCACCATTCGGAGGGGCTCACTGCACTTGATTCTCAACTACCTACTCCCTCTAGCCATTGAGTTGTGCTTGGCCTCTGTCCTTTCCAAACAACGGATAAATACCGTCTCTTTCTCTTAGCGGATGAGGGCAATCCGGCGTATAGTGTCCTTCTTCACCGCAATTGTAACACTGGCCAGCGGGTACCCTGATTCGCATGGTTCTCATCATGGACAAAATCCCTCAAATCCGGAGGTTGGATAGGCACCACCGCTGCATAGCGCGACATGCCTTGTTCAATCTTCTTTTTTATTTTTCTGCTTTTTCCCTTTGCGACGGCCACTGCACAATTATAGTTTTCTGGGCTCTCAAAATCCATCCCTCACTTTAGGATGTAGGCATGCCATGAATTTATCCAGTTTGAAGTAGTCACCATTGGCCAATTACATGGCACACGCTAAATCTGCCCAACACACTTCAAAATGATCCAAAAACAAACTGAACTCTTCACATACATCCTATTTGAGCGCCTTTAGTTTGGCATCCATCTCGACTGGGATGCCTCTTTGGGGAAATCATGTAGGAAACATGCCCATAGAGCTGGCCAAGAATGTCTCGTCTCTCCTTCCAAATCTTCGTACCATATCTTCACTTTCCCATGCATCACCAAAGGAAATTTATGCATCTTTTTGTCATCCTTCAGCATATGCAATGACAACATGTACAACTCAAAGTCTGCAACCCACTCATCAAGATTCTCTTCACCTATAAAAATCGGTCCATAGCTTCGAGATGCCATGTCGACCAACACACAAAAACTTCTTCTCTTCACTTCACTGGGAGCAATTAGTGTGATCCTCAGTGGTGGCACCACAAGATGGAGAGGGGGAATGGGGAACACACCCGACACATAGACAACTGTCCCTATATAGCTCAAGGTATTCACAACACCCTTGTCCTCTCGAAAATACTTTCAAAAAGACAATTTTCACTAGCAAAGCCTCATCTGCACTCCAACCAATACACCTAATGCTAACAAGACCACCCACCCACATGCACACACTACTGTGGTTGACCTCGACCCCTCTTACTCACTCTCTCTGCACACACAGGCGCTGCCGGTTCGGGGGGGGGGGGGGGGGGGGGGGGGCGGCACACACTGCCGCCCTATCGACACCGCATGACACAAACAAAAGCAAAAGAAAGAGAAAATGATGGGTCCGCTCTTGATTTAAAAAAGCCACTTACAACCTTCAAACCACCATGACCATGGCTATTCCCAAGGAAGAAAAAAACACCCTTTCACTACCCAGCACAACCCTATGTGCATGAGGCTCCCATAGTTTCTCAACTTCTTTTGACCTTCCCCATTCGTCCCCGCGAGTAAGCACCTTGGAGATTCTTCTTAGACTTTCCTTTTCCAAGCCATGCGGTGCTCTATCACTTGTGCAACGTTCGAGACTTTCCTCGTGCGTCTTTGATCTCACTGCTTGCACATGCCCCTTTCTCTTTAACACTAGGTTGGTAACCTAACGGGACATAAAAGTGTCCTTTCAGGGTTTTGAAAAAAACCTCCAAAACCATAGTAGATTCACTCACTTTGTAAAATCCTTTCATGATGTTATAGTTCAAGGCCTACTACACATGTAAAAAATAAGAAACTTGTAAAATTTCTCATCTTTTGGTCACACCAAGCCTCCAAAGTTGATGGACCAGTACATTTTCATCAAAACAGTCATTTCCTACGTTTTGTTGCATAAAAATAAGATTAGGGATTTTTATAGGACCATAGATAAATTCCCTAGTTAACTTCAATGGGATGGTGATCAGAACATATGATTGCTTCTCACTCACTATTTTTTGTTTTGCCAAAAGAAATAGGTACAAAAAAGTTGAATTTTTACCATTCTGCAAACCTATCATCAAAGTTTCTATAGCCACGATCAATACAAATAATATATGCATGTTTTCTTAGTTCCTTATTGTCCTTTAATTTCATAAGGAGCCATGGAGCATGTCAAAATAATACTACATCTCTTACCAAGGGGAATCTTGTGGACAAAGATGAAGTGCTAAATACAGCTAACATGAAAAAATTGGGTTCAACATTATGAGTTGTAGAATCCCATAGCAAATATTCAATATCTAGGCAAATTTGACCCTTATGACTAGATATGGTTACTACCTACAAAATGCATGTAGTTGTCACAAGAAACTAACAATATTGAAAAAGCTATACTTTATATACTAGAATGTTTCCTTTTCTTCTATAATTGAAAAAATCAACCATCGTCGTCTACTATGAAAAATAGGGTATTAGGTGCCCCAAAACTGAAGGAATATTAGCTTTATGTTACAATATGCGACATAGAAAATCAAAACTGCATTTGGATATCATGAAAGCCACCAAAAAGATCATAGAAGAGCTAAAATTGGCTAAAAAACAGGATTTAACAATTGTTGTAATTTGGTCATAACTTACGACTTTAACATTTATTTCTCCCTAGAAGCATCAGGACATGTTGAGGACTACTAAAGATAGTTCTCTAGCATTATAGACCTCACAAACATGAATTCTAGAGTTGTATAGTTGCAAAAAGTTGAAAAAAGCCAAAAACAGGACCCGTTTTTTCACACAGTTTAGGTTGTGAAATATTGTGCAAGGACAAGGTTAGAGATGGAATTGATATTCCAAAAAAATGTCGAGTTTTTTTCAGCTCATGAGACAACTTTCTAGACAGATAGCACCTCAAAATCCATTTTGAAACTCTTGAAATAATTCAAGGAAAATGGTCACTTAACAGGACATAAAAATGTCCCAGGACATAAAAGTGTCCCATTACCAACCTAGTGTTAAGTCCAAAGAAAAAAAAAACTTCCCCTTTTTGAAAATCCTTGCTCTCCTTTTTTCTTCTTCCCCCTCTTTTTGGCCCACCCAAAGGGAAAAGGCTATAGTGATTCCTTCTCTTTTTGCTGACTAAAATAGAAAAAAGGTTCAGTTGTATTTTCAAGCATTTTCTGATAGACATTTTTTTGATAGGTAAAAAATGATGATTGGTTGAAATAAGATAGTGGACACTCATTTAAATGAAGAGTGCGTAAATTTAATGATGGACATGTCTTGAGTTTTGAAATATGAAATGAATGCTCATTTACCAAGGAAAAGATTTTGGGATACCTTTGAAAGCATGAAACCTTGAAAGCCTTAGAGGTTAAATGATAACTAGTGTGCCAACCGGCTCCGCCAGCCTCTCTCTCGAATTTCGGACAAGTTGCCTCTCTCTCTCTGATCGTTGTGCGCCCGGAGTGCAAGCCACACCCACCGGATGAAGGATGTTTTGATGCGTTTTCGAGGGGGGGGGGGGGGGGGGGGGGGGGCGGCTGGAATCCCTCCCCCCATTATACATAGTATAGATTTTGCTCATCCATGCTATTGTCATCATCCCCTTCAATATACGACTTGCATATGCATTTTCATG
Organism: Adiantum capillus-veneris; assembly: GCF_014529385.1. NCBI lineage: Eukaryota > Viridiplantae > Streptophyta > Polypodiopsida > Polypodiales > Pteridaceae > Adiantum > Adiantum capillus-veneris. The sequence continues at coordinate 47,664,456 of NC_140958.1, read as the reverse complement.
ATTTAATAAATGCTTAAAGCCATTTATTCCCTCAATGCCATGCTCATTTTTTGGTTGAGGATTTTATGTACAATTAGGCAATCTGTTTGTGTCAAGTATAGCTTGTATATCATAATGGCCTACATAAGACAATGCCTAGTTAATGTCCTTGTTAATTTAAGTACTAGAAAGGAAAATCATTTGTCATCATTCAATTGCCATGTGGCACTGATCTACAAGATTTATCCAATGGTTCACAACTCCTCGCAAGAGTTCCATGCTTTATTAAAGCCTTATGGAGGCCAAAAATGGTACATGGAAGAGTTGAAATCAACTTGATAGACTTTATTGTGTCACCCTAGCATAGAGGAAACACCATATCCTTTGTCTTTCCTCACAACCTTTACTAGCCTCTCTCAAAAGACAAGAGTACACAAAGGGACTCAAAAACCATTTGAAAAATAGTTGAGTCTCTACTTTTTAAGAATGGTATGAGCATAGTGAGAAAAGCTCGCTTTCTTATGAGCACTAGTAAAACGGTGCCGCCTTCGGCGACGGCATGGCCTCTATTACCCTCAAGCTCTTTGCTCTTGGCAAATTTCATAAAAACAAATGAACATTCACTCACTGTCTCTCTCTCTCTCAGTCATCAGGGCTATAGCGCACTCTTTCATCAGTCCTCCTTGAAATTTAAAATGTAGAGGTAAATCCCAAAATTTGTAGGTGGGATTACACTAAACCTTGGTGTTTTTCGACCATTTTCCTTTGTCTACATACTGGCTGGATTCTCTCTCTCTCTCTCTCTCTCTCTCTCTCTCTCTCTGTCTCTCTCTCTCTCTCTCTCTCTCTCTCTCTGTATGTGTTTGAAATTTATAAGATGGACAACATTTGAATCTTTGCAAAAGTCATCACAACATATTTTCAAACTAATTTTTCACCGACATATATAGAGTAAGTGATATTTCCCATGCCAAAAAATATAACATGTGTAGAGACTTAAGATTTATACGCTCAAAAGCGTAGCCTACGACATGCCCTGCTGCGGTATCGAACCACCCATGGCCCACGATGTAAAACACATCTACCAATCAATGGAGAAAGAGATCCTAACACAAAAACACATAGGAACCAAGCACCGAGACTATGATTTTGAGCAAACATAGCATTAATTGGACGGGTTCTTCCTAACTGTGCAATGGTGACACGTGTTCTGAATCCTCTCTGAATAGCAACTTGAATGTAGCACAGCAAGCTCAGATCATATGAAGCATGATATATACCCACCATCAAGAATTCTGGGTAATATTGTGATCTATAGCCAAACAAAAAGCTATTAATATAGATAGATATTTTGATACACAAAAGCTATTACTTTACTATATCAACATCAACATTGTTACCTTGCTACATCCAAGTCCTCGAGTAGATGAATCACCTGCATGGCTGTGATTGGACCCCTCCATAATGGTGGATCTAATACATAATCTTTGACTGTGAGATTTAAATTCTTTAAAGTATCGAAATGTCACAAACACACATATACAATATTTTACCTCGGACGTGTCGAGGTCGTCTCCCTAGTGTGTAAGTCACAGAGGCGTTAGGATCCATCTTCATTCATACATATACATATACATAAAGGATTAGAAATTCATCAAAAAGCACATGAATCATAAATCTCTTAGCACTAATAAATCTTGTTTCAACGAATACACCTTGCTTGAGGCTAAGCTTATACATGACAAAGAAATAGTTGCGAGAGTCACCGTGCTTTTTTATTGGATGAAACATATCCAACCACGTTAAACCCCATGGCAAGGGGGTGGCAGGGGGCAGGTCAATTGCAACACCTCTTTGTAGACAATATTAGAAGTGTATGTTCTTTGATCTCCATGTCTACTAACGCTTGTTAAGTGACTATCACCAACCACAAGCTTGATGGCAGAAGAGGATCTTACGCGAGACATTGCCACGTACAGTTGACCATGGGTGAAAACAGGTGTTGGTAGATACAATCCAAGAACTCCCAATGTTTGGCCTTGCGCCTTGTTGATTGTTATCCCAAAAGCACAACGTAGGGGAAATTGGCGGCGTCTCAAATCAAAAGGGAGTCCTTCTCTAGATCCCATGAGAAAATCAATCCTTGGAATGAACACTGCATTTCCTGCATGTGACCCTGTAATGATTTGTGCTTCAATCACTTTGCTATGGAATTGCTTACAAATCAAGCGTGTCCCATTACAAAGACCACTTCTTCGATCCAAATTGCGAAGCAACATAACTGGAGCATTCTGTTTCAATTGTAAAACATGCAGTGGAAAACCTCCCCCAAGATCTAAACTATTTACAAAATCACTTGTGAATAAAATTCTATCACAATTTGATTCACACACTAAGTCTGCACTGACATATTCCTTATAAGTACTAGGAAATTGCTACAAGCCCAAATTTTTTATAGCATCCACCTCCTTGTTCCGTGGAGCCAAAATTGCTCTATCCTTGAAAAAGGTTGCATGGCAAGTCTGTGTTTCAAGGTCTCTATATATGTAAGCAACCAATGCTTGCAAATTATTTTGTGGTAGCCTCATGCACGCCGGCAAAGCCACATTATCAAGTAAGCCCCCATCACAAACATGGCCATTACCAATATCAAGTTTCCACTGCACAAACTCTCTTTCAATAACATTACTAAAACAATTGACCACTCGCATATTCTGTGTTAGTGCATAATTTCTGTATGTTGCCAAATGTATGAGTGGCACAAAGACGCATTAACAATTTCTTCTCTTCCCCCTTTACGCACAACAGGTAATATCTGTCTGGAATCACCACCAAGGAGGAGAACCTTTCCACCAAACAACATGTCATTTTTCATGACATCTCTTAGTGTCTTATCAAGAGCCTCAAAAGCGTGTCTATGAGCCATGGGGGCTTCATCCCATATGATCAGTGAACTCATTTGCAACAGCTCAGCAAGCTGCCTGTTTACTTTAATGTTACATGTGGACTCAGAAGTTATATCAATAGGGATCTTGAATCTAGAGTGTGCAGTCCTTCCGTTGTCGAGAAGTTGTGCTAGTACAATCCCGGAGGATGCACATGCCAAAGCAACTTTGGACTCTCCACGTATCCGAGAGAGCAATGCATTGTAGAGATAAGTCTTTCCCGTTCCACCTAGCCCATCCAAGAAAAAAACAGTCCCTCTGCTCATGCCAGCTGCTTGAAAAACCCGATTGTAAGCTTCCCTTTTCCCAACATTGAAAGATGATTCCATTCGAGCAGACAATACTCTTTATTCCTCTCTATTATACTTGAACTCTTCAACAAGCACTCCATGCTCACTCATAATTTACAGTGTGTGATCCACCTGGGGTATTCCAGAATAATCCGAGAGCCTCTTTCCATAGTGTTGAAGCATTGTCTCTAAGTTTGATAAAGCTTGGTTTTGAGCCATGTGTTCACAGATATTCGCATCATTTGTGCGAACCCTCATATGATATACATGGTCCTCAGAAAGCTCCTTATAGAAGCGATTCCACAATGCACCAGGATGTATTGGATCACAAAAAACCAAAATGACTACAAACAGTAGGCGCAATTGTTGCCCTGTTTGTTGAAAAGAAGCTTCTTCCAAACAAAGAAACCATTTATCATCAACTTGCAGTAATCCTCGTGCATTACATGTTTCTTTAAATGTGTCATATACTTGTCCATTGAAGGTTCTAATATCCTCAAAAGATTTACATCCTTTGCACATGTTGAGTAACATACGCAAATAGTACAAATCTCCAGCATTGGGAACAATGTGGTACATTCTTCCAATCATGTCACCAATCTATCTTTGAGTCCATGTTCTACTTGCTGGCTTCCAAACCCACTTTGTTGGGAATTCTATGTACAACAAATTGTTGGCCTCTCGATATTGTTGATTTGCAACAAACCACTCAGTGAGCGTTATCTTTTTGCTGACCTCTCCCTCCACCACACTCTGTACAGTCGCTCTGTCGCTGAAGATGACTTGATTTTGATGAGGCAAGTGAACTTGGAGCCGTTGTATATCAGGTTTCTGTTGATGCATATGAAACCCAAGTATACGCCAGATAGCCTCAGATGCTGATACATATCGATCATTAAGATAATTTGTAACTTCATTTAGAAGCCCTTCACTATCTTGTAGAACAACAGTGGCCTTGTCATGTCCCTTATACACATACTTGTAGAGATATTTCACAGCGGATATAGTGGAGAAAACCTCCACATTGATATGTGCATTGTACCTTATTGACAAAAATGGATTGTATGGAACAATCCATTTATTACTCATTTGCGCTTTATTACGAATAGTGTAATTTTCATCATCCCTCCTCATGTACGTTGGGTATCCATCCCTAGCCACAGTAGTCGACGCACTGAACCTTCGAGGATATTTAAACCTGCACTTTCCATCTTTCATACATGGAGCATTATTATTCAAGTTTCCACACGGGCCATGCACACTACACCGACTGATAACATCATACAACTGTGGAAACATTACTTTATCAGGAAGCTCCGCACACACAATCTTATCATAATGCAATGTCTCTGTTGGCTTATGCTTAGATGCAAGTATCAATAGAATGTGAGCATGAGGAAGGCCTCTCTTTTGGAACTCAATCACAGAAATGTGTCCAATGACCTTGCCAAAAATAGCTCTCTTAATCAACAAGCCCATCAAATCCTTGAACTTATGGTAGAAAACACGGACAGTACGATCAGGACGATCATTGGATGTCTGTCCAAGCAGTAATGCATCTTGTATCTCCTTCCATCCAGGATTGCATGTGAATGTAATGAATAGATCAGGTTTTCCTCTCTTGCGTACAATTGCCATGGCATCCTGGTACAGCTGGTGCATATAGCGAGGGCCACCAACATATGAAGAAGGCAATACAACCCTTCTTCCAACATTAGCACCCAATAACAAATCTCTATCATCCCTTGCTCCATCTCTTGCTCCAACCATATCTGTCAAGCCTTGATACACCTCACTGCGAAGTTCACTTTGATGATTATGAACCCACAAAAGCCTCAACCTCTCCATACAGCTATATGCATCAACAATATATTGTTGCAGTAGCCTACCACCACATAAAAGACATTGTCTTGTGTCATCTCTAATTTGAAATCTATACTTGTAGAAATCCATCGTAGAAATATACTTTGCAGTTCCATTTACTCGCTCTCTGCTTACTTCCGCCCTGTTCACTTGGGGTATGTAAGGATTCCAACCTTCTTCACCATTTGGAAATAGAAACACATATAATAGAGGCATGTATGACCTATGGAAATTTGAGATTCTTTTTAGACCTCCACCCAAAAGATTCAACACAATATCACGATGGCCAATGTTGCTCTCTTCACCCTGACCAGGCATGATTGCAGCAACTTCCACACTTGTTGGAGCAACATATTGCCAGCCATTTGTACGCTTCTCAGTAATGACCATCCTAATCTCCGGAATATTGGAAGTTTGGACCATTGTAGAAAACCCCCTAAAAGCTTGAACATACGGATTTACTCGATGCATCATCGATTGCAAGCTTTCCAAAACATCTGGTTTGAGTTTTGAAACATGACTCATCCTGTTTTGCAACTCATTCTCAGTGTCAAAAAAATACAATTGAGCAAAGCGAGGGATTTGACCTGATCGCTCTTAGGCATCAATGGACCAATGTTATGATAAATAGATCCATGCACCTTGAAGGTGTAGATTCCTTTTCTTTGGCAGAGAGATTCATCTATATGAGCTCCCAAAGAAGCAAATTCCAACACACTATTGTATGCTCTGATATGGTTCAAGAATTTTCTACTTCTAGTATTACCCCCATGCATCAATTCCCTTAATTCTAAAGGAGGTTCACTTAATGGCGGCAAAGAAACATTTCCTGAGTTGCAACAACTCTTCCCCACAAATGTGCGAATGGTCTTTGCTTCTATTTTCCAAGCTAAAGCACCACAAAAGGAACATGCAAAATCCAAGTTGCCTATGTTGTGAAGAATACACTTTTCATGAGAAAGAGACAACATAGAGATATGCATCAAGGAAGTGATCTCAGAATATAAGTAGGTGATAGATAGACAAAGTGTCTCAACTTTGGAGTAATCTCCCTCTCTGGAGACAATTACAGGCTCCTCAGGAACATCTCCATTATTGGCTTCCAAATTGTCTTCCACTTCAATCCTTACATAACTTGGCGAGAGAATTGACTCGTTATCTACATCCATCACAATCCTCCCCTGAGGAAATTCATTGCATCGATTCACGTTTATCAAATGGTGGCAATCTTCCAAGCGAGGCACATCAATCTCACCAACAGAACATCGAACTCTATCTCGCGCTGCTGCACGTCGCGTAGCTCGAGAGGCTTGACATATCCTACTACGTCTTGCATGTCCAGGAGACAACACCTTTGGACCAATAGCCATCTGTCCAAAAAAGAACTCTTATAAGTACTCACAGATATATACAAGTTAGTATCTAGATAATTAAGAAGAGAGTATGGAGAAGAAAGGATTTTCTAACTATGTCTATCTTTCTTTGAGGGAGTCAGTGAGAGGAGGCTTGCCAACCCACATGGTAAATGTCTATATACTTCTATATCTGTCTCTCTAAATCTCATCTAACTACTACTAAGGATATAATTGGGGGAGCGAGTCCATCCGATTAGCCCATTGACGATTGTCGGTTAAGGCCTGGGTTTCAGCCGACAAATTTCCACTGCGGTTACAACGCGCCAGTTTGCACGTCAAATGGAATCTTGTAGTCGATGCAGATGTGCCAAGTTAACCCATTATTGGTCGACCCGTTATTGGCCATTTTGGCAACCCACATCAAGACAGATTCAAAGGTGCATCCAAATAAACCCGAGGTGCTTCATTATGAAGAGTTACCATCTTGACAGGATAAGGCCTGCGTGACAGTCGGCAACTTTCCACTGCGGTTACAATGTGCCAGTCTGCACGTTAGTCTGATTCTCGCCGTCTTGATGCAGATGTGCCAAGTTAACCCATTATTGGTCAACCCATTATTGGCCATTGGCAACCCACATCAAGAAGGATTCAAAGGTGCATCGAAATCAGCCCCGAGGTGCTTCATTATGAAGAGTTACCATGGTGACATGTCCCCATTTGAGTTGGTAGAGTTGCATTGAGGATTGAATTGTTGTGTACATTCCGTTTACGCAATCAAAATAAAATACCACATTGGCAATGGTGTGCATGTGATTGCATTGGGAGAGACACTCTCGCTTTGCATCTACCAAAAATAGACCAAAGCTTCTTGACCCTACCCAAATTGGGCATATCTAGCAATCAATGCATTCAAAGAGACGGCATCCTATATAGGAAGCTCTCTCCTTGTACTGCTACGGCGGTCAATTTGTTGCTAGTGCTTTGTAATTCAAGCACAATGCTTTTGAAATCCATGCTATCCTTGTCAAGAAGGGACCTCTCCAAGAGACTCATGATTTTTTCCTGGTTGTTTTCTATGCGAGAAAGTTGTCCTTGCACCGAGCTCTGCTGCTGCAAAATACCATTGATCTGTAGCTGCATCCGCTCCTCTAGACGATGAAGATAAACCCCTTGCTCATATTGTGAATGGCTCAACCATTGAATGCTCTCTCTATAGGAAACCTGTAATGCCTCCGCTCTCTCACCTGAGGCTTGAATTTTGGAGCATACTGTGTGGATGAAACCTAGTCCATCTACAATTTGCTTCTTTGCAGGTCCATCCCCACCTCGTGCAACGCGCTTAGCATTTCGTAAATTGTTGCTTGGGTCTCTCTCTGGGGTAGAAAATATCACCTCCGAAGAATCTCCTCCAGAGGTAAGCACGTGCTCCATTACTGTAAGAATAATATATATATTTAGCACTGGGTTATACATGTTTTTCTCTCTCTCTCTCTCTATTTTTCCCCTATCCACCTCTCTATACCTCCCTCTCTATGGCACAAGGTGGTCATAGAGAGAGCAATAGCCAAAGCCTGTGTGCATCCTATGGCCATAGCAAAAGGTTGTTGACTTTCCTATGGGCATAATGTGAAACTGTGTGGACTTTCGCGCACACACACACACACACACAAATTCTCTCTCTCTCTCTCTCTCTCTCTCTCTCTCTCTCTCTCTCTCTCTCTCTCTCTCTCTCTCTTCGTCTCTCCCTTACTCATGTGTAGGCATATCCCACAATGAGTGCACTCCAAGAGACGACATCCCATAGAATAAGCTCATTGAAAGCACCTTTTGTGCTTTATGAAGTGCATGGCATTTGGCATACATGTCGACCAAGGCAATGCTAGAATTCAAGGTTTTTACACTAAATTTCTCTACAGGTTGTAGGTTTTCTCAAGTTCAAATTTAAAATTTAAAGGTAAATACCTAGGTTTTTTTCTAGCTTTGCGAGCCCCACCATTATCAGAGCTCATTGATTAAGCTCATTGAAAAGGCTCTCTCTCTCTCTCTCTCTCTCTCTCTCTCTCTCTCTCTCTCTCTCTCTCTCTCATGCCAAATGTTGTGCACTTTGGAAAGCACAAAAAGTGCTTGAGAAGCTTCCTGTGTAGGATGTCGTCTCTTGGAATGCATTGATTGTGGGATATGTCTAACTGGGTTAGGGCCAAATGAGCAGCTGCCCCACCTAATGCTTCTTGTCCATCAGCTCCATCATTCGAGTTTTTTACACTATTTTTCTATATTTTAGGGCAGAATTTCCCCTTTTTCCCTTGCCTTCATCCGACACGTTTTGAAATTGAAAACGGGACGATATTAAGCTGACCTTGACCGAGACACATTTTTCCCAAACTTTGGTGCTTTAAATAGTGCCAATTTGTTGAGCCCCTACCGGTGCTTTGCAATGTTTACAAAATTAGGCTATTATTTGGGTTTTTGCACTCTCTCTCTCTCTCTCTCTCTCTCTCTCTCTCTCTCTCTCTCTCCCTCTCTCTCTCTCTCTCTCTCTCTCTCTCTCTCTCTCTATTTCGGCACTAATTTGCATGCGCGACGATGCGTAACAGTCTTTAGGCATGTGGGCACTGGGGAGTGCGCTCAAACGCCAAGACCTTTGGCATTTTGTTGTGCATTTCGGAAAGCACAAAAAGTGCTTGAGAAGCTTCCTGTATAGGATGTCCTCTCTTGGAATGCACTGATTGTGGGATATGCCTAACTCGGTTAGGGCCAAGAGAGCGGCTGCCCCACCTAATGCTTCTTGTCCATCAGCTCCATCATTCGAGTTTTTTACACTATTTTTCTATATTTCTAGGCAGAATTTCCCCTTTTTCCCTTGCCTTCAACCGGCATGTTTTGAAATTGAAAACAGGACGATATTAAGCTGACCCCGACCGAGACACATTTTTCCCAAACTTTGGTGCTTTTAATAGTGCCAATGTCTTGAGCCCCTACCGGTGCTTTGCAATGTTTACAAAATTAGGCTATTATTTGGGTTTTTACACTCTCTCTCTCTATTTCGGTGCTAATTCGCATGCACGACGATGCGTGACAATCTTTAGGCATGTGGGCACTGGGGAGTGCGCTCAAATGCCAAGACCTTTGGCGTTTTGTTGTGCATTTCGGAAAGCACAAAAAGTGCTTGAGAAGCTTCCTGTGTAGGATGTCATCTCTTGGAATGCACCGATTGTGGGATATGCCTAACTCGGTTAGGGCCAAGAGAGCGGCTGCCCCACCTAATGCTTCTTGTCCATCAGCTCCATCATTGGAGTTTTCACACTATTTTTCTATATTTCGGGGCGGAATTTCTCCTTTTTCCCTTGCCTTCAATCGGCATTTTTGAAACTGAAAATGGCATGATATTAAGCTGACCCCGACCGAGACACATTTTTCCCAAACTTTGGTGCTTTGAATAGTGTCAATGTCTTGAGCCCCTACCGGTGCTTTGCAATGTTTACAAAATTAGGATATTATTTGGGTTTTTACACTCTCTCTCTCTATTTCGGCGCTAATTCGCATGCGCGATGATGCGTGACAGTCTTTAGGCATGTGGGCACTGGCGAGTGTGCTCAAACGCCAAGACCTTTGGTGTTTTGTTGTGCATTTCGGAAAGCACAAAAAGTGCTTGAGAAGCTTCCTGTGTAGGATGTCATCTCTTGGAATGCACTGATTGTGGGATATGCCTAACTCGGTTAGGGCCAAGAGAGCGGCTGCCCCACCTAATGCTTCTTGTCCATCAGCTCCATCATTCGAGTTTTCTACACTATTTTTCTATATTTCTAGGCAGAATTTCCCCTTTTTCCCTTGCCTTCAACGGGCATGTTTTGAAATTGAAAACGAGACGATATTAAGCTGACCCCGATCGAGACACATTTTTCCCAAACTTTGGTGGTTTGAATAGTGTCAATTTGTTGAGCCCCTACCGGTGCTTTGCAATGTTTACAGAATTAGGCTATTATTTGGGTTTTTGCACTCTCTCTCTCTCTCTCTCTCTCTCTCTCTCTCTCTCTCTCTCTCTCTCTCTCTCTCTCTCTCTCTCTCTCTCTATTTAGGCGCTAATTCGCATGCGCGACGATGCGTAACAGTCTTTAGGCATGTGGGCACTGGGGAGTGTCCTCAAACGCCAAGACCTTTGGCATTTTGTTGTGCATTTCGGAAAGCACAAAAAGTGCTTGAGAAGCTTCCTGTGTAGGATGTCATCTCTTGGAATGCATTGATTGTGGGATATGCCTAACTCGTTTAGGGCCAAGAGAGCGGCTGCCCCACCTAATGCATCTTGTCCATCAGCTCCATCATTTGAGTTTTTACACTATTTTTCTATATTTCGGGGCGGAATTTCTCCTTTTTCCCTTGCCTTCAACCGGCATTTTTGAAACTGAAAACGGCACGATATTAAGCTGACCCCGACCGAGACACATTTTTCCCAAACTTTGGTGCTTTGAATAGTGTCAATGTCTTGAGCCCCTACCGGTGCTTTGCAATGTTTACAAAATTAGGATATTATTTGGGTTTTTGCACTCTCTCTCTCTCTATTTCGGCGCTAATTCGCATGCGCGATGATGCGTGACAGTCTTTAGGCATGTGGGCACTGGGGAGTGCGCTCAAACGCCAAGACCATTGGCGTTTTGTTGTGCATTTCGGAAAGCAAAAAAAGTGCTTGAGAAGCTTCCTGTGTAGGATGTCATCTCTTGGAATGCACTAATTGTGGGATATGCCTAACTCGGTTAGGACCAAGAGAGCGGTTGCCCCACCTAATGCTTCTTGTCCATCAGCTCCATCATTTGAGTTTTTACACTATTTTTCTATATTTCGGGGCGAAATTTCTCCTTTTTCCCTTGCGTTCAACCGGAATTTTTGAAACTGAAAACGGCACGATATTAAGCTGACCCCGATCGAGACACATTTTTCCCAAACTTTGGTGCTTTGAATAGTGCCAATGTCTTGAGCCCCTACCGGTGCTTTGCAATGTTTACAAAATTAGGCTATTATTTGGGTTTTTACACTCTCTCTCTATTTCGGCGCTAATTCGCATGCACGACGATGCGTGACAATCTTTAGGCATGTGGGCACTGGGGAGTGCGCTCAAACGCCAAGACCTTTGGTGTTTTGTTTTGCATTTCGGAAAGCACAAAAAGTGCTTGAGAAGCTTCCTGTGTAGGATGTCATCTCTTGGAATGCACCGATTGTGGGATATGCCTAACTCGGTTAGGGCCAAGAGAGCGGCTGCCCCACCTAATGCTTCTTGTCCACCAGCTCCATCATTTGAGTTTTTACACTATTTTTCTATATTTCGGGGCGGAATTTCTCCTTTTTCCCTTGCCTAGTTCTTCCCCGTCAGTAGCTCGCTTTGTCATGTGGGATTACATCAAAGCTAGGTTTTTTTCTAGCTCTGTGAGCCCCACCGTTATCAGACCTCATTGAAAAGGCCCTCTCTCTCTCTCTCTCTGTGTGTGTGTGTGTGTGTGTGTGTGTGTGTGTGTGTGTGTGTGTGTGTCTCATGCCAAATGTTGTGCATTTCTGAAAGCACAAAAAGTGCTTGAGAAGCTTCCTGGAATGCACTGATTGTGGGATATGCCTAACTGGGTTAGGGCCAAGAGAGCGGCTACCCCACCTAATGCTCCATCATTTGAGTTTTTACACTATTTTTCTATATTTCGAGGCGGAATTTCTCCTTTTTCCCTTGCCTTCAGCCGGCATTTTTGAAATTGAGCTTAATATCGTGTCGGCCATGCCATCCTTTCGAAGACATTTTTTTAATATAACATTTCATATTATTTGTCCGCGCATACACAGACAAGCTATTTCAAGCTTCCCCTTTTCATTTCATTTCTCTCTCTCTCTCTCTCTCTCTCTCTCACACACACACACACACACACACACACACACACACGTTTATTTAATATAGCATTTCATTTCATTTCTCTCTCTCTCTCTCTCTGTCTCTTTCTCTCACATCCACACACACACACACACACGTTTATTTTTTAATATAGCATTTCATTTCATTCCTCTCTCTCTCTCTCTCTCTCTCTCTCTCTCTCTCACACACACACACACACACACACACACACACAAACACACACACACACACCCACACACACACGTTTATTTTTTAATACAACATTTCATTTCATTCTCTCTCTCTCTCTCTCTCTCTCTCTCTCTCTCTCTCACACACACACACACACACACACACACACGCGCGCGCGCGCTAAATAAAACATTTCATAGCAATGGCCGGCATTTCATTTCATTTCGATATAACATTTCATTTCATAGCAATGGCCGGCATTTCATTTCATCTCGATATAACATCTCATTTCATAGCAATGGTCGGCATTTCATTTCATTTCGATATAACATCTCATTTCATTTCGATATTTCATTTCTCTCTCTCTCTCTCTCTCACACACACACACACACACACACACACACAGAAACATTTTATTTCATTTTTTCGATATAACATTTCATTTCTCTCTCTCTCTCTCTCTCTCTCTCTCTCACACACACACACACACACACACACACACACACACACACAAAAACATTTCATTTCTCTCTCTCTCTCTCTCTCTCTCTCTCTCTCTCTCTCTCTCTCTCTCACAGAGACGTTTTTCGTTATAACATTTCATTTCATTTCTCTCTCTCTCTCTCTCTCACACACACACACACACACAGACGTTCTTCACCACGTCAGGGCTGTCACCGACAGTGGCGGGCTTTAGCAAAGCAAGAGAGAGAGAGAGAGAGAGAGAGAGAGAGAGAGAGAGAGAGAGAGAGAGCGCAAGAAGGGTGGAGAGCAGTGGTAGGCAGTGGGCATGATACAACATTTCATTTCATTTCTCTCTCTCTCTCTCTCTCTCTCTCTCTCTCTCTCTCTCTCTCTCTCTCAGAGACGTTCTTCAACATAGGCTCTCGTCGGCAGTGGTGGGCTTTAGCAAAGCGGGGCAAGAGAGAGAGAGAGAGAGAGAGAGAGAGAGAGAGAGAGAGAGGTACCCTTGCCGGTGAGGTTCGGAGCCGTCCTGCAGGTTCGGAGCCGCAGTATCCTCAGCCGCAGAAGGTGAAGGTGAAGAACCGAAGGTGAGGATACGTGGTGCAGTAAACCTTCCAGAAGGTGTTGCAAGTGAGGATGACGAAGGGAGCCGCAGAAGGTGGCGCAGGTGATGATGACGAAGGGAGCCGCAGATGCACACAGCCGCTGAGGTGAGGATAAGAAGCTGCAGGTGAAGAAGCCGAACGTGAGTAAGTGGCACTGTCTGCCGCAGGTGAGGATGACGAAGCCCCTCCGCTGAAGAACAGGTGATGAGGATGGAACAGGTGATGAGGAGCGTGTGGAGGAAATATGCCCGCGCAATAAACCTTCCAGTGCAGGCAGTCTCTCTCTCTCTCTCTCTCTCTCGACGATGAGGATCTCTCCTCTCTCTCTCTTGAGGAGTGCAAGGATGAGGATGACTGCAGCTGCAGGACCTCCCCCCTCTCTCTCTCTCTCCCCCTCTCCCTTGCCCCGCTTTGATCACGTCCTCGCCAAGCGCGCTTAGTCAAGAGGCGGCTGGCAGTGTTTATTTAAATAAATTTTTTTGAACCTTCTTGCTGAGCTTGCCTGAGATTTTTCTCAAGCCGGCCTGAGGCCTCAAGGATTGACACGTGGCGGGGAGGGGGACCCGGAATCCCCTCCCCCATTATCTATTAATTTCTTCTCTTTTTGTTGACTAAAATAGAAAAAAAGGTTCAGTTATATTTTCAAGTTTTTTTGATAGGTAAAAAATGATGATTGGTTGAAATTAGATAGTGGACACTCATTTAAATGAAGAGGGAGTAAATTTAATGATGAACATGCCTTTAGTTTTAAAATACTAAATGAATGCTCATTCACCAAGGAAAAGATTTTGGGATACTTTGAAAGCATGAAACCTTGAAAGCCTTATAGGTTAAATGATAAAGATTTAAAGCATAATGGGTTGTCACCTTTTTATTATTTTGAGAAGTTCTTTCATCCACCTTTTCATTTTTAGAAGTTCTTTCACCCCTTGAAACTTGAGGCAAATAGACTGAAGTTGTCGTTTTTGGCCTGCCCAAAGGGAAAAAACAATAGAGATAAATTCTCTTTTTTGGTTGGCTAAAAATAAGATTAGAAGTTTTGGACCAAATTTTTTTGTGATTGATGTCTAAAGCTAGTGGGTGACTATTGTTGCCCTACTCACACAATGACTACCACTTAAATATAATAATTTATTGAACACAAACCAATAGTATTAGTTATATAGCATCAAAATTCCATGGTCACCATGGCATTTTGAAGATGTCAAAGCCCCTGTGGTGGCAGCGAACGATGGTGTGATATGACACCCGCAAGGATCATATGCGATGATGTCTGTCAACGTCGACTTGCAACGGCAATCTAGCCCAGAGAGAGAGAGAGAGAGAGAGAGAGAGAGAGAGAGAGAGAGAGAGAGCATCCATGTCTTTGGCAGGCTGAACGCCTTGTGTGTGTGTGTGTGTGTGTGAGAGAGAGAGAGAGAGAGAGAGAGAGAGAGAGAGAACCACTGACACACTGTGAGACAGACTCGGATGGAGGGAGTCAGTTTAACTATTTTGGGAAACTTTCTATTTCAAAAAAAAGGAAAGTTTTCTCCCATTTAATTTTATAAAATTAATGGGAAGGCTCTTCCTTGGAAGTTTTTTTTAATTCTTTCTAAGACGTTAGCTCATGTTGTGGCTCCCCCTACTGCATGGATTGAGTTGTAAAGGGAATGATCCTGAGGGTTTTTCTTGTGGATTGGATAACTATGGGTCATTTATTATTTAGACCGGAAATCAGGACTCGTGGAAGCCAAAGTAAAGTCTCTCCTTCTTCCATGGATTCATGGACAACACTTTCTCCGATGAATCCTTGCACGAGCTTGCATTGTCATTGAAGGTAACTGCTACAGCCTGGGCCTACAAGGGAGCCCATCGTCTAGCTCTGTTCAAACATCACTCTTGTCCGCTACCATTTGCTTTTGCACTATGGCGGAGCCCGGATGGATGGCGGATAGCCTGGAAAGCCTCCTTCTAGCACAAGCTCGCCCATCTCCTCAAGAGCGTCAACATTGCCAAGCATCTTTGCTTTCCAGAAAACATGCCCACCTCCTCCTCGACTTTTCGGATGGTGGAGACCTCCCCTCCCAACTTGAGGAAGATGGCCCCTTTGTGGAGGCCCATGCTCGCAGTTGCTTGGTTGCACTCGCACGGAATCCTCCATCGCGACATCAAGCTGGAGAACATCCTCCTCTCCCAACTTGAGAAACATGGCCCCTTTGCAAAAGCCGGTGCTTGTAGTTGCTTGGCTGCACTCGCACAGAATCCTCCATCGCGACATCAAGCCGGAGAACATCCTCCTCCACTATGACGGCCATGCCAACCTCTATGACTTTGGCTTAGCTATGGACATTGGTTGCTAGTCCTCAAACGCTCGTCTCCTTGTGGAACATACTTTTTCATGGCGCTCGAGATGTTGCAAGGCAAGGAGTATGGTTTTGCTTTGGATTGGTGGAGTGTTTGGGTGCTCTTATTTGAGATGGTGTCTGGTTCCCTGCCCTTTGGCAAGCGCGGTTGCAATATTGATGAGGACAAAAATATGCCAAGATGTGCTGACGTGACGATTAAGGTTGCCGCATACATGTCCAGGGACGCCCATTCTCTGCTTAAAATCTTGTTGCACAAGGTCCCCAACAAGCACCTCAGGACAGCCCATGACATCAAGGAGCATCCATGGTTCAAGAACATTGACCCCTTTTGGTAGGAAGAGCTTTGTCCTGGTCTTATGGGAGCAACACCTTCGGCTATTTTCAATTCAAACATGATGAATTCATTCGGCATTCCCACCTTCACTTTTGGAAATGGTCAGAATGACAAGCTTAAATGGCAATGCAGGAAAGGAGATAGCTAGGTATGCATTGTAATGGGCTCTGAGCAATGTGGTGCATGCAGAATATCGCATTACTCTTGAGCATCTGCAAGGAGGAAAATTGTGTACGACCTCTTATCTAAATGTCTTCTCTTTGTTGGGTGGTTGTGAGTCACTGTTGAATCATCTTCTGCTCTACTTGAAGCAACACAAAATTGGGGCTTGACCAGATTAGCTGGAGGTTGTGTGAGGCGCGGAAGCAAAGCTAAGAGGCTAAGAAATGCAAAGGAGGTGGAAGATGAAGTCATCAAGTCTTGCTCGCATGCCATGCAACATTTTCCAGAACTCTGTGATTCATATCGGGTATTTTAGTTGTTTTTTTTGTTGTGTAGCTTCACCTTAGAGTTCCACCTTCTCATGTTTCAGCCTATCAGACCTCACCCTTCTCATGCTGTGTATCTGATGCAAAGCTGGTTTCTAGCTATTGATTTATGTGTTCAACAACCCATTTGACTTCACCTAGTTGTTACTTTCAAGGTGAAACTAAATGTGTAAGTAATATCTGGTTCAGGTAAGGGTGTTGTTGCCATGGAAGCACAAAGCATAGCATGGGAGCTACTTGGGTTGTGCTTAACAGGCAAGCTTTCAAATCTCTTTGCACCCCCCCCAAACACGAGCGCATGCATGTGTTCGCATGTGCACATTTCTTTTGTTGCACACCTACATCACAAACTCCCACAATCATCATGGAAATTTGGTTCTCTCTCTCATTGTGCACACAAACTTACACCAACACAAATTCGTTGTTCTTCTCCATCATCTTTCTCATGTTGTGAAGTACATGTACTACTTTCTGACTACTCTTGATATTGATTGTTTTACATCAGGTAAAGAAAGAGGAAGGTAAACTGTGTATGGAGTAGTTGCAACGCATAGTGAACAGATCTGATGCAAAGATACTACATCTAAATCTAAGGGAGCGGGAGGGATATGGCTGAGCATACCACATCCACCAATGCATTTTTTGAATGTGCCTATCTTGGCTCAAAAGGCTATGATGACATTCATAAGGAGATGGTATCACTAAGCATGCCTCTATCCGTAGGAAGCTCAGGATCCTATCTCTAAATAGGATGCTTCAAGTAGCCAAGAAGTAAGGATTACGTTCATCGCCACAGACAAGGGTGTCTCCGCTACAACCGACTCTAATCCATAAGCTTATCCCTTCTCCGTCATAGAGGTGGTGAACACCTTCAAAGATCATCGAGATAATGATGCACCAATAGTTGGATCAGAATTGGGGTCAGACTATGGTCTCATGGATGCAATATCGGATGATGAATGAGGAGTTATGCTGTGGTGTTGTTGTTTGCTGCTAGCTTCCTTGTTATGGAGATGACCAATGCTAGCCCTGAGCACCAAACTCATGGATCCAGTGATACCCTCAGTCATCACATGTTCCATAGCCATTACAATATTTCAACTGCAAGACCTATACACCTTAAGAACTACATTAATGATCCAATTATTCTAATTATCGATAGAAGTTGTGCATGTACTCATGATGGGTTTCAAAAATAGGATTTCTTGGTGGACAATATGCTAAGTAATTTGGTTTGTGAGATGTGATATTCTGTCACATGATGAATAGCCGTGCACGTCTGGCATGTGGCGCTCGTCTTAATAGTCATGTTATTTTATCTATGTTGCCAGGTCGAAGGAATGCCTATTAGGTTGATCCATGGATGCAATCAGATAAGGTTAGATCCAACTCAACAAATGCAACACAAAAATCATAATGGAAGGGAGTCTACCCCTACCTCTCCAGTAGGCTCCTCAAAGTAGTTCGGTGGCAATTCATGGTTATCATTTGGTTTGCGTGAAGGTGGGTCTTAGGTAAATCCCTCTCTGGAGGGGAATGATGTATCTACTAACATAATATGGAGGAAGGGGGAGCCCTTTACACGTCTCGCAATCTGCAACATGAAGGCTAAAGTCCAAAACAAAAACAAGCCCCTTTGCACGTGATAAAGAGGGAGAGAGGAGGAGAGAGAGAGAGGCCGCCGAAGGCGGCCGGCCGTACTAGTCTCATTAAAGGCACTACAAACACTCTACCATCTTCTCTAAGGCAGAATAGCAGTGCAGTTTTTCCTTTTAAGCTTGGCAAAGCTACTCGATCCAAGAAAGTACTAACACAAGAAGATTTAGAAATTTTCTCATGTACGAAAACGGAGTCTTCCTCATTGTTTTTCATACAATGCATAACATCATGAGCTTTTGCTCGAGAGGCACCGCATACCTAGCTAGGTACGATTGGGGGTAGGGGACCGCCGGCCCCCCCATCGGGCCGGCAATCCCCTACCCCCAATCGTACCCACCGGGCTGGCGGTCCCCTACCCCCAATCGTACCTAGCTAGGTATGCATAGCATCATGAGCTTCTGCTCGAGAGGCACCTCATACCTAGCTAGGTACGATTGGGGGTAGGGGACCGCCGGTCCCCCACCGGGCCGGCAATCCCCTATCCCCAATCGTACCTAGCTAGGTATGCGGCACCTCCCTCACAGAAGCTCATGATGTTGAGCTAAGTCACAATGTCGGAAATATTGTGAGAATTTGTCCAAAACTTCTTGTGTAACAAGAAGAGATCAAATAAATTTTCTAGATGGGAGCAAGATGGACCTAAAACATGGGATGACATCTTGCATAAGAATGGGGAGTTTTTGTGACATGATAACAGCTCATCATGAGTCAAAAAGACTCCTTCCAAGGAAAATTTAAAGCGTGAATAGACTTTGTTTTAAGACGTTTTCACTGAATCTCTCTACACTTTGTAGTTTTTTTATTGAAAATTTAAAAGTAAATTTTAAACTTTGCAGATGGGATTACATTCTGCCCAAGTTTTTCTCGAGTTGTAGTTGTGTATATAACAATTATTTTGAACCTTAAGAGATACAAACCCTATTTCAATGGTTATGTTCATAGGATTAATTTGAAGCTTGTAAATTTTCCATTCAAAGCTTGGTCTAAGTATTCGCGTGGTCATTGGCAGGCCTTATGATTTCTTCACTTGTTTTCCTACTTTCTTTAAAAAAAAAGTCCTCTTGAGCAATAGCGTGGGGAGCAAATAGGCACTATTGCTCCTCATAAGCCCATAAGCCTTTACAAAATGCCCTTTTTGCCTTTTTGCTTGTGGAACTCACCTCAGTCTTCCACGTTTCAAATTCCATCACCATTCCTTATTGCCTCTTTCATTTATAACCAAGGAAGGGCTTTAATGTAAGCTTTCCATGCTGTCGGTGCTCCACGTGCCGAGGTTCCCCGAGCTCCCGTTTTGCCAAGACACACCCCGACGAGCCCCACACCTCGAAAAATTTTCCACTTTCATCACTTCTCATCGGATTATGGTCAAAAGCTTATAGGGGGGCATGGATCGCGATCCATGTTTCTGCACCACATACATGAAACTTTCCAGATTGACTATTTTGGGCTTGATTATCCCCTTTTTGAGTTAAGATCAGCTTTTGAGTTCTGACCATCAAATTTCTATTTTTTTTGAGTTTATGGTCTTTCCTATCAAAATATAGTTTTGATAGTTTTTTCGTGAACTTTTCAACCTAATTTGATGGTTTTGGTTGTTACTAAATCTACTCTTATATGTTGAAATGAATCCACGAACAAAAACAAGTAAATCTACTCTTATATGTTGAAATGAATCCACGAACAAAAACAAACAAACGGTACAAAATTAAAAGTAAAAGGAATGATTGAACAGTGTTTTCAAAGTATCAAAAGAAATACATACTGATTTTTTTTTGTTCTAACTCTCAACTCCCTATGCCTCTCAAGAGTAAGTCCTCAACATCTAGCCTCTACCAAGCACTAAACCTCGAGTCTAGCTGCTTGACTGGTAAAGTGTGAATGGGAAAGGAAATCAAAATCAATGGTGTATAAAGTAAAGCTATGACTAGGTCATTCACCACCTAAGGTTGGCAACAGACCAATGTTAGCAAGTCATTGCGATGGACGTTTATAGCATAGCTATCTTGCACTAACATAATGTCAATACTCAAGAAAGTGACTCGGATGGGGCACAGAGACTCTTTGAGGGTGTTAATCTCAAGAAGTAAACCTATGGAATTAAGCTATCTATAGCACTAGAAAATCTATCACTCTCTACCCATGCAATTTGCCTATGTCCTAAGTCATTGCTCTCGGTCGTCACACCATTTTTGCACTCGAACGAAGTCCAAATGCAACAAAAATTTAGAAGAACGTCTAAGACATCTAGGGGTACTATCCCACCAAGTCTGGTTGCAATCCAACAAGGTACCAAAATCACGATTCATCATGATTAAGGTCCTAAAAACTGCAACAAAACATACGAGAAACTTCTCCCTATGTTCTAGGAACACTCGTCAAAACTCATTTCAGCTAAGCTTTCGTTAACATTTTCTATTTTTATATCAAATTATTTGTACACTTGAGAGTCAAAATATTTTGCATGAATTGCCATGTATCTACACCTCTCAAAATTATCTACATTCTAGAGGCTATCCAAGCAACTTAAAAACTATCATTCATTGATATCTATTTGTCATATGAGAAGTGCCTTCGAATCAAACACATCATGATGGCAACAAGCCCAGCCACTAAATTGTAACTGCATGTAAGCTTGTTCTCTCTTTTTTTTTTTTGCAAAACTCATAATGGTGAGTGAGTTATATTAGCAAATTATCCAATAAATTACAAATCTTAGTCATGCTTGATGAGTCATGGCGTCTCCTAGCAGTCCTAGATATAACGGCTAACAAGGGGGCCATTCCAAGACACTAAGAAGTGTTGAGATGTAGAGGGAAAGAGAGAGAGACAAGACAAGAGACACAGCATGTATGCTCCCAAAGACCAATTCATATTGAGAACAAGATACAAATATATAGGTAAGACCAAGTTGAGTAGAGTGAGGTAGATATAACTCCAACACCCCACTCAAACAAAGGTCTCTAGCTTTGGATGAAAAAACCATTGGGGAGTTCAAGGGAAAAACCTAAGCCCCTATACAAATGTGAAAATATGAACCAACAATGATGATGTGAAAGTGCATGTTGTATTATGTAAAAATATACAAGTGACTAAAAGATCAGAGTGTGCAAGTGTGGAGTGTGCATAGTGCATGGTATCTATATGATTATGTTAATCCTCACACACATTCCTATCACCTACGACAGACATTGTATTATTTATTTGGTAGAGTCAGGTACCGGGCTTGTCGGTCCAATAGGAAAAGGGTAAGAGTGATCGCCGATGAGAGGCGCACTCTAATTGGAACATTCAAGGGATTAGTTGGCTAAGCATGGGCGCCCAAGTGTGAATGGGGCGAGCTCATATAAAAGTCAACTAAACCTAAAATTCACTCATTCTCTCATTTGTGCTCTTGCTTCATCTCCATCTTCTTCTTCTTCATCTCCTTGTGTGTGTGTGTATGCGAGCGAGAGAGAGAGAGAGAGAGAGAGAGAGAGAGAGAGAGAGAGATTGAGCATTGAGGCGGCACGACGACGGCGAGGCGGTTGAGCGCTGCGTAGAGGCGTCTCCCTCTTCTTTGCGACGAGGAATCCTCTACGATAGGAAGCGTAGAGCGGTGAGTGACACACCAACTCCATCTTTGAGCTTACTACTTTACGCTTGTTGTGTGCTTGGAGCCATTTGTGGCTCACACACAGTGTATCGGCAAGTTGCTTGCATTGACATGTGCGAAATACGCGCACATTTTTGGCGCCACTGCTGGGGAATGCCATACACTAAGCTTGAATGGCACTCTGTGCTTCTTTTGTGGTGCAATTTCAATTGTAGGAAAGGTGAGGAAAGAAGGTGCGTGTGTTGGGAAGAAGGATTTTGTGTTGCTACTATGTATTTTTTTGTTAATAAAGTTTTGAAAGGTTATTGTGTTTTCTCTGTGTAAAGTGTTAGTATTAAGGTTGTTAGTTTTGTGTAATGTATTGTACAGTAAGTAGGAAGTAGATATGTGAGAGCTAATGAAGTGTGTTAGTGTGTGAGAGTAGGTGTATTAGTTGTAAGTAGGTAGGCAAAGTGTGTGTGTGCTCGCATGCAGGCCGCGGCGACCTTATTCTTTAAAAAAATAAAAAATATATATAAAAAAGTTAAAAATAAAATAGAAATTAAAAGGTAGGACCGAGATCGGGAAATCTCCCAAACCCAAACCCAGACCCAAATCCAAGCTCATGCTCAGGCTTAGGCATCTATCGCCCTTTAAAATTCTGAATTTTAGCTTCACACGTAGCTAAACATCGACTTTTTTGAGGACCAACAGAGCTTCAGGTGACCGAACGTTGTGCTGTAAAGCACACCGCGACCCTCTGAGTGATACGCTTGTTTTGAGCTATCACACAATTTAAAAAGGAAAAACCGATCATTTAAAGACATTAAAAACATTAAAAAACATTATAAAAAAAAACGGTTAACCTTGAGGTTATTTGCCGATGCTTGTAGGGTGCCAAAAGCACATGCATCTGCGCTCTAGTCGTGTGCTAGAGACGGAGCAACTAGAGAGAATTTTGACTTACGCGAGTTGTCATTATCCACCTACCTTAGGTTCCGGGCCCTCGGTGGGGACCCAAGGTAGTACAAACCAAGACCTGAACATAGCGGCTAGTGACTCTTCCTCTGACTACAACGTTATGAAGGGTTTCCCAATGCCTAATCCCGATAGCTCAAGCCAATACATGCATGCCATGGATCCACGGTCCGGACCGAGCGTGCTTAGCCGCTTGAAGGAAACCTTTAGTAGAGCCACTCGCTCCGAACATGGAGCTAATGATGTAAATGAGGGGGGTGGGGAAGTAAATTCTCCATTCATGACCAACTTAGACCCTATATTCTTAGAGAACGTGCACGTGAATACTTCATTCACTGCACCTCCTGACTCTTCATAGTTATTTTCCTCCGAGGTCATATTACCCGATGGTAGAAGCCTTGCCGAAGTGCAAGAGGTTGAGCGATATATCCTTGCAGCAAGGGAAAAGGAAATCGAGAGCTTACGCAAGGCGGAGCAACGAAGAGAGTTAAAAGCAAAAGCCCCTATGTTAATATCCTTGCTAAGAGAGAAATCAAGTGCTCCTGACTTAGCAACTGCTAAGGGCCAACCCCTAGAAAGCAACATTGCATCTAGCTCAAAGGACACCCCTAGCACCTCAATCCTAGATGGAGCGTTCTTAAATGAGAACTGGGGGTATGAACTACAAACGAAAACTCTAACCGACCTATACACAGGTCACACCTATCATGTGGGTTGGTTAGATGTCCTACAATCCACAATGGGTGCTACTAGTGTGGAGGATCAACAACAAAGAGTTGGTGAGGTCGTCCATAGGGTCATTGAGTTAGAGAGATAGAACAAGGGGATCAACATGTCTTCAACGAGTCTCATGAGATTCTTAGATACAGGAAAGGATGAACAACCGACCTTATCAAAATGGAGACTCCCTCGGTAAGTCCGATGGATCCTCCATATGTTGTTTCTCCAGGGGTCTCAGGATAGCTTCACCTTTCCAAGTCTATCTCATCTTTCCCTTGATGACACCACAGCTACCATGCCTACCCCAATGATGGGCATGCCAAGAAACACGCCATGGACCTCATTTGTTAGTAAAGCACCACTACATGGTAGCTCAATGCCTGCAATAGTACCTACAAGTGTGTACCAATCGTATATACTCATGGGTCCTCATACTCATGTAGTCCCTACTCCTCCCATTGTTTCAACAACCTATGCTCCACAACCACAACACCCAAGTTCTTATTTTCATGGGACTATACCGGCTAGCATTAGCATGTCACATCCGACGTCTGCTATGCCTAGGGCCACACATATGAACTTTGGCCCACCACATGGCACAACATCGTACCAACGTGGAACCCAAGAGCTTCCTATGCGCCAAGCCCAATGCCAATACCTACTCCACATGTGTTAGAAGCTGGACACACCCCACGGCATCTAACTACTCGGCGGATTATTATTTTTTGTAATTAGTCATTCATTGAGAAAAACCCGGTTTTTCACCTTGTAAATATTGGGACTTACAGAAGTTTCCAGATTGTATCCCAGTTTTGATAGTTAGAAGGAGTAGATGGATGATTTTGGAACTTTAGGGTTTGAGAAGTTGTTAGGTATATATATCACTTTTTGACCTTTATGAAGGACCTTTTGTCATTTTAAACAAGTTTAAGTTTGTGAGTTAGCATATTGTGTACGTGAGACTGAATGTGAGCTTTGTCTTGATGCTACGTGTGCTACGGTGGTCGGAATCGAGTGCGGAGAAGTGCAGCGTGTTGCCCCTGACTAGAGCTACGAGCCGATACCAACATTGCGCGCATACGGTCCGGCTTCGGGAGCTTCTTCTACGAGCTTCATCGGTTGTTTGGGTGAGCATACGTTGTCCGATTTTGCATTGCAGCATATCCACACGTTCACATTGAGTAGAACCACACATTAGGTACTTCAGATTTTGGAAACGAAGACCTGCAGATTTCGGCCAGACATCCTACGTGTTTCTGCACCAGGTGTTTTGGGTCGTGACTTTGGTTCACAGACCTTAGGGAGAGTGGCCTATAGGTATTCGTAGGGTCTCCTTCAAGTTCTGTGGTGTTTCCGAAGTGTTTGATAGGTGTTCGGCTCTAGCAAGCGTTGTAGGAAGCATCCTCTTTTGTTCTCTTGAAGACTGTGACTTAGACAATTGGTAGGGGCCTCTGTAGGAACTAGTTAGGAGTCGGTCGAGTGTAAGTTGACACCTTCTGCTTGCTTCCACGCGCCTGCGGGTCGAGCTTCGTCCTTAGCTAACATTACTTGTTAGGTGAGTTCTCGCTGTGCTGACGTCCGTCGCGGCGTATCCGTCCAACATTGGCGCCGCTGCCGGGGACGAATACCTTAGGTAGGTGACCGAGACTAATCCTTGAGGATTGGGATTTTTGGCTTGCCAAGAGTCTCCCTTTACATTTAGATAGGATCAGAGGGTGGAGGACTCTCTAGGTCTTAGAGGGAGTTTAGGAAGCGTGTGTCTGGCCTAGATCCTTCGAATGAGGTAGATGAGGTACACTTAGGAAGTTTTTTAGTTAGTAGTCGAGTTCTAGAGTAGGAACAGGGAGTGGGAGAAGCGGTGTGAAGAGAGCATGAGAGTCCGGAGAGGCCAAAAGGCAACCAAAAACACCAATTATCACCATTTCTTCATGGTAGGTAGGAGTAGATTAAGTAGAACATCATGATTCAGATCTAGAGCATTTCATGCATGTATACTTGCTTGGTAGAATCATTACAAGTTTGTAAAAGACGCAAAAAGACGCAAAAGTGTGGTTGAAAGCCTAATCGAAGTCCAAAGAATACTGTGAGTGTTTCTGATAGGCCTAAAGAGCATCAACAGCATTCCTGTCAACAAAAACTTTAATTTTAAGCCAGGAGACATCCTATGCGTAGTATGTATACAGGCCAATCTGGGAGGAATTTTGGAATTTTGAGGTGACCAGTGTGTTTTGAAGGTAGGGTTTACCCTAATTTCAACTGCAAAGGAGAAATTTGGTCATCTCTTGACATGATAAGGCCAGATAGACTGAAATTGCTAGACATCCTACCCAATTAGTGCAAAAGCATCAACTTGAAACCAAAACCTTAAGATGGCTGCATGAGTGTGCCTTGCATGATATATTGAGTGACTGAAAGCGTCTTCACTTCATTCGGGTAAGAAAATTGGGTTCAAAGTGGACTTTAGCACTTTTGACTGAAAGAAGAAAAACAGCAAAAGTTTGAGACTTTTGACATCCAAACTGAGATCTAAGCATACCACTGGGATACTGACATCAGGGGAAAGCTGTGGAACAAATCTGGGGTCAAGCAGGCCAAAAAGAAATTCTACGCGTAGGATGTCTACTGAGTGATTTAGGACTCCAAACTGAAATCTGAGTATACCAAGATGATCAACAGCTCAATAAGAGCTGAAGTCTTGAGTTTAAAGCCATTTTGAAGAAAAAGACATTCTACGCGTAGTATGTCTAATGCAAGAAAGTGAAGCCATAATTGGACTTTGAGCATTGTAAGGGGTTATATAGCCTAAGGCAATCCAGCTAGTCAATTTTGGTCCAATTTGGAGTTGATTAGACTGATCAACACCATCATCAAGCTGTCGGAACAGATTTCTGACTCATTGACCAGCTTCTAGAAGTCCAAATCAAAAAGTAAAAACAGCTGTAAGCTCAGCACAACAAGGGAAAAATAAAGTGCAGAAATCCAGGCTAAATGCAACATGAGACATCCTACGCGTAGGATGTCTATTGGGGCATTCTGGAGAGAAAATTTGACTTGGCCTAGACAGTGAGGTTCTATTTTGCTTAAGGGCTCTAGAACTTCTTTCAGAGGTAAAATTGGACCGTGATTCCCATTTGACAAAGCAAATACTGAATTCAAGCTTTTTTACGTAAATTGGCCAACATCAAGGAAGGGTACTGTTTCAGATTAGCAACCTAATCAGAAACATCAACAGTGTATAGAATACAGTAGTGGTTGAGATTAACTCTCCAGTTATACCAATCATGACTAAGATCACCTCCAGCAGATAAATGCGTTGATCCAATTGCTGAAATTAAAACTCTTGTGTACAGGAATATTCAGCAACAAAGCAAGACGTTATGCAGAAACTGATCCATTGCCAGGTTAATTGTTGAGCTTGTGATAAGTTGCATTGATAAGTTTGATGAATTTAAGATCAGGAAGATACATTGTTAGAGACCAGAAAGTGGCAGGTGACCAAGTTAGCGTAGTGTCCACTGAAGAGAGTGTAACTCAGGCAAGGTTAGATCCACTAGCACCGATTATTGAGGAAGGTAGTGATACTGACACGTCGTCAGAAAAATATTTCTTCATGATGGGGAGACAACAGCCAGGAAGTTTCGCCTATGAGGGACCTATGCAAGGAGGAAGTACCTCCCAAAATCCTTCGAATGATTCCAAGCTTACTGTGATCTTCTTGGAGGGAACAAACTCAAGAGGATCCCTAGTCTATTCTGACTGTCGAGGTCGCAAGTGCATTTGTATTGAAGAGAGGCCAGCACAAAGATTGGAGATAATCCACGTGTATGATGATGGAGATAGATTCCGAGACGAAAAGGGAAACCACTATTTAATAGTTAGCAACCCTAAAGATTACAACAGATATGGAGACAACGTGGCTAAAGGGAAAATGATTTCAGAAACTCAAGAGCCTCCACCAAACATTGATCAGCATGGAGCTATTTTCATGTACGATAAGAAAACAATCAGGGTTCCAACTTATAACGAGAATGTGGGAATCTACAAACACGAGAGCGAGGGTATTGTCTCTTACTTTCGCAGTAAAGAACCATACGTAGACGAACTAAGCAAAGAAAAAGTTCTTTACTCATTCTCTTATGAAACTGCTACGGGGAAGGGCATAGTTTTTGTTATCAACGTATTCTCCAAGAGGAAGTAGAAAGAGCAACAGGTCCAGGAGCATCAGCATATGCCCCTGAGGAAATGCCGAGATCCGTCCACACCCCAAGCAAGTCAACGAATCCATTCTCAGATGAGTATGATGCTACATCACATTCCCCCAAACCGCGAGCATTCAACAACCAAGACCAACCAGTAAACCAACCATCATTGCAGGCATGGCTTAGACAAAGTGCGACAATGGAACCAGACAGAAACCGAGAGGGTTATCCAGCGGCTCAAGGGCTTAGGGATTTGCAAGAACCACCACAATATTCAAGGTATCAAGCAGAGAGTAAGCCAAAGACATAAGGGTCGACCGAACTTGGAGGACCACCCATGGAACGAGTTCGAAGAGAAGGACTACCTCCGGAGAGAACCTTTAGAAATTATGGCTTAGGAGCACCGTTGGGCGAGGAACCAGCCTATTACAGAAGGCCTGAGGAGGGGTATAGACTTGGAAGGGGTGATCCCATGATGAGGTTTGTGGACCATCGCAGAATTAGACCTTCTCAAGTGCAAAAATGGGTAAACAGGAAATACACAGGAAACAGAGACCCAAGAGATCATGTAGCAACCTTTGTACGTGTGATTATTGCTGAAGAGGTGTTAGACTTTCCTACCCAATTCGCAGGGTTTGGACTAACCCTAGAGGATGATGCTGCAACTTGGTTTGACTCTGTAGAGCGTAGAGACTTTAAGTCAATGGAGGAAGTGTTTGACGAGTTTATTGAGGAATTCTCTCAAAGGGTAATAGCTCATAATACCGTCTCACAAATCCATAAATTCAAACAAAAAGATGGAGAATCTGTACGGAAGGCAGCCCTAAGACTAAAGAGATATGTTAAGTTCTGTCCTGTTGAAGAATTGCCAACTCAGTCCAGACTTATGCTGATATTCATCCAAGGACTAAGGAATGCAGATCTCCAAAAAGACTTACATATGAAGAGGAGCACTACGTTGAATGAGTTGACCAAGGAAGCCTTGTACCTTGTGGAAAGTGGGAGCAAGTCCTCCAAGACAACACTGAAAGGAGAAATAGCGGTAAACCAAGAACAGCTTGTAGATGAAGTGCTAAAAAAGATCAACTTGTACGCCAAACCCCAGGCTAAACCGCCCAAGTGGTGTGCTATTGAACAAAAATGGACAAACCATGGGACCGAGGAATGTTACTATAACAAGGGATATGTGAGGGAGAGACCTTATGCTCCCCAAGCTCCTGTAGCTTCCCCTCAAGTTCCACCTATGCCTAGATATCAAGCAGGCAACTTGCCAGGACCTGTAGGTGTAGAGAGACCACAACCGGTGTTGGGGCAACAACCACCCCTACCAGGATTACGATAAGTTGGTGTAACATACACCCCAACGATAACTGAACCAGAAGAAAAGGCTTTGGTGCCTATGCATGCATACTATGAGGATCCCAATGGATATGCGGTGAACCCTATCTATTATCCACCGGAGGAACCCTTGACACCAGATCCATGGAGCATGATGGGGAATCAAGGACCTCCAACTGCTATACAGGCCGCAGGAGAAGGAAGATATAACTTAGATGAACGAACATTGTTGTTCATAGCCAATGGAGGCATGGGCGGACAGATACAAACTTACCAGCAACGGGGAGCTCAAGGAGCACCTCAACAACCCAAGGGCCCCTGTTACAAGTGTGGCAGAGACCATTGGCTGAGAGACTGTCCCCATGATGAAATCATTAGAGTCCATGTGTATTGCCCAGAATGTGGAATTACTCATTTGATTCCCGATTGCCCTAAAAACCCGAGTAAAGGAGCAAAAACCACCTTGAACCTATTGGAAATAGTACCTTCCAGTGGAGTATCAAAAAGTGAAACAGTCATACCTGTTCAGGCGGTGACACGGGACCAAGCCCAAAGAAGGACGAATGAACCCATAATAGAAGAACCAAAGATGGATGCCCAAAGTTCAGAAACGAAAAATCCGAGAAGCACTTGCAAGGCAAGAAAGGCACGTAGGAAAGCCAGGAAAGGACGAGAGAAAACCGCCCTATCCGATGAGTTGAAACATACAAAGAACAGGTTGGAGCGGTTAGAAGATCTAGCCAGCCTAAGCTCACACACCACAGCAGCCATAGCACCAAAGGAAATAGCTGAGCCCAAAAGTGCAGGATCAGGAGGATTTGTGCTAGCAGACAAAGTAAACGAGCAGTTGGATGCGCTTCTAAGAGCTTATGAAGCTCGGCTTAAAAAAAACCAGACCCAGGAGCAAAGATGGATGACATATCCATACGCGGAAATAGAAAAACAAAGGTTGGATATGTGTAAAAAGATGATCGAGACGGCTCAATCATTGATGGAAGACCCGTTGGGAAAACCGGCAAATTGCCATGATGTGCTAGTTCCAACCCCTATCCAACCAACAATAGAGAAACATGAGGAAACAAAGGGAAGACTCACTAATGAATATGAGTCCAGAGGAGAGCCTATCATAGTGCCCAATACCACCGAAGGGGCAAGTGACGGGGTCCGTCCTAGAATATCGGCAGAGATGGGAAAGGACGATAATGGTCTAGATGATCTGTGGAAGCAAATCAGAGAGGCCAACGAGGCTAATCGAATGAATGACCACATGAATATCACGAGAAAAGGAAAGAATGTGATCCTACCTCCTATTGAAGAATTTGAGGCAAGATCACAAATAAACTTTGAGGTGCATTCACAAGGGGGAGACCAAGGATCTATTAGTTCGGGACACAACCAACCAGACTCTTTGAGAACTTTACCCTCTTACCTAGGAGAATACGAAGCTAAGTCGGAAGTGAGGGCAATTCCATCTCAAATATTTTCT
Source organism: Adiantum capillus-veneris (assembly GCF_014529385.1). Lineage (NCBI taxonomy): Eukaryota > Viridiplantae > Streptophyta > Polypodiopsida > Polypodiales > Pteridaceae > Adiantum > Adiantum capillus-veneris. The sequence goes on along the minus strand of NC_140958.1, from coordinate 47,633,778 downwards.
TCTAACAAGGTGATGGACTCACAAGGATTGATTGAGCTGTTAGCCACCCCGGTGGCATGCACAATCACGTTAGCAAAACTCCTAAAGCTAAGGCCAAACATGTGGACCACAGTAGGAAAATGCCTGGAAAAAATTGGAGTAAAAAACCCCACCTTGAAACTACAAGAAGGAATCAGGGAGTTGGATAGGCCTAATCTAACTACTAGGCCGTTACCATTGAATAAGGTTGGAGAATATTGTGAGGGAGAAGACGGAAACACAACGCTACTTGTCGAATTCCAACGAGTGGTTTCCAAAGCTATTCTTGACAGTGGAGCGGGAGTTGCTATCGCCACGAAGGAAGTCTGGAAAAAATGGGAAAAACCAACTCTGAGGGCTACCCGAATGAAGCTGCAGTTGGCAGATGGTTTCATGGAGAAGCCTCTCGGACTCTTGGAAAAGGTAATTGTCACTTCGTGCGGGATCGAGTATGAGCATACATTTGCAATAGTCGATTTCAACAAAAAGAACAATTATGAGATAATCTTGGGATGACCATTCATGCGACAACTGAAGATGGTCCAAGATTGGGGTTATGACCACATATACCTCAGACATGGCGAGACGACAACTAAAATACACTTGAAAGACCATAGTTACAAGGATGTAAACCAAACACCTGTGGAAGAGTTTGATTTGGCTACAATAGCGGGATCAGAACTACCAGCATGGTTGGGGCAACCAAAAGAGCTATGGATGTGCGGAGCTTCACATTGTGGAAGCTTAAGAAAACAGGATTGCATCTTAGAAAGAGCAATTGAAGACAAAGAGTATATTCCGGAGCCATTCCTTGAAGATGCCTTGGAGCCTCTAGAATGGGAACACATACTGGCAACGTTAGATGCATGTACCATTACCGACAGTCCAACAAAAAAATTTTGTGATAAGGATGGCTACGATGTGCTACCCTATTACATGGTAAGCGTGATGCCAGAAAAAGAGACCGTAGCACCTCCAGAACAAGAAGAGTTTTACAACTCTTCTGAGCAAGTGGAAGTAAATGATGAGGCAGATAATGAGTGTTCGGACACCTCCAGTGAGCATGGGAATGAAGCAGAGAATATCAAGTTTTATGATTTTGCTAATCAACACCCTAAACGCCAAGAACGCTATAGCAAGAAAAGAGCCGAAAATAAAGTGAGACAGAACCTGATACCCAGGATAAAAGGAAAAACTCACTATTTGATGCTTGTAAAAGCAGAGGATTGTGTGAAAGATCAAATATCAGGAAAATTCTCAGAAAGTCGAAAAGAATGAACTCGAGAACAAGCGAATCGGGAAAGAAAAGCTCGGGCTCAAACAAAATCACAAAAATCTGAAAAAACAAAAAAAAGAACCAACAAAATACCAAGAGTGGACCAAACTAGAGCGTAAACAGAAATACCAAGAACTGAAACGGTCTTTGAGGGAGATCTGGACCACTGAAGAGGATAGTGATGGTAAAGGGGAGTCAGAAAAGGGCAACATGAACATACCACCTCACTATAGGAAATTTACTATCGAGGAAAGAAAAATCATCTTGACACCACCAATCAGGGAGAGAACCAACCAAGAATCTTATGACGGGCCTGAAAACGCAAAAAGAATAGACCTCACAGAACCAGGTGAAAAGCCTCAGCCCGTCTATATAGCTAATGATTTAGAGCCTGAGGAGGAAGCACAACTTACACAACTTCTAACGAAATATAAAGATGTGTTTGCTTGGTCCTATAAAGACCTTAAAGGAGTTGATCCATTAATATGCCAACATACAATTCCTTTAAAATCACATGCAAAACCTAGCAAACAACGTCCTTATACATATAATGACACATTTGCCAAACGAATCAAGGAAGAGATTGATAAGCTGATGGACGCAGAGTTCATCTATGAAATTGAACATACAGACTGGGTTTCACCCATTGTGATCGTTCCCAAGAAGAATGGAAAACTGCGAGTGTGGGTAAACCTCAAAAAGGTGAATGCGGCAACCGTAAGGGATAATTATCCCTTGCCAATTACAGAACATGTCCTTGAGCGAGTGGCCGGGAAACGGGCTTATTCCTTTCTGGATGGGTTTTCAGGATACAACCAATTGGAAATAGCAAGGGAGGATCAACACAAAACAGCTTTTGCCACAGAATGGGGGATTTATGCATATCGAGTTATGCCATTTGGCCTAACAAATGCACCAGCCACTTTCCAGAGGTTAATGACTCACGCTTTCAAGGAATACCTAAGAATATTCTTAGAAATTTACATGAATGACCTATGTGTACACTCTCTTCTGCGAGAAGAACATATTGACCATTTGCAAAAAGTCTTTGAAAAGTGCAGAACATATCGAATCTGTCTAAACCGGGAAAAGTGTGTATTTATGGTTAAGCAAGGACGGATCTTAGGACACATTGTCTCAAGAAACGGCATAACCACAGACCTGGACAAAGTCAAAGTCATTGTAGACCTACCCAGGCCTACTAATGCAAAACAAGTGCAATCCTTCATGGGGCACTGTGGATATTATCGAAGATTCATATACATGTATGCGGTTATCGCACAACCTTTGTATCGTTTGCTAGTAAATTTTGAATGGACCAATGAGTGTGAGAATTCATTCCAAAGGCTGAAAGAAAACCTTATATCCGCACCTGTGCTAAAGGCACCAGATTGGGACAACATATTCCATGTGCACATTGATGCTTCGGCATATGCCATTGGTAGCGTTCTAGCTCAACCTGGAGACGGAACAATGGATTTTCCAGTTTGCTATGCGAGCCGACAGTTAAACAGTGCAGAAAAGAACTACACAACCACCGAAAGGGAAGGGTTAGGAATGATTTATGCTCTGAAGAAATTTCGGCATTATTTGCTTGCAAACAAATTTGTGTTCTTCACGGATCATCAAGCTCTTTTATACCTAGTATATAAACCTTGCAATACAGGGAGAATCGTACGCTGGTTTATTATATTGCTAGAATTTGACTTCACAGTGGTGGTCAAAAAGGGGAAAACTCATCTGCGAGCTGATCATCTTTCAAGAATACACAACGGGGAAGCCACTCAAGGGGTAGATGATGACATACCAGATGCTTATCTTTTCAACATCGAAATGGTACCCAAATGGTCTCAGGAAATAGTTAGCATTCTATCCTTTGGAAGTGAGTTTGATAATACAGGATGTAGAAACAAACAGCGAACAATTCTACAAACAAAAAACTTCCAGTTGATAGCAGGACGGCTGTATCATCTTGAATCTAACCTAATCCTACGATTATGTATAAATCCGGAAGAATTCAAGTGCTACCTGGAAGAGGCTCATGTCCAGGGTTGTGCATTTCATTGTTCAACATTGAAAACACACCAAAGACTGAAACAATTAGGAGTTTATTGGCCAACTATGTATGCGGATACACATTCTTATGTTACCAATTGTACAATATGTAGTGCCAAGCGACCAGTGGATCACGCAACATTGTTTCGGGTGAACATAGCACCTGCATGGAGTCAATATATCATTGACTTTCTAACCACCAGGACATTCCCTGAGAACACTACAAGAGCACGGGAGAAAGCTATAGAGCTAGAAGCTCATGACTTTCAGTTAATTGGAAATCAACTCTATAAACGGGGCAAGGACAACCAACTCCGAATCTGTGCAAGTGAAAGCGAATACCTGCTGATTCTAGAACATGCACATAGCGGAGTAAGTGGAGGCCATTTTTCGGGCGATAAGACGGCGAAAATTTTCTTAACTGCAGGAATCTGGTGGCCTACATTGCACATGGATTCCGAAGAGTTTGTCAAACGTTTTGATGCATGTCAACGCACCAAGGTACCAATCAAAAGAGATGAGATGCCATTAAGTCCAATGATGGGGGCAAGGGCATTTGCAAAGTGGGGAATTGATTTTGTGGGACCTATATCACCCCCTGCATATCGCACCCATACCCAATATATCATTGTGGCTACGGATTATCTCACAAAGTGGGTCGAAGCCAAAGCAACACAAAAAGCTGATGCACGCACCACGGCTCAATTTTTGTATGAGAATGTTTTTGTACGTTACGGGTTACCGATAGAAATTGTCAGTAACCGTGGAACACACTTCCTCAATGAAGTCATTGAATATCTACTAGAGGATTTCATGGTCATACATCGAAAATCAGCACCATACCATCCACAGACCAATGGGCAAGCGGAGGCCACAAATAAAACACTATGCACGGTCCTCACTAAAATAGTGTCACATTCAAAGACCGACTGGGATCAGCAGCTACACTCAACACTATGGGCATACAGGGTAGCTTACAAAACCTCAATAGGAACAACACCATACAACATGGTGTTTGGGCTAAACGCTATACTACCCATAGAGTTTTTAATCCCAACTCTACGCGTAGCAACAAACTTGGAATGGACAGGGCATGAACTCTCTTCAAGAATTAATGATCTTGAAAAGCTAGATGAACTCCGCTTACGAACGGTCGCTTCGATCTATGCTAAAAAGAGAATGCAAAAGAAGTTTTTTGATAAACATGTGCGTACCAAAGAGTTTAAAACAGGAGATTATTTACTTGTTTATACATTGAAGCAACATGCCAAGAAACTGAAAAAGCGAGGGATGGGACCATTTGTGATTCATGATCTATCACAAAGTGGGGCCGTCAAGCTTTCTACATTAGCAGGTGAAGAAATGCCAAACTGGATTAGTGGGTGTCGACTAAGGAGATATCACCTTCCACTCACACAGGAGATGCTCCAACAAATTCATCAAGGAAAGCAAAGAATGAAAGAAAAAGAGAGAGTACGGGAGGAAGCTCAAACCGAAGCACAAGAACGCATTGCAAAAAGACGGCTTCTGCGACAACAACAACAAAGTAAACCACCATTGAGAATCAATGCCATTCGACTCATGAACTTGGGAGAAGACACACTCGAGCCAATAATTACAGTCAAGGTGGGCAATGATCAAGTTGAATCACCAACCTTGCTCGATTCGGGTGCTCAAGCAAATTTTACCTCTTACGGATTATACCAACAGCTCCAAGTCGCAGATCAACTTCATCCTACTCCCCAAGTGCTGGAAAGTAGCACATCACATCCATTGAAAACATTAGGGTGGATTATATTGCATATACAGTTACATCAATATATTTACCCACACAAATTCTATGTGGTGACAGATGAAAGCACACAACAACCAATGCTGCTAGGGCAACCTTGGCAAAAAGCATACAATATCCAAATAGACTAGAAAGCACATGCGGTCAAAATCTAGCACGAAAACGAACAACAGGTGGTAGCTTTTGCTCAAAAGGAACATCCGGATCAAATGCAAGCCATGCAATCACTGGAAACAAATACCAAAGAACAAATACCCTCAACGATCAACACGAAACCTGAGACCAACTACCAGCTAACGGCCAACCATGCTCATCACAGACAGCTGAAATCACCGACTACACTACAAAAATCTAGACTACCACAACAAGGTAAACAACTATGGATGCGGAAGGATAGAAATGCCATGAGGGGGAAAACACAATGTGACAACCGAATTCTAACAAAGCAGATGGTGCAACCAAAAACCAAGGTAACCAAGCAGATATGGATTCCAAAGAAAATGCTTAGCCAAAACCCTCATGTCACTCACATTTGGATACCAAAGCAAAAGACAAAGCAAATACCTACGGTACAAGCAACGATGGAAAGTAGACATCTACAGGTCAACCGGGCAAACAAATATAAGTGGGTGCCGATGACAAACCAACAAGGGGCAAAGTTGGCCGCACCACACTACCAATGGAAAGCCAAGGCCATACGGCCCATAGCTATCACATCCTCCAAAATAGCTACGACTCCATCAACAGTGTCGACAACGTAGTTGCCTCTGACCAAAAAGACCATTAAACAAAGAGTAGTAGAGTTACAGTTGCTACTTGCCAAGAAAATAGGAAACCTCGACGGCGAATGCCAATAAGCATCTTGCTTATTCCCTTTTCTTACACAGCATTAATTTTTCAATGCATTGATCGAGTATGCATAAAATAGGGCCACATTAATCGGCCACGCATTAGCACGACTTTTTCAACCTATGCATGGCACATACTCTTAGGCGAAACCTTGTCGTCCAGGAGGACTCCGACTAGGAGGGGGGGAGGCATTCTCAAGCGGAACCAATAACAGAAATAGCAAATAAGGGCACAATTTTCGACTATTTTCAGGGTTGACGTTTGATTGCAAAATTTTTTGGAGTAACCCAAGTATATATGCCCTTATACAGCATGAAGCTACAAGAATATGGGGCCAAACGCCAAATTAAGCCCCTAGGTGTGTGTATATATGTAGAAATAGCTATTTTTCTGGAAAAATATTGGTAAAACGGAGAAATCTGGCCACAAAAATTGCATGAGAGTGTATATAATGTGTTGCGGTGATGTTTGTGATCTATTATGAATTATGGGGATTTTCTGGGTTTAATTTGCTATTTTCCTTTTAATTTTGCTAATTTTCGGCAGAAAAACTTCAAAAATACAAAAAGCAGGTGAAAAACAGTCGTAATGAAAAACAAAAAATATGGGGATGACCAGTGACTAAAGAACAACCTACGGTACAGTGGGGGTGCAATTATGAGACTGAAGCAGAAAGTGTGTTTTGGCCAGGTTTTGGCCGAAATGACAATTTTTTGGTAAACAGAGCAAATGGAGTCCAAATCAAGAATTTTTTGAGCCTAAACTGTATCTTGCAGAAAGATAGGAGCACATGTCAAATTTCATGAAAGATGGTTCGGGGACCTCCATTTTAAGAAATTTTCACCCCATTTTTAGCTCATTCTCACTATTGACCTTGTGGAGAGAGCTTCTGCCACCTAGAGCGGATTGACCTTCCAGCAGCTTCTATGACGCGCACGTCTACCCGACCAGCTCCAGACATGAGAGGTAGTCTCACCACCTTGAGCTTTTCGCGCATGTTTGTCATTCTGTCGCAAAAACTAGCGTAGAGGTCACACACAAAGCGAGCGGTAGAGACCTACAAGTAGAAATGGCGGCCTAACGGCTAACTCGAAAGCAACAAGACTTCATCAACAGCTTACCCTAGTCTAGGAGACCCTTCCTGGATAGCCAATGGCAGTGGAAAAATATCGGGAAAAACCCTAATTCCCAGAAACCCGCAAGAGGCCACCAAATGGGAAATCGGCGAAATGGCGATCAAATGCTACCAAAATTTACGGGTAGGAGCATATCGACATGCTCGACAAGTCCATATGACCCGCATGACCAAAAAGTGACCCGAAGCGGCACTAAACCTCAGAAACGACATCAGATAGACAAAGCGTCAAAATGCACTTGTGGCCAAACCGCAAGTTCGTTTGCCACCAAACTTCACGAGCGGCTTTCCTAGACCATCAACAACCAAGTCCTGTGGTGGTGGACCACCACAAATCATCAAAGGTATGTAAACGCCTCCACGGGTGCTTCTAGAGCGACAAATTGCCAAATGAAGCTCCGGTGAAGCCAAAGTCGACAAAAGTCATACGGCAAGGATCCCCAAAGGATTTGGAAGCTATGAAGACCAACATCGAGGAATTTCATCGCCAAAAAGCACTCCAAAAGTCAAAAAACGGCTGAGAGGCTCTGAAGTCCACACAGGGAGTTTTTACTTACCCAATTGACTTTTTTGTTGAAATTAGGCTTAAAAGGGACTTAGGGGAGCAAAGGGCAAGCACTGGGAGCACTAACAAGAGAAAAATCACCAGGAGACATCCTACGCATAGGATGTCTCAAGGAGAATTCTTGGCACAAAACCCAACAGTTCTTGCCATGCACATGTTTTGAATGACATTCACAAGCCCTACACCAAATTTCATCACCTTTGGAAGAGATTGGACCTCATATGCATGGAAAAACGCAAAGATAGGGCATAAAGGCACTAAAGGGCCATTAACCTACCAAATATTTTCCAAATCTCATGAAATTTGCACAACACATTCACATACACATCAGCTAACTTTCTGTGTGGTCTGGGAGCAAAATGAAGAAAAAGACATCATACGCGTAGGATGTCTAATGGACCTTTTGGGCATGAAGGAGAAGTTTTGTCATTTCAGAAGTAATAACCTCATCAATAAGAGCCCATATGTCAAGCTTGAAGCCCTTCTAATCACTTTTGACCCCCAACACCTTCAAGATACATTTTTTGAGCCCAAAAACACCTCATAGAGCCCTACAGGCATCAAATATTATCCAAATACAAATCCAAGAACATGGCTATGTTCCACAGGTCAAGGACAACCCACTGATCAAGTTTCATGCAGTTCTGAAGAAAAAGACATCCTACGCGTAGGATGTCTTAAGCTTAGATTTAGACTTCTGTGCAAGAAATGACATCATAGGAGCTAATACCATGATGCATTGAGCCCATATACCAAGTTTCAACCCATTTGGACATCAATTGCTTCCCATGATGGACAATCTACCAAAACTGTGACTTAAAGCCTAAATCAGCCCAAAAATCCACTTTTTGACATCCAAATTCAAATCCAAGCTTATAACCATGTTCCATGAGCCTTACACTACCTACAAGTGAAGTATGAACCAGTTCTGAAGAAAAAGACATCCTACGCGTAGGATGTCTAGATGGAATTTTTTTTGTCAAATTTGCACTGTGAGCACATGCACAACTTCACAAGTTCCTTTTGAGCTATGATTTCAATTTTCAAGTCATTTGGATAAGTAAAACTCAGTTTAGCAGCTGATATGAAAAAAAAAAACGCTAAACTTTGGATTGCTGAGTACAAGAGGGTCTATGGCAGCCTCGAAGTCACCGGCAAACAAGAAGAGAATGACAATCAAAGACTATCTGGATGAGGTGGAACTATTTGTCATTCCAAAGGGAACATTAAAGCCTACAAGCACCTGGATACAGGAAGATCTACTAGAGTCAAACGACCTAAGAATCTACCAAGGAGTATTCGAGGACAATGACGGAAATATAATAGAGCTGCCAATGCTGCCAAGGGAGCTCAATGAATTTGTCCGGAGCAAAATGGCCGGATACTTGGAGAAAATTGACCTCCATAACTATTTTGAAGCAATCCCAGCAGGGGTGGACGTCAAAAGAGTATGGGAGTTTGTGACCAGCATTAGAGAAGATGGAGTGGCCAAGGTGACGGATTTGCATGGCAGACCCAACACAGAGATCATTATTACGGAAAGGGTTGTCGCCCATGCACTAGATCTCTCCAATATGGGAGACAGTGTGACAAAGAGAAGGGATGAAGTAAAGGTGTACAAAGAGAAAAAGGCTAATTACACTTTTGAAGACATCGCCAACCCAAAGGTGGCGATCATGAGCAAATTGTACAACCAATACTTCCACATGTGCACGAAGAGGCCGCAGAAGTACAGGATGCCGCTGAGTGGCATAAAATGGTAACCATCTTTTTGCAACATTTGTCAGCCTACTCAACGTCCTCTTCCTCATATGTGTATATATTTTTCTACGCTATTAAGTTATCTAGAGTAAATTCCCCCTCTTCGTTTAACCTTTGTGGCGACACATACATTATACTCTTCCCAAAAATTTCACCTTAGTCATATATTTATATTACCACCCTTTTCTTTTTTGCTTTGTAAATAGAATAAGCATACAATAACCAACTATATACCCCCAAACTTTCTTACCTCTTGTGAATTAGTAGTAGAAAAATAATATATCCATCTTCCACCCCATATAGATAAATTCCCATGGAAATCAACTCTCCACTTGTCTTTACCAAAGATTATGGTCCCTCTCTACAAGTCTTCTATGCCCCCTACATAGGTGGCCCAATATCTCTTAAGAATATACATATAGTTTCTCTCCTTTCAAAAAGACTCCAATTGTATATTCTTTTCACAAGCAAATAATATTGGGCCCACCTCTATTTGTTTAAGCATCATAGCCTTTTGAAAAAGCACGATTCCCCTTGGATGCATACAAGCAAAGGGCTCATACAAGAAGACTTGGAAGCAAAAGGTTCCCTAGCCTAGTGTGGACCTTCCAAACCGAATTCCTTGGTGCATGGGCGTGAAGAATAGTCCAAATTCATATCAAACATGTTGAGAAGGTCAGTTTTGCCTTTTGAAGCATGTCATTCCGAGCTACAGGTAAAAAGTTATGGTCAAAATAGTGTAAATCTGTCAGCTTCGCAGCAAAAGGGAACTGTAAATCAAGTAAATCAAGAGGGTGAGATCTTATTTTTTCCCCACTCATCTTCTAGAAGAGCAATGAGTGTTCAAGGTCACTTGCATGTGATGGGACCAACCTAAAGATGCTTCCTAAATTCCAAGATAGACAAGTTGAGATATCTTGCAGGAGCCACCCGTAGGGCCTCATGGTGGGGCCCACCTACATTATGCACCCCTATGGAGCCTTCACGGTCTAGAATGATATTTTTTGTGAATAAATAATCCCTTTTATGTCCAATATTCAATGAGTGGTCAAAGGAAACTTAATTAGGTCTAATCACTTACTCTAATTAAGTGTAGCATGATCCCACTCCTACACAACTATAAATAGCCCCCCTTGGAGAGACTCAAGGACACACACCTATATTTTCAACTTCATGTTGTTTCTTGATTAATAGTAGAGAAAACCCCAACTCTCCCTCTTTCACATCCTCCCTCCTAACCCTCCTCTTTGGAGGAAGTGAAACTCTATTCTCCACTCTTTCCATTCTACAATCTCTTACTCCATCAACCCAATAAATCATTTGTAGCACCTCAACAACTTGTAAATACATCATGATCTCTCTCATGGTTATGTTAATGATCATGAAATCATCTTCAAAACTTTCAAGTGTCACAATTCGTGATGGTTAGCCAGCGTCTTTCCTCCCCTTAAAAGGTGTGCGAGAAATCAAGTAAGTGTTCTATTCTCAATTTACCATTGGTTTGTTTCTCCACACTTATTCAATTGGTCTAAAGAAATTTCTCACTCCAACTCTCTCTTGCTTCATTACATATGCATGTGGCTACCTCTCATGGTGATTTTATTTGTATCACGGCATTGTATAGATGGAGATGAGCTCTGTATGCAAAGTGTGTTAGTTTGATGTAAGTGATTCTCTTGTGTGTTTGAGAGGCAAGTCTTGTGCACATGATTTTTTGATGAGTGCTTGAGGGAGGAAGAGTTTGGATGTATTATGGGTATTCTTATGGGGAGAAGGTGAATGCTATTCCACAAATTGTATGTTTTATTTTGATGCACGGCATTGGGTTGCATAATCGTTGATGGTGTTCAAGTGTCCAAAGTGTATATAGAGTAAGGGGGTTTTCAAAGTGTGTTGCTTGAGTGGGTGAATGCAAGTGTTATTTTGATTGGTTTCCTTCTCCACTCCCAAAAGAAGGTGGTGCCCCAAGTAGTGTGTGTACCTTTTTACGAACATTTTGTGAGGGTAGGCCCATTGGTTTGGGTTTAGAGGCCCCATTTCAAAAAGCTCGCCCTCATAAAGTGGTGCCCCCACTGAGGAACATATTTTCAAGTTACCTTCAAATTTTTTAGTAATGAACAATGGAGTTCCCATCTATCCATTTCATTTTGCACAACACATTAGAGTAAATGTTTACATAGATAGAAAAGTCTTTTTCCAGCAACGCATTGTTTTTATGTTTGCTACAGAAAGACTTAGAGAAATACTGGCATCACCCAATCCAATTATACTTCCAATCATCAATTATGAAACTTCTTTTGATGTTCACGTTTTCATTTTGTTTCAAAGGCAGGAACAAGGAGTGGTGAAGGGGTGCTCAAGGGCCATATGAAGGAACGAGGTCTTCAAACCAACAACGAGGAGTAGCACATGAATCACGATAAAAACAATGAACCTTTTAGGCCTATTGCTCGGCAATCCATTCATATAATCATTGCAACTAAGTTTAGGTTTCAATCTATCATAAGGAGGATATTTGGATCCACTCGCCTCAATGAAATCAATGCTTCAATTAATCCATTTATTCTACCTTAGATAAAGTACGAATTAACAATGGATGTGTACATCTTCATTTTAATGTAATCAGATTTATAGTGTCAACAATCTTGTGCGGCCCGTAAGAGAAAAGTTTCTTTAAAAAAAAGAAATTTCAAAAAGTCTAAACAAAATGACAAGTTCTTTTCCCACGTTCTATGCAAGAAGTGGGGAAGATGCGCAAGAGTTTCTTGACAACTTGGAGATGGCACATCTCATATCTGGGAGAGATGAAAAGGAAGTAAAGCTACGAGCCTTCCCGTTGGTTCTAAAAGCAGAAGCTAGAGCATGGTATGAGACCTTGCAACCCCAAATCAAGTCCAATTGGGAGAGACTGCAAGCAAGCTTCCTCTCCAAGTTCGGGCAAGGTGATACTTCTAAAGGACTATGGAAATGTCTTATTGGACATAAGTAGGTATCACTTGAAGACTATCCCTCTTATGAAGCAACCTTTGTCAATCTGTGGGGTAGGTGGGAGGCTACATTAGAAAATCATGGTGGTGCACCTAACTTTCTAAAAAAAGAGAGATTCATGGTTGGCTTGTATCCACTTTTAAAGGCTAAAATAGAGCTAAAATTCCCATCCACCTTCGAAGAAGCACGTGAGGTAGTTATCATCAAGTTTAGAAAACTACACTTCCAAGCACATAGAGCAAGGGGTTTGAATGAAGTGAGTGAGAGGGAGTCTTCACAAACCATGGAAGCACCAATTAGGGCCCCTCTTGCACAATCTTCACAAATAGGAGATAACTCTCAACAAGAGGTTTTACAAAGGCTAACTCAACAGCTTGAGAACCTCACTCTGAATCTAGTACAAGGCCTACCTCAACAACGACAACCAAGAGAAGGGAATCGCAATCAACGAAGACAAGCTCAAGAGTTGCGATGTTGGAATTGCAATGAAATGGGCCATGGCATGTACAATTGTCCACATCCAAGGCGACTTCTGGGAGACATATACCCCCCCAGATCGCCTCCTCTCACTGTGCAGCAAGAACTAGCTCAAGGCCCACAAATCCTTCGTCGACCACCACCATCAGCAAATATACCTCTCATCCCACATGAGGAGGAAGAAAGAGGAGTCAACATCATCAAGCTAGAAGAGGTAATAGATGAGCATACTCTAAACTTTGATGTTATGCCGGCAGAAAAACGCACAAGAGCACATGATAAGGATGAAGACATGAGAAGTGAAGGAACAAATTCAGCCAGAAGGGACAAGAAGAAGAAGTCAAAGATGGAAGAAGCTGAAAGTAGCAGGAAGAAAAGATCAAGGCGAAGGGAAATTGGTATCAACGACTTCCCATTGGGAAAGGAGCTAGAGCCCTACAACATCGTGGAGGATTTACAAACCCAAAAGCCAAACATTTCATGGCCTCAACTTCTACACCTATCAGCCAAAGTAAGAAGGCAATGGCCAAAGTTGGTAAGTACAAGAATTCCAAAAAAGAAAGCAAATCTTTCCATTAAGGTTGTGGCCTCAAAGCTACAAAAATATGTGGAACCCATTGTGGATGCTTACATAAGGGGTAAAAAAGGTGTCTAATGTATATGTTGATGGTGGAGCTCAAATGTGTGTGATCACGGAAAAATCAATGAACAGGTTAGGGCTTGAAATTACAAAGTCCTCTAATTGTCAAGCTAGGCTAGCCAACAACTCAAGTGTGAAGTGTTTGGGGATCATTGAAAATGTAAAAGTCTCTGTATGTAACATAGATGCACGAGTGGATATGTATGTCATGCCAGCTAAGGGGGAGGGCTATCCCATCATCCTAGGGAGGCCTTGGCTCATTGCTGTGAATGCAGATCAAAAATGGGGAAGTGGTCGTTTGATTCTTAAGAAGGGTCAACCAGTGGTGTATGATTGGCGAGAAGGAAAGCAACTAGATATCAACTATGAAACCACGGCAGATGAAGAGAGCGAGGAGGAGAGTCCTTACTCAAGTGATGAGGAAGCATCAACTAGTGCATCAACCAGTGAAGAGGAGTCTTCTTTGGAGGTAATGGGAATTGTATTCAACGCCAACACTCAAGATGTTCCTGTAGAAGAAAAGCCAACAGACAATCACACACGAGGGGATGAAAGATGCCACCACCTTGAAGAAGGATTTGAGAAGATGCTTGCAAAAGATCTTACTTGTGAGGAGAAGAGGTCCTACATCAATATGTTAAGGAGGTATCCCAATTTGTTAATCACTGACTACTCACAAATAAGAGGTGTAGATGTAATAGAGCATCGAATTGAATTGAAACCAGGGACAAAACCCGTGGCTCAAAAGTTAAGGCGACTAGGATCTGTGCAACAAAAGGCTCTCCTACAAGAAGTGAATCGACTCTTGAAGGCTGGATTCATCTATCCAGTAACCAACTCCGAATGGGTATCACCTATTGTAGTCACTCCCAAGAAGAATGGTAAGTGGAGGGTCTGCGTGGATTACAAACCCCTCAATGCTACGACAAAGAAGGACCACTTCCCTCTCCCTTTCCAAGATGAAATTTTGAATGAAGTAGCAGGTCACGAATGCTACACTGTGTGTGATGGGTATTCAGGATATTTTCAAATTAGAATAGCAGAAGAGGACCAACCAAAAACCACCTTCATCACACCTTGGGGATGTTTTGCATTCAGAGTAATGCCTTTTGGGCTCACCAATGCTCCTAGCACCTTCATGAGATTCACAATATTTGTATTTCAGCCATTCTTTGGAAAATCTATAAGAGTCTTTATGGATGATTTCTGTATTTATAGTTGTAGATCACTTCATTGCCAAAAGGTTGAAGAGGGGCTTAAGAGGCTCCATCAATTTGGGGGACAACTCAACCCAGAAAAGTGTCATATCGGTGAATCTGAGGTGGTTTTCCTAGGCCATGTGGTTTCTTCACAAGGAATTCAAGTGGATCCCTCTAAAGTAGAGGCCCTTTTGTCATTATCTCCACCAACAACAACTAAGGAGCTAATGACCTTTAACCACAAAGTGAGGTACATGTCTCGCTTCATCCATCTCCTAGCAGAAGCCATCGCCCCTTTGCATAGGTTGGCAAGCCAATCTACATTTGAATGGGGGAGGGAACATGCAAAATGTTTTGAGAAAGTGAAGGGCATTCTTAGCTCTCTCCCAATCCTAATGCCACCAGATTCAAAGGAGACCTACTATGTCACTCCAAGTGTAGGTTTCGAAGCAATTGGTGTTGTTTTGATGCAAAAAGATCCTAAAACATCATACATGAGGCCGATCTATTTTGCAAGCAAGGTGATGACTCCGGCCAAGAATGGATACACTGAAATGGAGAAAGTGGTCTTTGCAATTTTGTTTGCGGTAAGGAAGTTTCGATCGTATCTTCTCCCTGTGCCATTTGTTTTTCTCACCTTAGAGCACAATCTACCATATGTAGTACAACACATGAGCCTCTCATCTAGAATAGCAATGTGGGTGCTTGAACTCCAAGAATTTGAATACACTTTCCTTGTAGAAGATAGCACAAGAGCAGGACTTGCAGACATTCTCACCTACAAAGTGAGAGAAAGGGAAGGATCACGACTACAAAGAGAGGAAGGCTCAAAAAAGTTCAAAGTGAAGGAGATTGATAATGCCCATACTTTATGCTTTGACGGAGTTTATCAACGCCAACAAGACAAAGCAGCAGGAGGAATCATCATTTTGAACCCACAAAAGGAGGTAATGGTTAGAAAGGTATCACTCTACCCAGTGTTCACTCTAACAATGAGGCTGAGTATGCTGCTCTAACCCTTGGGTTAGAAGAATGCAAAGAATTAGGCATACAAAGACTTATTATAAAAGGTGATTCTTTGCTAGAGGTCAGGCAAATCCAAGGGACTTGGAGGTGCAAGAATCGTACATTGTTTGAGTGGATTAGTAGTGTAAGAGCTTTGATGAAGGGTTTTAAAGCAACACAGGTACAACACATCGTGAGAACTCATAACAAGGAAGCAGACTTACTTGCAAATGAAAAGCTTCAAATGGCGGTAGGAGGTGTGAAACTATATGAACCCAAATATCAAGGTCAAGAGGAGCTAAAAGACATTATCTTCTTTCTACAAGGAGGTGAGTGTCCCAAACACTTAGACAAGGTGCAAAGACATAGACTAGTTAAGAAGGCCACACCTTACTAGTTGATCGGGGATGATTTATATCACAAAGGGAAAGATTTTGTCTTGAGGAGAGTACCAGGTGTGCAAGAGATAGAGAAAATTCTTCTTTCATGTCATGATGATGTCTGTGGTGGTCACTTTTCTCAAGATATTACAAGTAGGAAGATTTTACAAGCAGGGTTTATTTGGCCGAGCTTACATCGTGATGTCCAATATTGGTGTAAGGCATGTAAGCCATGCCAAATTGCTGGGGATAGACGACTAACATATGAGCCTTGAGTCCCAATAATATCTTATGGCCCTTTTGAAAAGTGGGGTGTGGATGCAATAGGTCCCCTACCTCATACTTCTACAGGGAAGGTTTTCATCATCATGGGTGTTGACTACATGACACGATGGGCAAAAGCAACAAGCACAACCCGAATCACAGTTGAAGAGGTATCAAAGTTTATTTTTTATCATATTTGTAGGTTTGGAACACCCCTAGAAATCTTATCAGATCGAGGCCTGGGTTTTAGGGCTGACCTTCTGAATGATCTCTTGAGGAGGTTAAAAGTGAAACACCTGCATTCCACACCCTACTATCCTCAATGCAATGGATTGGTGGAAAAAGTGAATAGAATGATATGTAAGATCATTTCCAAGCAGGTTGTGGACCGGCCTAATGATTGGGATCGCCATTTGACGGCTGCTCTTTGGGTGTATAGGACATCTTTCAAGGTATCTACCCAATTCACCCCTTTTCATCTAGTTTATGGACAGGAGGCACTTCTCCCCATTGAGGTAGAGATCTTAAGCTTGCGCGTTCTTGCAAGAGTGGCAAAAAAACCAAAAGAGGTTCTACATGAAAGGATCTTAGATCTCCAACGACTTGAGCTAGATAGAGAAGAGTCCATTGATCACTACATCACCAAAGCGACAAGCCAAAGGGATAAAATCAATAAGAAGCTCAAGGGGAAAGGATTGAAGGAAGGTATGTTGGTTCTTCTGTATGATAACCGACTTGATACTCGACTTGACAAAAAGTTTTTGAAAAGATGGGAGGGACCTTTCATGATAAAAACAAAGTTTGGGAATGGTAGTTACAGATTAGCAGATTTATCAGGAAAACTCCACAAGACCAGAGTCAATGGATGGAGATTAAAGCCCTACTTTCAATGTATCAATCCGTTGATAGGCAGTCATCTGTCTACATCGTCTCAGCTCCAAATTGACATGGATCCCTTCGGCTTGGCAAATGCTCCACCTATTTTTAAAGCTTTGATGTGCAAAGAAGAACCAACCTTGGAATCTGAACATACCCAAGGCAATCCTCCCATCTCCGATTTATGGGATTGAGGTAATGAAAAGCAGGTCTAATAGAGTAAAAGAGTGCACGACACTCCTCCTATTGAAAAAAAAAAGTGGAAAAGGAAAAATGACAAAAAAAAGAGAAAAGAAGAAGAAGAAAAAGAAGCAACACCGTCCTCCTAAAGATATGAATATCTCTAGGCTTAGGGGAGGGCTAATATGAGTGGCATAAAATGGTAACCATCTTTTTGCAACATTTGTCAGCCTAGTCAACATCCTCTTCCTCATATGTGTATATATTTTTCTACGCTATTAAGTTATTTAGAGTAAATTCCCCCTCTTCGTTTAACCTTTGTGGCGACACATACATTATACTCTTCTAAAAAATTTCACCTTAGTCATATATTTATATTACCACCCTTTTCTTTTTTGCTTTGTAAATAGAATAAGCATACAATAACCAACTATATACCCCCAAAATTTCTTACCTCTTGTGAATTAGTAGTAGAAAAATAATATATCCATCTTCCACCCCATATAGATAAATTCCCATGGAAATCAACTCTCCACTTGTCTTTACCAAAGATTATGGTCCCTCTCTACAAGTCTTCTATGCCCCCTACATAGGTGGCCCAATATCTCTTAAGAATATACATATAGTTTCTCTCCTTTCAAAAAGACTCCAATTGTATATTCTTTTCACAAGCAAATAATATTGGGCCCTCCACTATTTGTTTAAGCATCATAGCCTTTTGAAAAAGCATGATTCCCCTTGGATGCATACAAGCAAAGGGCTCATACAAGAAGACTTGGAAGCAAAAGGTTCCCTAGCCTAGTTTGGACCTTCCAAACCGAATTCCTTGGTGCATGGGCATGAAGAATAGTCCAAATTCATATCAAACATGTTGAGAAGGTCAATTTTGCCTTTTGAAGCATGTCATTCTGAGCTACAGGTAAAGAGTTATGGTCAAAATAGTGTAAATCTGTCAGATTCGCAGCAAAAGGGAACTGTAAATCAAGTAAATCAAGAGGGTGAGATCTTATTTTTCCCCCACTCATCTTCTAGAAGAGCAATGAGTGTTCAAGGTCACTTGCATGTGATGGGACCAACCTAAAGATGCTTTCTAAATGCCAAGACAGACAAGTTGAGATACCCTGCAGGAGCCAACCGTAGGGCCTCATGGTGGGGCCCACCTACATTATGCACCCCTATGGAGCCTTCACGGTCTAGAATGATATTTTTGGTGAATAAATAATCCCTTTTATGTCCAATATTCAATGAGTGGTCAAAGGACACTTAATTAGGTCTAATCACTTACTCTAATTAAGTGTAGCATAATCCCACTCCTACGCAACTATAAATAGACCCCCTTGGAGAGACTCAAGGACACACACCTATATTTTCAACTTCATGTTGTTTCTTAATCAAAAGTAGAGAAAACCCCAACTCTCCCTCTTTCACATCCTCCCTCCTAACCCTCCTCTTTGGAGGAAGTGCAACTCTATTCTCCACTCTTTCCATTCTACAATCTCTTACTCCATCAACCCAATAAATCATTTGTAGCACCTCAACAACTTGTAAATACATCATGATCTCTCTCATGGTTATGTTAATGATCATGAAATCATCTTCAAAACTTTCAAGTGTCGCAATTCGTGATGGTTAGCCAGCGTCTGTCCTCCCCTTAAAAGGTGTGCGAGAAATCAAGTAAGTGTTCTATTCTCAATTTACCATTGGTTTGTTTCTCCACACTTATTCAATTGGTCTAAAGAAATTTCTCACTCCAACTCTCTCTTGCTTCATTACATATGCATGTGGCTACCTCTATTGGTGATTTTATTTGTATCACGGCATTGCATAGATGGAGATGAGCTCTGTATGCAAAGTGTGTTAGTTTGATGTAAGTGATTCTCTTGTGTGTTTGAGAGGCAAGTCTTGTGCACATGATTTTTTGATGAGTGCTTGAGAGAGGAAGAGTTTGGATGTATTATGGGTATTCTTATGGGGAGAAGGTGAATGCTATTCCACAAATTGCACATTTCATTTTGATGCACGGCATTGGGTTGCATAATTGTTGGGTTGCATAATTGTTGATGGTGTTCAAGTGTCCAAAGTGTATATAGAGTAAGGGGGTTTTCAAAGTGTGTTGCTTGAGTGGGTGAGTGCAAGTGTTATTTTGATTGGTTTCCTTCTCCACTCCTAAAAGAAGGTGGTGCCCCAAGTAGTGTGCGTACCTCTTTACGAACATTTTGTGAGGGTAGGCCCATTGGTTTGGGTTTAGAGGCCCTATTTCAAAAATCTCGCCCTCACCGGCAGGTGCAATTGCCACAACCTTTACTTGGGCAATGACGAAGGGCACCCCAAAGATAATCAATTATGCGGCATACATACACGACAGCCTGGTAAAGATGGGAAACAAAAAGCCAACCTACATAGTGCCAGGAGAGGTGATAACCAAGGTAGTTTATGCATCACTACATGCCAAGGGAAGGTGGCCTGATCCCCGATCTCAAAATGACTGGCTAATGATAAATGAAGACAAAGAAGACGAGCCACAACGAGCACCAAGGGTGGCTACAAGGTTGAAGAGACGATTGGAGCCAGTGGAAGAGGAGTAACCTGAGCAGAAGAAAGGCAAAAAAGAATCTGCTCAAGTGCCAGCCAAAGAGACTCGATCACAAAAAGCGGCTAGACTCGAGACGCTAATGGAGAGTTTCCGAGCAGAAAGAGCCCTCAAGGGTGATCTAAAAGAATTATGGAAGCCATCCCTTGAGTCAATGTCCGGATCCTCAAGAAGAGTGCAGAGGGACCGCTTCGAAGACTATATCAAGAATTTCGAGATTCTTAATGCTTCGGCGGAAAACATTCCACACATCCCTTTCACCGAGGAAGAAGTGGAGCAAATATGGCAAACGTTACTAGATGAACAAGAAAACAAGGAAAGAGAAAGAAAGACAAAAGCAGATAGGGATTTCAAGGGCAAACCTACAGCTTTACCAGGTAGCCCTAAACCTAGCCCACCGCCATCACCACCTCCTAGCAGCCCTCCTCCAGAAGATCAGAAGGCCGGAGACAAGCAAGAAGAACACCAGGATGAAGAGCAAGAGCACAGGATAGAACCTGAACACAAAGAAGAAGCCAAGCCTGCATCTGAACAAAAAAAGCTCGAGGAAGCATACTATGCATTTTTGGACCTGCTAGCTGCAGGCTATTCAAAGGAAGAAGCCGCCACAGTCGCATTCGACTTGGCAAGGACACGAAGTGAAGAACAGCTGCCAGGCATCCGGCTAGTTGAACTTTAGGAGATTGCTACCGACATGGTAGACCTGCACCCTCCCTCGAATGATTGGGATGTGGTGATGACAATGCTAGCTGGAATAAGGGCACAATCTGTGGCATCAGACGAAGAGTTGATAACTCTAAGAGCCACTGAAGTAAAGACCAAAATGGAAAGAGATCTACTGCAGGCAAAAAGCCAAGGACACAAAGAAAGAGAAGTTGACCTCCAGACCAGCCTAGCCACTGCTCTACAAAACTGCCAAACAAAGGAAGAAGCAAATGAGGCAGCGACAAAGAAATTGCGAGCAGCTGAAGAGGAGTGCCTGCAACTCAGCAAGTCATTGCGAGATGCAGAAGTCATTGATAATCTGACACTCCAGCTAGAAGAAGAAACAAAAGAAGTAGAGGCCTTGAGGAATGCTAAGGAGAAGGCGGAAATAGAACAAGAAGCAAGCCTGGATGAAGTCCTTGAGCTCAAGGACCAATTAAAAGTCAAAGATCAAACCATCCAGAGGCTGAGAGCATCACCTGCGCGAGTTAGAGCTACAAGCTCAACTCAAATTATTTCGGAGAGTCAAATGTATGAAGAGCAAATGCAAGAACTCCAAAAGCACTTGACTCTTGAGAAGAAGCAGAGGGTGATCATGGCTGAAGGTTCTATTGCAATGCAAACTAGATTGGAGGACAGCCAAAAGGCCCTACAAGAAGAATTGACGAGCATCAAGATAAAGCTCGAGGAGGCAGAAAAAGTAAATTCTGAACTCAATGACCTCCTCGTGACTATGGGCGGCGAAGCAGAAGCGGAGAAGCAGACACTCCTCACGCAAATAGAGGAGTTGAAAAGCCGACAACAAGCAGAACCAGAGAGCTCAGGGCCAGCTGCCAATGAGGGGATCGACCTCGACAATGTGTCGGATCTTGTGGACACACCCATGCCAGAGGAAAGCATAGCAGGCTCCTCTCAAGAGCCCCAGGATCTAACACAAGAAGAAGAGAAAAAATTGCGAAAAGCAATAGAGGCAGAGCTCAGAGAGAGCAACAAAGAGGCCTTGGAATGGGAACAGAGGGTTTTCAAATCAATGACAATTCAGAAAATCGACGCCAGCAATCTCAGGCGTGAATGGCTACAACCCTCTCTCCCATATCCATTGCTTAAATATGAAGCGGCAACAATAAACCAGCGGATCAGAGAAGAACCAACGGTCCCTCTCTACAACGCAGACACCTCGAGGCTAGAAGGAGTAAGGCTGATAGTAGATTCTCAGCCCAAGTGGAGGAAAGCTTGGCTTACCAAGTACCCGCAGGACGTGGAAAGCACACGAAATCTTACAGAGAAGCCAACCCACTTGGCTGAACTACCCAAAGCTGCCAGGCGTGAAGGCAGGTGAGAGAATAAGTGTACAATACATGGTGAAAACCCTAACGGGCTCCATAAAGTTGTTCACTGGCTCACCTGACCTTACATTCATCATGATGAGAAAGATCTGCAGGACCATCCTAGCAGTGTTTGAAACCTTCAAGCCAGGACAGGTGACTGACAGCATATTCTTCTTCTAGGACACATACAGATGTGCGTATGAGATGTCAGGTCAACCTTCCAAGGAGGTGATACATGCGTTATATCAAAGAATCATGTTTCTCCCATCTTATCACCTCCAGATTTTGAAGAAGCTTTCTACACGGGGTTCTTTACCATGCATACAGACATCTTTGGGACACCAATGATGACTCTACATGCACGGTACGAATCGCTGCTAAAGATGCGAGAGACCATAAGGTGAAGCAAAAAGATCAAGGCCATGTTGGGGACGACATGAACAAGGAGGGGGGGGATGTTAGAAGCTGGACACACCCCACGGCATCTAACTACTCGGCGGATTATTATGTTTTGTAATTAGTCATTCATTGAGGAAAACCCCTTTTTTCACCTTGTAAATATTGGGACTTACAGAAGTTTCCAGATTGTATCCCAGTTAGAAGGAGAAGATGGATGATTTTGGAACTTTAGGGTTTGAGAAGTTGTTAGGTATATATATCACTTTTTGACCTTTATGAAGGACCTTTTGTCATTTTAAACAAGTTTAAGTTTGTGAGTGAGCATACTGTGTACGTGAGAGAGAGTGTGAGCTTTGTCTTGACGCTACGTGTGCTACGGTGGTCGGAATCGAGTGCGGAGAAGTGCAGCGTGTTGACCCCGACTAGAGCTACGAGCCGATACCAACATTGCGCGCATACGGTCCGGCTTCAGGAGCTTCTTCTACGAGCTTCATCGGTTGTTTGGGTGAACATACGTTGTCCGATTTTGCATTGCAGCATATCCACACGTTCACATTGAGTAAAACCACACATTAGGTACTTCAGATTTCGAAAACGAAGACCTGCAGATTTCGGCCAGACATCCTACGTGTTTCTGCACCGGGTGTTTTGGGTCGTGACTTTGGTTCACAGACCTTAGGGAGAGTGGCCTATACGTATTCGTAGGGTCTCCTTCAAGTTCTGTGGTGTTTCTGAAGTGTTTGATAGGTGTTCGGCTCTAGCAAGCGTTGTAGGAAGCATCCTCTTTTGTTCTCTTGAAGACTGTGACTTAGACAATTGGTAGGGGCCTCTGTAGGAACTAGTTAGGAGTCGGTCGAGTGTAAGTTGACACCTTATGCTTGCTCCCACGCGCTTGCGGGTCGAGCTTCATCCTTAGCTGACATTACTTGTTAGGTGGGTTCTCGCTGTGCTGACGTCCGTCGCGGCGTATCCGTCCAACAACATGTAGTCTCTGGAGCGAATTTACCTACGGTGCCTGCTCACTTAGATGACTTGGCAACATTTGCTCAAGCTATTGGTCGATCTATTGCTGAGAATATGTGTAACACGCCTGATAGAGATCCTAGAAGTAAGGCAGTACAAATAGCCAAGCTCACACAAAAATTTAGTGGAGACGGGGATGTGAGAAAGCATATCAAAGTGTTTGGACAAATATGCGATTCTCTAGGAGAACACAATGACCTGCATAAGAGTAATGCTTTAAGCCTAACCTTAAGTGGAAGACTGGGGATTGGTATACAACCCGAAGGGTGGAAGAAAAAACGATTTACCCTACTCTTAGGAGACTGTTCTTGAAAGAATACATACGAGAGGGAGTGCTTTGGGGTGTAGTCTCTCAGCTCTAGAAAGCCCAACGAGAGGAAGGAGAGTCGGTGAGAGACTTTATTAGTCGCTTGAAGCATTTGAATTCTCGTTGTAATCCAAATGAGTGCTTCAATAATAATCAGTTGCTGGATAGATTCATTAGGGGATTACGACATGAGGATATCTACAATGGCCTATTCATTAGAGGTATCACCACTTGGGAAGCAGTCACCACCAATGCGATCCAATTGGAGGATAATTTAATGATTCAAGGAGAAAGAGTGTCTGTTGAGTCTAAATCTATTAGCTCACAAGCATCGGGGCATCAACCAATGACCCTAAAGCCTATTGCTAAGGAGCCAAAGATATATTAAATGACTTTAGCAGATCTCACCAAGGCTATTCAAGAGAGTCTTAGAGACAATCGTGCTCCGCAAAACAATCATATGTATCCAAGAAGGGAGCAACAATGGTGCGCAGTATGCCATGGACCGCATAGTACTAGTGAATGCCCTACTTTTATAGTAAAATTCAATGGGAATTGCCCTGTGGAAGGTATGGTCATCAAGCCAAGGATTGCATAGTATTTAAGTGTGCGATGGCCAATAGACCAACCTTAGCATGGACAGACACACCTCGAGTTCCTACATTGATGCCGGCCCCACCTCTTGAACAAACATCACAAAAAATGGTCTCTAGGGCCCAAAATGTTGTTCAAATAACACCCTTACCACCTCCAGTGCTAGGACCGCAACCACCATATTTGAGAATCACTTCTGTGAATGAAGTGGGTTGTGAGTTATCTATTGCTTGTTTGGAAGGCTGTGAGGAAGATATAGATCCTAATATTGCCTATGGGATGGATGTTCTTGAAGAAAGTCCACAATTCTACATGGAGGACTATTGGGGACAAGTCAAACCTATCTATATCTAGTAGCTGCTCTTGCGGCAAGAGGCCAAAATATCAATTACACTGCTAAAAGATCACCTCTTCAATGCTATGAGTGTGGAGGTCCACATCATGTAGCTCAGTGTCCTATTAGGCTACAAAAAAATGCCACACTAATGCAAACCAATCAAGCAAGCGCGTCTACAGTGTAGATACTCATGTGTAATCGATGTGGCATAGATCATTTGATTGCCCAATGTCCAAATAATCCAAATGTACCGAAGATCACGTCATTAAACTTGATTGAGCTTACCGAGGAGCCATCACAAAGTACACCTGTTGTACCAGTAAACATACTCACACGATCGATGCTCCAAAAACAAAACTATATTCTTGAGAAAGAGACACGACATCAATTGCCCAATCTCATAAAAAGAAGAAAACACGAAGGAAGAGATTGCAAAAAGCAGCGAAGTCAGACCCTAGTTCAAAGAACAACATAGGGATTGGTGACGACCCCGTATATATGAACGACGCTGAAGAGGATTCGGATTCAGGTGAAACCATGGAGACCAAAACAACCACTAAGATAGAAACCAACAAGGAAGATCTTCATGAGCGACAATGGCCAGGATCCAAGAAGAAGATAGGAACTTACCCAAACCCTACAGAGGAGATTGAGCAAGTCAAGCAATTAAGGAGTTTGGTAGAAGATACCCAAAGGGATCTAGAACCAGCACCTGGACAGATCCAGATTACAGACACCGTGTTCCCTACGCAACAACAACCTCACCAAGTCCATAGGCCCTTAGCTATACCTAGTGTCATCCAAGAAGAAAGTGACTTAAAGTCATGGGAAAGTGGGCGTACTCACTTCTTGATGCAAAGAATGTTTACAGAGGGACTACTTGATCCTATCGAAGAAATGGAGATCCCATCTTCTCCACATCAAGGGAATGAAGCCCAAAAGGTGCCGTTAAACATTGCCAAATTGATGGATTTCATGTCTTCAGAAGTCAGAACCACCATCATGTCCAAACTATATAAAGACCCTGATCTAGTCTCAGCTCTTCGAGCCTTCCTCAATGGAGATCTGAAGTTTGAGCTACCACAATTTTCCCAGATGGATGGAGCTGGGGAGATGCCAATAGAGGAGGAACACTTAGATCCACAACCCAACCTAGATGAGAACCTTATTATAGAAATACCTGTTAACAAGTTGGGACAATACTTTGAGGGTGATGAATCCAATGCGACCATACCAATCACTAATAAGGGATTAACTGTGAATGGAATCCTTGATGGTGGCGCTGGGGTTAGCATTGTGACTAAAAATTGATGGGAAACTATGGGAAGACCTCACCTTACGACCACAACTATAGTAGTGAAGATGGCCAATGGATCTATTGTTAAACCTATTGGGATGCTAGAAGATCTCAAGATCAAGTTCTTTGGACATAAAATAAGGATTACCTTCATTGTTATGCATTTCTCCAAACACACTATGGAACCTGAGATGATTTTAGGACGTCCTTTCATGAGGGAAGCAAAAATGGTGCATGACTGTTCTAAAAACCATGTCTACTTGCAGTTCCAAGATTCTGTCATTCGAGTGGATCTTGTAACTGGTCGAGCACATCCTCTAGGAAAAAGGTTTATAATTGATCATACATCTGACACCACAGTTTACTCGACCCCATTGCAATATTGTTACACGTGTAAAGCGAACACTAACGTTGGGGAAGATTCTCCTTATATGGATGTACTACTTGGGATGACTGAGTCGGACAATGTGGATTGGGTCCACCTAGCAATAACCATAGACACTTGGGGAAACAAGGGGACAACCTGGGTAACATCTGAGGGGGATGAGATGCCCGTACCCTTAAATATGCTACAAGCAATGCATATAGCTTATGACGAGACTCATCCTAATATAACAAAGAAAACATACAAGTGGGTCCCTAAAGCTTCTTTAGCGACCATAGCTAGTGCTAAAAAACAGAAGCCTTGTAAGAAACATCCCACTCGCTCCAAGAAATGTAAGGAAACGTGGCGATGGATTCCTAAACGACTATTGGAATCCCAAGGCTACTATCAAGTAAATGATTAAATCTGGGTGCCAAAACGTAGATTGTGTTCTTACCTGTCACCTGACCTATGTGCGCCCAATCCTATAGCTCCAAAATGAATTGAAGATCGTGGAAAGAAAAAAATCAGAGAATGCTACACACCCGCTCCAGAGCTAGTTTGGGTACCGAAGAAAGAACAATTTGTTCCACCTAGCTAATGGGGGGGAGTCCCATGAAGATTCTAGCTCTTGATGTAATGCATCCATAGAGGTAAAAGCTTCTCTACAGTCTCCACCTATAGTAGTGGACCTCCATGAAGCTAAAAAAGAATCCACACCTCCCAGTGTTCAAGAATCACTTGATGAACCACTTCAAGGTTGATCCTGGGAGAGTACCTTACCACCCTTGCAACTGGACGATGCACCTAAGATAATAGAAAACTACTGGCAAAAATCCCCACCTATTACCAACTGGAACAATTGGTTTCAAAGGGTGACAAGCTCATTTCAAACGATATGATCTACCCAAGGAAGGGGGGAGTGTTTGCTGACATCCATCATTCACTTGCTTCCCTCTCAACCCTCCTCCCTGACCTCTCAATCTCCCAATCTTAGGGAATGTATATATAAAGCCTATACTCACAAAAAACAAAAATAATAAAGAGCAAGATAAATTACCAAACGAGTATGCACAATAAAAGTCAAAACATTGACCAAGACCTACACATTCACATCCAGTACAATGAAACAAAAACCTATGTCATAAAACACCTTTGATCCTCATCGCTTGAGTGATGGAGGGTAGGTAAGATTAGTACGATAGGAGTGTTTCTATTTTAGAGTTTATTAATTAGCAAAGTTCTTTCTTCCCATTGATGTGCCTCCTAGAGGTATTCTTTGTGTTTCCTAGTGTGTACAGGACGTGTTGCTATGGTTAGGATTTGGACCATTTCTCTCATCCACTTTTCAAATCAAGCACGATCATCAACACAAACAGGTGTTTCTTGTCCATTAGCATGGCCATTTATCTTTGGGTATAAGCATGTTAACTTGTCATGATTTTTGGTGTCCCGGACAATGCTAGTAAGAGGTGCTTGTTAGCATCTATTCAAAACCAAAGAGCAAGTGAAGTTTGAAATTTCAATAACCATAAGATATATTATTTGTTCCCTCCCATATGGGGTGTGGCCTCTGTTTTCAGTTATGACGACGACGTGGGGTGTGGCCTCTGTTCTCTTTCTCTCTCTCTCTCTCTCTCTCTCTCTCTCTCTCCCTCTCCCTCTGCGGCGCAGACTCCCTCTCTGTCTCACTCTCAGACCAGTTTACAGTTTTCCCTGTTCCTACTCCCTCCCTACCTCCCTCTCCCTCTCTCTCTCTCTCTCTCTCCTCTCTCTCTCTCTCTCTCTCTCTCTCTCTCTCTCTCTCTCTCTCTCTCTCTCTCTCTCTCTCTCTCTCTCTCTCTCTCTCGCATTGCTTCTTGCCCGAAGTTGAGTTGTCAAAGCTTAGCAGACTTGCAGATATGGAAAACCAATAGACAACATTATTGGCACTAGAAATGGAGGCAGAAGGGAGCCATTACAGGAAATGAATCACAACTACCAACATCCATCTCTTTCTATTATCAGGAAATATGAGACACAAAGAAAGCGTAAACAACGGGAGCACCGACAGATGACAACTAAATGAGGACATCATGCCTTCAACGATGAGGAGAAAAGGAAAATCTCCTTCGGGATTGTGAAAGCTTTGAAGAGCAGGTCTGAAGGTAAGAAGCAAAGTGTGAAATCTGGAATCTTGTTGTTCAACATCCGCTTGTTCGGGCAATCCGTGATCAGTCTTTAGAGGAGGAGGCTGTTGTGCAGAGTGCAATGTGTCTCCAATGTCCGCAACACACTAGCTATCGTCAAGCATCCAGCTTCTAACGAGGAGCTGTTTTTGAAGAATGCAGCATTAAGACCATATTAGGTATTTTGGTAAAAATCTCACATTATGGGAATCTCCAAATCGACTAAATTCATGTAATTTGGGAATTTTCCACTTAAAGTGGGAAAAATTGAGGTGTGTGGTTAGTAAATAAAGTGAAAATCTCATAGGATTGTGGCGTTGATAAACACCAAAAGTCAAGAGGATCTACAACACATGGATTTGAATAATAACTACGAATTACATAAAACAAAGGAAGATACAAAAAAGATTTTGTTTACAAATTGACTAGTATAGTCACAATAGAAGCTCCACATAATTCTACTCCACATTTGATACCATATCTGAACTTTGATCCAAGTGTGGTTGATGTGCACGAGTGAGGCCTTCTTTGGCTTTTAGAGCATGCCTTTCTGGAATCTTTATTCTAGAAAATGGTCCTTCTTTGTTGGGTCTACAGGACCAAACAATTGCATCTACAGTTTCCCACACTTGTGGGTCCTTATAGTTGACAGCCCAATAACCCTTCCAACAATTACTATAAGCTTGAGTATCTATCATCCCACTTTTTCTCGCGCAAGGTGCCCAATATTGAATCAAGAGTTTTCTGTAGTTTGGTGATGTAGGCTCATTATCAATGTCAGATAAAGCCATTGCAAGCCACACTGGATAGATTTCTGTGTCACTCGGAACAAGCATAAGAAAGTCACCTTAGTGCACATCAGACATAGGGTCAAACTCTTCCCTTGGCCTATCTCGTTGAGGCCCACAAAAATGATCGTTCAACTCTTCAAGGCCTAGGAATCTTTCTGCTCCTTGTTGCAAATTCATTGTAGTGCTTTGTAGGTGAGAATATTCTTGAGTTTTTGGCCAAAACATTTCATACAAGACTCCCTCTGATATGATTGCTTTTCCAATCTCTTCAATTACCTTACTCCAATAATCTATCACGGGTCTATAATATCGCGGAATACTTGAACCATTCCCTAAATTTTTCCAAAATTTTATATAGTTCTTTATCCCCAAAATGACTTCTTCAAGGGCCTTGACATACTCCGCCATTTGTACTAGAGGTGGATCTCCATGTGGTAACATTGGCTTGCCTTCTGTGTCTGTTTTCCAAAGGAGAATACTTCCACTCCAACTTGATACACCTACATGTGCCTTATATTGCATCATTGGTGTCTCATCCTGCATAAAGAACCTGAATTGAAGCGGTTTGGAATGTCCAACAAGTATGTCTTGTCCATCACAAAGATAGCCATCACAATATTGCTTGAAATCGGGGATCTTTGTGAGAAAAAATGGAGATGGAGATGAAGATGAGCTGTTTCGTAATGTATCCATCAAATGTGGCAAAGTATAGGTTTGTGTAACTCTCAACTTCTCTGAAAACCTACTAAAAATGGCGTCTATGTCCTCATGTGTATGCCCAACCATTAAAAATCCCAGCTGGATGGTTTTGAAAACACCCCTTGCAACAACCATTGACAAATAGACAAACAAGTATCGATTTTTGTTTTCCCCTGCACAATTATCCAATTGTAGTGATAGCCATTTTTTCGGCTCTCTGTAATTGCCATAGTGAGTTATCTCACCCTATCAAATCACTCAAACACTGTGGTTACCCTCACCCTTTCACTGTATATAGGTGCGTGTGAGTTAGGGGACTTTTCCCATATCTCCTTACTGAAATAAAAAACCCTCAATTAGCTAGTCATTGGGCTAGTTGAGCAAAAAAATAAATAAAAATAAAAAATATAAGTATATTATGGCCCATGCGTATGTAAATATTTCTTTGTATATAGGGCCTAAATAAAAGATTTTTTCATAATTATTTTGGTATTTATTTAAATATTTCTACCTAGGTGTGTGTTATTTATGCTTTGTACATTGTCTCACCATTACCACAATTTTTCTTACCATTTTTCATACTCTTTATTCCATATAGAAATATTTTCATGTGAGCTTCTCTTATATTTGGTGTAACTCCACCCCAACATTTCTATTTATGTGTATATTTTTTCACTATTGTGATTTTTTTCTTCCTACATCTATTTTGTATTTTTTCTAAAAATTTAGAACACCAAAAATATTTATCTGTTTATGGTAGCCTCATATTGAGAGAGATTTCTTTTGACCCCTTTATATTTTTTCCACTTATATTATTTATATTTGACATGTACATATTTTTTAGACCCCTCAATATTTGATTTTCTTAGTTGTACTATTCACTTATATCATGATCTCAACAATATCTTCAATTATAGACCTACCAAATAAGGTCAAGGGTAGGTGTCATGCATACATGCACTATGGAGGGCTCACTCTTGGAGGTATTCAAAAGAATCATCCAAAGAAGGACCCCACAAGGACCTTGTGCAGTGGAAAAAAACGGTCGGTTTTGCTGAATTTTTAAAGTTCACTTGCTCTTCGAATTTGAGAAGGTGATACAGACAAAAGTTGTAGCTCGTGGGCTGAACTTTTGCCTCAAATTTTTTCATATTTTTTTGAGCTACGAGCTGTGAGCTATGATTTTATTAGTGGACCCCAGTTTTCCCATGCTATGCAGCCACACTCTCTCTTCCACTTTATCATTTTCCTCTTTCACACACACTTCTCCACTCATCATCCCCACCTCTCTCACCACTCCTCTCTGCACCCTACTCACCTTCTCCTCAACCTTGAAGAATAAGAGAAACCATGGTGAACTCATACCTCCCACACACAATTCCATTCCAAAATTGACCACCTAGTCTCATTTTTCCTCCTCTAAATTACCCATATCTATCAAAAAAACCACAAAATTCAGCCTCTTCTCTTAAAAGACAGCATCATGGTGGTTGATTACTCAGCTTCAATTACCTTGTCTCTCAAGTAAGGTCAAGAGTGGAGAAAAAATGTACCGTCAAAGCTAGTGGACCGTCAATAAGCGTCAAAATTGGCCCTACTCAAGACACTTGGAGCATCAACCTTGTAAGAAATCCACCTTTTCTTACCTCTTAAGAGTTTTTCTTCCTTATTTGTATCCTTCATGGATACTCCCATTGTAAATATCCAATTCCATTTGTAAATTAATACTAACTCTACTAACACTAACCCACTATGAAAAGTCCTATCACCTCCATTTCTCTCCTCTCTCTTTCCCCACCAACTTCTTGATAATTCCAAGCAAAAGAAATTAGATAAATTACTGAAAATCTAACCCAACCATGGTTAGAGGAGTAACCCTAGCCTTCAAAATTGCTATAAAAGGAGGGTGTAGCTAGCACAAAAAAGAAGGGAGAAGAAAGAGCACTATGCTATAGCTTGAGAAGCCAAGCTCAACCTCTTGAGAAGGAGCTCTTGAGTGGAATCTCATTGGCATTAGGCATATGTATGTGTTTTATTAGGGGTTATTAGCAAGGGAACTCTATGCCATTGTAAGAGAGAGTGATCATTAAATTGAGAGTAGGAAATCTATCATTTCTCCTACTAGAGTAAGCCCAACATTTGCTGAATCAAGGAGGGTGAATTTGGACTAAGCATGGATACCTTGTCTCCCTTCCAACGTGAAGTCATGGACAATAATGATGTGTAAGTGTCTTGGTGTTTTATTTAAGTTCTTGATAGCTTGTCTCCGGGTATTGTTATCAATTTAGCCATAAATCCCACATGCTGTAAGAGGGAGACAGGGTGGAGAGGACTCCCCTGGCCTTAAGACAGTGATTGGGGTGGCTTTTTTCTTGTGATGTGTTGTGGTGTTATTTACTCAGGCTATGTTGAACAAATACTAATCTCACTTTGATTGGTCATGACAGATTTGTAAGAAGGCATTAGTGCAACAAGCACCCCCTTCCCCCTTCTCTCTCTTTCTTACATATATATATTTATGTTTGCTTGATCATTAACGATACACTTCAAAGCAGCCCGAGCACCATCTCTCTCTCTCTCTCTCTCTCTCTCTCTCTCTCGTGTTTTAGTGTGTGAGAGTGTTCCATTGGTGTTAGGGTTAGTGTAAATTCCTTGCTTGTTTGTGGGTTGCTCTAACGATTCTCCTCTTTTGCGTCCTAGTTCGCTCTTAAACTAGGTGGTGCCCCTTGTGTAGTTGGGATTTGGCTGTGGGTTTGTTGTTTTAATTTGTGTTGTGTTGTGCCCCAGCCCCATTGAGCAGCACGGGAGCCTTCCAGGGTGTCTAGAGGTTGCTCTTCTTGTTGCCCGCCCCGGACCGCTTCTAATTGGTGCCCCCACGGAGGAAAACAACTCGTGTATGTTTTTGTGTAGGATCAACTTTTAGCATAGTCAAGTAGTTTGCATGAATCACGAGAGTTTGTATGATCCTTTCATTCCCATTGCAAGGCAAAAGATACACATAATTGTTAGTACTAAGTTGCAATTTCAACGGGTAATTCGTAGGATTTTAGGTCCTCTTAGGTTAGCCGAGATAAACACTTCGGTAAATCCTTTTATTTTGCCTCTCATTAGGTACTATATTAGCTTGGACGTCTATATTTTTGTGTTATTTTAAGCATTAGGACATGCATAGGCCATGGATAATGGCCCGGGAATAGAGGTTTTTCCATTTCATTTTACTCCACACATTAGAATAAACGTTGCAATTAGTAGAAAGATCCATTTTCAACAACAAATGGTGTTCATGTTTTGTGCCCAAAGAGTAGGAGAAATTCTTGCATCACCAAACCCTGTCATTCTACCTCTCATCAACTACGACACTTCTTTTGATGTACATGTGTTCATTTTATTTTAAAATGAAGTGCCGCCCAGCAAAATAGTGTGTATGTTTGTTTTTTCTTTGTCCAAGTTGTTACAAGAAACAAAAAACGATCATTTGTTCTAACAGGAAATGTGTGTGCAGTGAAAGTTCAATCCTTAGAGATCTAGCTCTATTACCAATTGAGTTGCAGGAGCAAGTAGTAAGGCGTCTCCCTCATAACAAGAGGGTGGTGAAGTTAAGACAAAAGGTCCTACGCGTGGATTCCATTTTTCTCTTGTTGTTGGGTACTAAGGAAGACCGCGCATTCATCCAACTAGTGTGTGCCCTAAGATTGGTAAATAGAGTAAAATTTGGTATTTGGCGAGTGCATTTCACCATTGAGGAAGACTCTTCAAGAAACTTGCGGCCAGAGTTCATGCTTCATAGACTCACATTTGGTGAATTTTTCCCTCATTTGCGTCTTATTAATAGTCTTCCTTTCGCTTTCAACAAAGGAGATAGGGAGCTATTCAGAGCTTGTCTTAATAAAGAGAGCATAGAGAAGATTACAAATTTGTATAAATTCTCATCCTTCTCTACTTTCTATGACACTTTGTTCATAGAGACATTGTAAATCTCTTTATGCTTTTGAATGATTTAACCATAATCCTAAGGAGTTTTTGTCCAGGAATTTTGTAGCACAAGTGGAGTCTTTAAATCTTGCAAACTTGATTGGACTTGATGAGGATGTTCTTTATGAAATTGTGAGAAGGTTGCCTCACTCCGACTGTTTGGAACTCGAAGGAAAGGAGCTCCTAGTCAATTGCTACTTTCTCACGGCCTTCGACGAGCATGAAGATCTAGTTTTTATACAAACCGCTTGTGCGTTGGGAATTGTAGAGCAAGTGCAATTTATCACTTGGGACGTGGTTGCTCTTTTGGATCCAGAAAATGAAGTTCTAGAGATTTCTGTTTATCGCCTTAGCTTTGAAGAATTTCAACCCTTCTTAGAGCTCATCAATAGTCTACCTTTTTGTTTTGATCAAACAAATCGAGACCTCATTGAAGCTTGGATAGCTGAAGAAGAAAACCTAGAGTGGTATTTTCTTACTTCTTCATTTGTAGGTGAGTAGTTCTAAATCTCTATTGTATCCCTTATTGTAACTCGTGTTGTAATCTTTCATAATAATGGAGAGCCAACGCCAAATGTCTGGATATCCTCTTTTCTTTGGAGAGCTTGGAGAAGATGCAGAATTATTTTTAGCAAATTTCAAGATGTCTTGCCGTATCAAGAGGATAGTAACCGATCAAGAACGTGTAGAAATGTTTGAGGTGGTGCTTAGGAAAGATGCTAGTACTTGGTTTGACTCTTTGCCTGAGGAAATTAAGGGGAATTACACAGAAGTTTTGAATCATTTTAAGAGATACTTCTTTGATCCCCAAAACACTCAAAAAACTATGGCAAGACATTGTTTCTCATAAGCAAAAAGACTTAGATGACTACTACTTGTACAAGCAAGAGTTTCTACGTCTTTGGGCTCTATGGATATGAAATGTTGCTAACCCTGGTGATGGTGCATGATTTTTAAATAAGGAGAGGTTCATAGCCGGACTCTTTCCTGACCTTAAGGTAAAAGTTGAGGCGGGTGCACCTGCTACTTTTGATGTAGCGGAAACTAGGGCTGCTGAGAAGTATAGGAAACTCAAGTGCTTAAGGGGAGAGGTTCCAATAGAAGGTCTTAGACCCAAAGGTAAGTCACAAGCATCAACATCTAGGAGCTTCCTGAGGTAACGGCTAAAGTGATTGAGAAGTTAAATGAATCTTTAAGCAGCCTGTCAATTCACCTTGCACAAGCTGTAGGTCCAAAGGGACAAGCAAAGAAGTCAGAAGAGAGAGAGCCACGAACTAGGAGAGTCTTGCAATGTTGGAATTGCGATGAGTCTGGACATGGGATGTATAATTGTCCTTGGCCCCGTGGGGAGCTAGGGAGACCTAACTTGAATTACCCAGTGATGAATGCAGGTGAAGGAACTAGTCAGCAACCATGCCTTATACAAAGGACAAATGGAGCAAGACCACCTCCACAAGGAGTGGAAGGAGTTCCACCTTTGCCAGACCCAAACGTGCATGTGGTAGAGGTGACAAATTCAAGAGAGGTTGACATGGAAGCAAATGGCATTAAGCGTGGCCGAGGGAAAGGTAAGGAGAAAGAAGGAGTTACATCACAAAGTGACCATGGACGAGAAAAGAAGGCAAAGGAGACCAAGGAGGCTAAGAGGACTCGACATCGTATCAACCTCCAAGACTTCCCTCTTGGACATGGAATGGCTCCATACAACCTGTTGGAAGACATGAGAGGTAAGGGTCCTGATATCTCATGGCCTCAATTTCTTGCATTATGTCCACAAGTTAGGAGGGATTTAACAAGGGCTATTAGCACTAGGAGAAAGGTGAAAGAGAGTGTGCCTGTTGTAAAAATTGCACAAGCTGAAATGAATGAGGACATTACACCTGTGCTAGATTGTTACATAAAAGGGAGATTGGTTACGAAAGGTCTAGTGGATGGGGGTGCACAAATTTGCATCATGACAGAGAGACTCATGCAAAAACTAGGCATGCACATCCATGAGACACCTAAAATTAAGGTCAAGATGGCAAACAATAGCAAGGCTAGGTGCGTAGGCATTTGTAAAAATGTTTTTGTGGAGGCCTTTGGCATTAAGAAGGTAGTGGATTTCTATGTCATGTCTACCAAAGGAAATGGTTACCCATTTATCCTAGGGAGACCATGGCTAATGAAAATGCGAGCTTTGCAGGTTGGGAGAGTGGAAAGCTAATTTGCAGGAACGACAATCATAAGAAGGTTGTCTTTGACATGAAGGAACAACGCCAAGAGGAGCTCCATGAAGAATCATCTCAAAGTGAGACGGAAGAAGGTTGGACCGATAGCACTTCAGAAGAAGAAAATAGCGGCAGCATTATTGAAGAGGAGTCTTCCATTGAAGTCATGGGGGTAAGGTTTAAGCCAAGCAACCAAGAGACCTCTTGTCAAGGCTTGGAGGAGGTAGGTCCTCAAGAGAACGAAGGTGTTCAAGATGAAGGTATGCTGGAAGGTATGCTATCAACAACACTTACAAAGGATGAAAGAGAGGAGTTCAAATGTGTGCTAAGGAAGTTTCCTAGGCTTTTTGCTAAAGACTACACCGACGTGCGTGGTGTAGATGTTGTTCAACACAAGATTGAGTTAAAGCCTGAGGCCACACCTAAAGCTCAGAAGCTACGAAGGCTAGGAGTTATAAAGGAGAAGGCTCTACTCAAGGAGGTAAGAAAGCTTCTAGCAGCAGGTTTCATTTATCCAGTGGAGAATTCAGAGTGGGTCTCTCCTGTTGTTGTCACTCCTAAGAAAAATGGCAAGTGGAGGGTGTGTGTGGATTACCGTCCCCTCAATGAGGCAACAAAAAGAGATCACTTTCCCCTCCCATTCCAGGATGAGATACTAAATGAGGTAGCTGGTCATGAGAAGTACACTGTGTGTGATGGCTACTCAGGCTACTTTCAAATAGGTATCGCATTGGAAGATCAATTGAAAACAACCTTTATCACTCCTTGGGGTTGTTATGCTTTTAGAGTCATGCCATTTGGTCTGACAAATGCTCCTGCAACATTCCAACGTTTCATGAATATGGTGTTTCAAGCATTCTTTGGAAAGTCAATTAGGGTGTTCATTGATGATTTTTGTATTTATAGCTCAAAATCATTGCATCTACAAAGGGTAGAAGAAGGTTTAAAGAAGCTCTACGACATGGGAGGTCAACTCAACCCCGACAAGTGCCATATAGGTGAGGATGAAGTAATCTTGCTTGGTCATAAAGTTTCTTACAAAGGCATTGAAGTGGATCCTTCAAAGGCAAAGGCTCTTATTGAGCTACCATCACCGAAGAGTCTTAAGGAGGTCATCTCTTTCATTCAGAAGGTGAAGTATATGTCACGCTTCATTCACTTAGCCTCGGAGTTGCTTCATCCTTTGCAAAAGTTGACACAACAAGTAGAATTTGCATGGTCTGATGAGCTTGAAGAGTACTTTTGTAACATTAAAGCCATTTTGTCAGAGCTACCAACACTCATGCCTCCTTGTTGGGAGTACACATTCTTTGTTAGCTCTAGTGCTGGGAAAGAAACAATTGGTGCAGTTTTGTTACAACAAGATCCCTATAGTACCAGGATGCGGCCCATCTACTTTTCTAGTAGGGTCATGAATGCTTTAGAGAGAGGCTACATGGAGGCAGAACTCATCATGCTTTCTCTCATGTTTGCGATAAGGAAGTTTAGATCCTACTTGCTCCCAAAACCTTTTGTAATCCTCACCGCAGAGAATTTGTTCCCTTGGGTTTCATCTCAAATGAATCTTAGTACTCGGATCTCAAAGTGGATTATGGAGTTGCAAGAGTTTCAATACTCTTTCAAGTTAGAAGATAGTGTGCGTGCACAATTGGCAGGGATTCTCACTTATAGGGTGCATGAAAAGGAGATTAAGGTGCCTGAAGTAAAGACCCTACCATTGCCACCACCAAAAAGTATTCCTAATGCTTTAACCTTGTTATTTGATGGAGCTTTTTGTCGAGCCACAGGAAAAGCAGGGGGAGGGCTAGTGTTGCTCAACCCAAGTGGAGAGGTGGTCATGAAAGAGAAGTTCAATCTACCAAGTTCAGCTAGCAACAATGAAGCAGAATATGACACACTACTTCATGGTTTAAAAATATGCATTGGCCATGGTATACAACGTCTCATGGTAAAAGGGGATGCTCTTCTCATTGTGAAGCAGATTTTAGGCATCTGGGCATGCAAAAATGAAAGACTGAGGGCCAAAGTTCATACCATCCGTAGGCTATTTAATCAATTTGAGGAGGTGCAATTATATCATATTCCTAGGAAACAAAATGAAGATGCTGATTTACTTGCACAACAAGCCGTTGCATGTGTAAAGAAATAAGTGCAGGTCATCATGGTGGCGGCTGCTGTGAAGCAACCGAGGTACCAGGGATTGGAGTCATTGGCTCGCATCATTGGCTACATTTTGGAGGGTGAGTTTCCACCAGACTTCACAAAAGCTCAGAAGAGGAGACTCATGAAGAAGGCAAGCATGTATCTCTTCCTAGAAGGCTCCCTCTATCAAAGAGGGAAGGATAAAGTGTGCAGAAGAGTACCAACTATCGCGGAAATTCCAGCCATTCTAAAAGGTTTGCATGAAGAGGCATGTGGTGGTCATTTTTCCCAAGAATTAACTGTGAAGAAGATTTTGCTTGCGGGGTATGTTTGGCCAAGTCTGCATGTGGATGTCCAACATTGGTGTAAAAGTTGTCACAATTGTCAGGTAAATGGGAATAGAAGATTGATTTATGGTCCAAGGCAAATTGTGCTTGCAAATGCACCCTTTGAAAAGTGGGGCATTGATGCTATGGGTCCTCTGCCTAGGATAAAAAATGGTAAACTCTACATTCTAGTGGCTGTAGACTATATGACTAGGTGGGTGGAAGCACAAAGTGTGGCAAAGGTAAATGAGAGGACAGTGAGAAAATTCGTCTACACTCACATTTTTTGTAGATTTGGCACACCTTTGGAGATTGTTTCTGATAATGGTCCACGGTTTAGAAAGGGATTGCTCACAGAAGTCTGTGAAGAACTTCGCATTCTACATCGTCACAGTACACCCTACTATCCCCAATCAAATGGTTTGGTAGAAAAAGCTAATGGTGTCATTGCAGGCATGATTAGAAAGATGGTGAAAAACAAGACAAAGTTGTGGGATGACTTCTTGGATGGTGCCTTGTGGGCGTATCGAACCACATATAGGGAAGCCACGGAGTTCACACCATTTCACTTGGTCTATGGTCAAGAGGCTTTACAGCCAATTGAACTAAACATTCCAACAATGCGACTTCATGGCAAATCAGCACAGGATGATCAAGAAGCATGGATGGATCGACTTCTTACCTTAGCTGAGCTTGAGTGGAAAAGAGAAGCAGCATACGAGTGCTATAAGAGGAAAGCCACATAGACAAGGAGAAGCTTGACAAGAAACTGAAGGACAAAGGCATCAATGAAGGAGATCTTGTGCTAAGGTATGACAATCGACT
This sequence comes from Adiantum capillus-veneris, assembly GCF_014529385.1. Classification (NCBI taxonomy): domain Eukaryota; kingdom Viridiplantae; phylum Streptophyta; class Polypodiopsida; order Polypodiales; family Pteridaceae; genus Adiantum; species Adiantum capillus-veneris. Next base: position 47,594,241 of record NC_140958.1, on the reverse strand, counting down.
TGATTATCGTTTTGATGCCAAATTTGAAACAAGATGGCCCATGCGTATGTAAATATTTCTTTGTATATAGGGCCTAAATAAAAGATTTTTTCATAATTATTTTGATATTTATTTAAATATTTCTACCTAGGCGTGTGTTATTTATGCTTTGTACATTGCCTCACTATTACCACAATTTTTCTTACCATTTTTCATACTCTTTATTCCATATAGAAATATTTTCATGTAAGCTTCTCTTATATTTGGTGTAACTCCACCCCAACAAAAATCCAAAAAAACTAGTTTTATTTATGTGTATATTTTTTCACTATTGTGATTTTTTCCATCCTACATCTATTTTGTTTTTTTTCTAAAAAATTAGAACACCAAAAATATTTATCTTTTTATGGTAGCCTCATAATGAGAGAGATTTCTTTTGACCCCTTTATATTTTTTCCACTTATATTATTTATATTTGACATGTACATATTTTTTAGACCCCTCAATATTTGATTTTCTTAGTTGTACTATTCACTTATATCATGATCTCAACAATATCTTCAATTATAGACCTACCAAATAAGGTCAAGGGTAGGTGTCATGCATACATGCACTATGGAGGGCTCACTCTTGGAGGTATTCAAAAGAATCATCCAAAGAAGGACCCCACAAGGACCTTGTGCAGTGAAAAAAAACGATCGGTTTTGCTGAACTTTCAAAGTTCACTTGCTCTCCGAATTTGAAAAGGTGATACAGACAAAAGTTGTAGCTCGTGGGCTGAACTTTTGCCTCAAATTTTTTCATATTTTCTTGAGCTACGAGCTGTGAGCTATGATTTTATTAGTGGACCCCAGTTTTCCCATGCTATGCAGCCACACTCTCTCTTCCACTTTATCATTTTCCTCTTTCACACACACTTCTCCACTCATTATCCCCACCTCTCTCACCACTCCTCTCTGCACCCTACTCACCTTCTCCTCAACCTTGAAGAATAAGAGAAACCATGGTGAACTCATACCTCCCACACACAATTCCATTCCAAAATTGACCACCTAGTCTCATTTTTCCTCCTCTAAATTACCCATATCTATCAAAAAAACCACAAAATTCAGCCTCTTCTCTTAAAAGACAGCATCATGGTGGTTGATTACTCCGCTTCAATTACCTTGTCTCTCAAGTAAGGTCAAGAGTGGAGAAAAAATGTACCGTCAAAGCTAGTGGACCGTCAACAAGCGTCAAAATTGGCCCTACTCAAGACACTTGGAGCATCAACCTTGTAAGAAATCCACCTTTTCTTACCTCTTAAGAGTTTTTCTTCCTTATTTGTATCCTTCATGGATACTCCCATTGTAAATATCCAATTCCATTTGTAAATTAATACTAACTCTACTAACACTAACCCACTATGAAAAGTCCTATCACCTCCATTTCTCTCCTCTCTCTTTCCCCACCAACTTCTTGATAACTCCAAGCAAAAGAAATTAGATAAATTGCTGAAAATCTAACCCAACCATGGTTAGAGGAGTAACCCTAGCCTTCAAAACTGCTATAAAAGGAGGGTGTAGCTAGCACAAAAAAGAAGGGAGAAGAAAGAGCACTATGCTATAGCTTGAGAAGCCAAGCTCAACCTCTTGAGAAGGAGCTCTTGAGTGGAATCTCATTGGCATTAGGCATATGTATGTGTTCTATTAGGGGTGATTAGCAAGGGAACTCTATGCCATTGTAAGAGAGAGTGATCATTAAATTGAGAGTAGGAAATCTATCATTTCTCCTACTAGAGTAAGCCCAACATTTGCTGAATCAAGGAGGGTGAATTTGGACTAAGCATGGATACCTTGTCTCCCTTCCAACGTGAAGTCATGGACAATAATGATGTGTAAGTGTCTTGGTGTTTTATTTAAGTTCTTGATAGCTTGTCTCCGGGTATTGTTATCAATTTAGCCATAAATCCCACATGCTGTAAGAGGGAGACAGGGTGGAGAGGACTCCCCTGGCCTTAAGACAGTGATTGGGGTGGCTTTTTTCTTGTGATGTGTTGTGGTGTAATTTACTCAGGCTATGTTGAACAAATACTAATCTCACTTTGATTGGTCATGACAGATTTGTAAGAAGGCATTAGTGCAACAAGCACCCCCTTCCCCCTTCTCTCTCGTTCTTACATATATATATTTATGTTTGCTTGATCATTAACGATACACTTCAAAGCAGCTCGAGCACCATCTCTCTCTCTCTCTCTCTCTCTCTCTCTCTCGTGTTTTAGTGTGTGAGAGTGTTCCATTGGTGTTAGGGTTAGTGTAAATTCCTTGCTTGTTTGTGGGTTTCTCTAACGATCCTCCTCTTTTGCGTCCTAGTTCGCTCTTAAACTAGGTGGTGCCCCTTGTGTAGTTGGGATTTGGCTGTGCGTTTGTTGTTTTGGTTTGTGTTGTGTTGTGCCCCAGTCCCATTGAGCAGCACGGGAGCCTTGAAGGGTGTCTAGAGGTTGCTCTTCTTGTTGCCCGCCCTGGACCGCTTCAGTAGCAACAAGCTCTCTGGCAACCTGTGAAATGTTGACCCCAATTCCTCTTCTGTAATTTCTGACGACTGCACAATGGGCTCTTTTCCATCACTCAAGTTATGGTAGTCCAAAGCATCCCTTGAGTTCAAAGCATGTAGTAGTGAAATATTGCTCCTTGGAAGTCCATTTGTTACTAGATCACCAAGAGGATGCTTATCTATCCTCTCTAGGTTATGTAAAAAATTAGCAATTGAGCCAATTGTAAGATTTGGATCAGCTGGCCACAAACCATTCAAGATAAAGTGTCCGTAATGACCTTCTCCATGTCCATGAGTGATCATGCCAATCAATGCCACCTACAGATTATATCCTGAATCCACACCCTTAGGAACAATGCGTAATCTAGGAATGGCAGTCTTCTTTTGATCCATCTTTTCATGGATTATGCATACATATTTTTGTGGTTGAGTTTCTGAATACGTGCGCCATGCATAATATAGGCTTTTGCAACTCTTTTGTTGTGCCATGTGAACTTCTCTCTCCCTCAAGAGAAGAGCTCTCTCTTCAAGAGAAGGTTTAGCTTCTAACCTTGCCTTGATTGAGCTACAAATATTGCACTTAGAGAACTCACTCATCTTTGTTAAAGTGACATGTGGGTACTCTTTGTTCCAAATTCTACCAGAAGATTGGGATAGCTTCTTCTCATAGCCCATTTGGTCAAGTGTCGTGTTGATTTCACATAAAATATCCACTTGTTTGTATGTTGATGGAATCACCAATCGAGTCTCTCTTGAGACATCTAGCAGTGTTCTACTTCTATGTGGCATCTTCTCAGAGTTGTTTTCCACAAACTCATTTAGTAGTGCTCTTGCTAAACTAGTATGTTGAAGTCCCCTTCTCAATGTACATGTGTTCGCATGTACATATTGGCGTACACCATTTTCAAAGTTCTCCTTGTATCGATAAAATGATGTCTTTGGTATTCCATGTAGCTCATACCATGCTCTACAACAAACAATAGAGCCATTTAGCCTGAATTGGTATTGTGACTTCTCATCTTTCTGATAACATATAGAAAGAACATCATAAACATAATTAGTGCGTGATTTTTGAGACTCTCCCCAAAATTGTTGTCGTAACCTTGTCACCATATCACGATCTGCAAACTGGCAACATTTTTGTGCACAACAATCAATGCATGATACCCTTTGAATTGATTTGTTTGAAAGGTAAAAAGTGGAAGCTGGTGCTGCTTTTGATTTTTGAGTCCTGTTCATGAAAGTGTATCGTCTCTTCCTTGACAACTGGACAACATTACTCCCATCAAGTTTTTTTCCAACATTGTCATTGTTGGATACATCCTCATATGTAGCATGCATGCCATCAACAGGAACAAAGCGTTGTAATGGGCTCCCATTCAACATTGTCATTGTCATTGTTGGATACATCCTCATATGTATCCAACAAAATTGTTGCCGTAACCTTGTCACCATATCACGATCTGCAAACTGGCAACATTTCTGTGCACAACAATCAATGCATGATACCCTTTGAATTGATTTGTTTGAAAGGTAAAAAGTGGAAGCTGGTGCTACTTTTGATTTTTGAGTCCTGTTCATGAAAGTGTATCGTCTCTTCCTTGACAACTGGACAACATTACTCCCATCAAGTTTTTTTCCAACATTGTCATTGTTGGATACATCCTCATATGTAGCATGCATGCCATCAACAGGAACAAAGCGTTGTAATGGGCTCCCATTCAACATTGTTGTATGCTTGATGGGCCACTTTAGCAAAGTGATGCTACCCACTTCAACCACATCATCAATGCTTGCATTTTCTCTTTCAATACCCACACCCACACAATCATGACCAAGTTCCTGAAAGTTGACATAATCATGTGGAATTACATATAAGATGGTCCCTTCATTCATGGTTTGCATCATTGTGTCATCTTTTAAAAGGACCCTCTGATTTCTCCAAGACTCTCGAATCACTGCTTCAAATTTTGAGCTTGTCATAGGTATTGCATCTGTAACTAGAGGATAAGAATGATCATGTTCTTCATCACCATTGTAGCTTTCGTGTGGATCAATTAAGTTCCCATTTAATACAAAACATTGCAAAAGAATCTTTGACAATCGAACAGCACTCCATAATGAGCCTTAGAGAGATGAAGTATCCATTGTAGGAAAAGGTAGGACCACATCCTTCGAGCATTCCTCCATTAGTATGGAGACATTTCCTTGCCCTATCTTTGTACCACCACAAGTGGAATCTGGATCTGTTCTACACACACAACCAATACCAACAATTTCATTGTCAAGTATCATATGTACTTTCTCCCTAGATTCGAAGTCCATCCTGTAAGTGAAAAAGATTACATTGTTAAATCCATAGTTATAGAAAAATACTCTTCAAACAAAAATCATGCTACAACATGAAACATGTTTTCATAGGTTGGACAAGTGGTGAACCTTGAGACCAAATCCTCCTTGCTATATTAATGGAAGCATGGTTGGAAATTATGGTGGATCTTGAAACCAAAGCATCCTTGCTATATTAGAGCATAGGTTGGACAAGTGGTGGACCTAGTTGTAATACCCACTGCCACCTATCAACTACTATAGGACTATGCTTTCCAATGTCCTAGTATCCCTTGAGTTTTGCAAGGTTGAACACGTGGTTGACCTTGAAACAAAAATCCCCTTTCTATGTCAGAGCATAGCTTGGACAAGTGGTGGACCTAGTTATAATGCCCAATATCCAAGGTGAAATACCTTAGGACCTTGCTACCTTGCTTGCCAATGTTTATGTAGCCCCTCATTTATTTAATGGAAGCAAGGTTGGACAAGTTGTGGACCTTGAAACCAAAGCCTCTTTTCTATATTAGAGCATAGGTTGGACCTAGTTGTAATACCCACTGCCACCTATCAACTACTGTAGGACTATGCTTTCCAATGTCCAAGTATCCCTTGAGTCTTACAAGGTTGAACACGTGGTGGACCTTGAAACCAAAATCCCCTTTCTATATCAGAGCATAGCTTGGACAAGTGGTGGACCTAGTTATAATGCCCAATATCCAAGGTGAAATACCTTAGGACCTTGCTACCTTGCTTGCCAATGTTTACGTAGCCCCTCATTTATTTAATGGAAGCAAGGTTGGACAAGTGGTGGACCTTTAAACCAAAGCCTCTTTGCTATATGAGAGCATAGGTTGGACCTAGTTGTAATACCCACTGCCACCTATCAAGTACTATAGGACTATGCTTTCCAATGTCCAAGTATCCCTTGAGTCTTGCAAGGTTGAACACGTGGTGGACCTTGAAGCGAAAATCCCCTTTCTATATCAGAGCATAGCTTGGACAAGTGGTGGACCTAGTTATAATGCCCCTCCTTTCTTTAATGAAAGAAAGGTTGGAAAAAGTGGTGAATCTTGAAACCCAAACCCTTTGGCTATATATAGAGGATAGCTTGGACAAGTGGTTGTCTTAGTTGTAGTATCGAATGTCCAAGGTCCAAGGTGAACTATGTAAAGACCTTACTTCCAAAAAAAAAGTCATACAAGTGGTTCTCCTTGAAACCAAAACCTCCTTAGTGTATTAGAACATAGCTTGGAGAAGTGGTGGACTTAGTTGTAATGGTGAATGTCCAAAGCAAACTATTATAGGACCTTGCTTCCCAAATCAAGTTTGGACAAGTGGTGGATCTTGAAACCGAAACCCCCTTACTCTATTAGAGCATAGCTTAGATAAGTGGTGGACCTAGCTGTCATGGAAAATGTTCAATGTGAACTGCTACAGGACCTTCCTATTAAATGTCTAAGTAGAGCTAGCTTCTTTAATAGAATCAAGGTTGGGAAAGTGGTGCATCTTGAAACCAAAAGCCCTTTATTGTATTAGAGCATATCTTGGACAAGTGAGGGACCTAGTTTTAATGTGTGATGTCCAAAGAAAAGTATTACAAGACCTTGCTTTCCAATATTTGAATTGGTCAAGTGGTTAAAACTAAGTATAAAACTTTGACCATTTTCTTCTCGAATTGCCAAAAAGCTAGTTTTAGACACTCCTAAATGAAAATGGTTTAGGGTGGCCTTAACCAATGTTTTTTCAAATACTTGAACGAAAGGGTTTCCGAAGAGTAATGAAAATTTATTATGGCTTGAAGTGCCTGAGTATGTGAAAACAAGCCTAGGTTTTCCACGAGGCAAAAGGTGACAAAAAAGAAGTGTTGTCTCTTATGACATAATAAGAACATTGAAAACTTAGGATTGACCATGTGGCCTAAACTTTGGCAAGTGAAGTGGTGGCCAAGTTTTGTGGCACAGTGTGCACTTGTTTCTATATGTGTTGACCACTTGGCTAAATCTAGGACCATAAGGCCAAACCTTTGGCACCTTAAATATAGTATGGGACATAATCTAGAACTGCTATAGTAAATTAGTAGTATAGTTAATATGTTAATATTTGTATTATATTTAAGTATATGCTAAATATAATTTATGTTCAAACTTTCACTAATGAAGAATGTTCCCATTTAGCACTCCAGATGCGGGGTCTTAGGGCAATACCACAATGGTGTGCATCTGACGAGGCAGTGCTTCCACGTGAGGTTTGGGGGTAGCGCTCTTGATGGGGATGTGGAATATAGCGCTCTCGATGGTGGGGCTTGGGAGGATGATTTTGGGATATTGTTCCGGGCGGGGTCAAGGGGCGGCATAAAGTGAATTCCTAGTATAGAGTTACGCATGTTTTGCATATTTTCAACCATGATTTCTTTAATTTTGGCCATGTGAATTAGTTAATGTTTTATACTAATTTTGTTTTTTTTTAATCCTATGATAAAACATGGACTTGTAGCATACGTGGCATTCTAATAACCCCTATCAAGATTAGTCACAGAGAGAGCGCACGAGCAACGCACACAGAGAAAGTAGGCGAGCAGCAAACACACAGAAAGCGCACACGGATCGCACACAGTTGGAGTATACGCACATGTAGAGGAGCAAACCCAGCATTGTACACAACGCACAGGTGGAGCGCACAGGATTGACAGTTCGCGCACAAGATAAAGAAATAGCATCATACACAACGCTTTCCAGAAGGGCTGGATCGGGCATAGCTTCTTCTCAGGAGACATTGCACACCTCACGAATAGAGAAAAAACAGGTATTTTTGTCTCTCTCACTCTCTGTCTTTCTCCATGTAGAGAAGATGGTTCTCTGTAACTCTTTCTTGCACACACTCTCTCTCGTCAAAAGACAGAGATACATAGTTTAAAAGTATTCCCGCACACATACACATATTCCCACACATCGTCTTCCTCTCTTCCACATACATAACCACAGTGAAATCTGTTATCTTACTGTCTCTCTCTTGAAAATACATGCACATATTCCCACACATCGTCTTCCTCTCTTCCACATACATAACCACAGTGAAATCTGTTATCTTGTTGTCTGTCTCTTGAAAATACGTGCACATATTTCCATACATCGTCTTCCTCTCTTCCACATACATAAACACAGTGAAATCTGTTATCTTTCTCTCTCTCCTCTCTCTAGAAAACAGGTATTTCTCTCTCTCTCTCTCTATCTATCTCTGTATCTTGCTATCTCTCTCTTGAAAATACATGCTCATGTATGTGTGCGTCTGTGTTATCTATGTGTATGTATGTATATTTGTGTTATTTCATTGTAATACTCATACATAATGCAGATACACAATTACACTTAAATACGATATGCACACATAGTATATATACATATATAAATATCACAAATAGCTAACACATTGTAATACTAGTAAACTTGAATGGAAGACTTACTTGCGTGATCTGTTAAAGTCGATTCTTGTAGCGAGTTCTGGATGTATGTTGAGCTGATTTTCCTCTAATCCATTTGTAGATATGATTGTAACTTTTGTTTCTCAACAAAAGTAGTGTTGTTTAGTGATACACCTAATGGACATAAATGGTTGAAACTATGACATGTAGACCAAAAATACGTGTATTTCTTTGGATGAATATATACACTTTTTGGTGACCCTTACCACAAGTGGTGGACCTTGAGACCAGTGGACTATAAGGACCTCCAAACAATACCTTGTACACTCAATCTTTCTTGGTATCTAGGTTGGACAAGTGGTGGACCTTGTTCAAATTCTCTAACCACTCTCTCTAACATGGTGACATAATTTAGGTTTGATAAATTCATATCTATGCAAACTAATATCAGTTTAGGCTTGTTAATTTGAATTTATTTTAATTTATGTACAATATAATGATTTGAGGTTTGCATATTTGAATTTAGGTGGGATAATGATATCTTTTTGTGGTAAACTTGAATTTAAAATCAATTTCGCGTGGAATATTTTAAATTTAAGTGGCAAAATTTAAATTTTATAAAAAAGTTTGAATTTTAAAATTTGGGCGGGATATTTTAAAATTTAGGCGGGATATTTAAAATTTGGGAGGGATATTTTAAATTTAGGCGATAAGATTTTGAATTTTAAATTTAGGCGGGAAGGTTTTGAATTTATAGCAAGATCTCCCTTACATAAGAGAGTATAGGTTGGACAAGTGGTGGACCTTAAAGCCAGAACATCCATGCTACTGGACATGATAGGTAGGGAATCTAGTTGAATATTGTATGTATAATATATATGTAATAGATCTAGCTTGGACAAGTGGTGGACCTTGGAACAAAACCCCATGTAAAACATATCATGCACATTCCAAGTGGTGAGAAAAAATATCATTTAAGATATAGCCTGATAGGTTGAACAAGCGGTGGACCTTAACACCCAAACCTTCTTAATATAACGACATAGAGTGGAAAAGTGGTGAATCTTGAGATCAAACCACTCATGCTACTAAGGATAATAGGTTGGACAAGTGGTGGACCTTGAATGTAAACCCCCCATGTACGAAATATCATGGGTTTAAGGTATTTCAATGGAGCCTAGCATCTAGGAGACATGGTGCAACTTGCTTCTCGTCATGTTTCAATGGAGCCTATCTTGGACAAATGGTGGAGCATCCTTCTCTCCATGTTTCAATGGAGCCTAGCTTGGACAAGTGGTGGACCTTTGCTTCTCTCTATGTTTCAATAGAGTTAGCTTGGACAAGTGGTGGACCTTGGAACCAAACCCCCATGTAAAACCTGTCATGGTCACTCCAAGTGGTTAGAAAGAATAACCTTTAAGATATAGCCTTATAGGTTGGACAAGTGGTGGACCTTAACACCCAGCTATTCTTAATATAATGACATAGAGTGAAAAAGTTGTGAATCTTGAGACCAAACCACTCATGCTACTAGAGATAATAGGTTGGAAAAGTGATGGAGCTTGAATGTAAACCCCCCATGTACGAAATATCGTGGGTTTAAGGTATTTCAATGGAGCTTAGAATCTTGGATCCATGGTGCAGCTTGCTTCTCTTCATGTTTCAATAGAGTTAGCTTCGAAAAATGGTGGAGCATCCTTCTCTACATGTTTCAATGGAGCCTAGCTTGGACAAGTGGTGGACCTTTGCTTCTCTCTATGTTTCAATAGAGTTAGCTTGGACAAGTGGAGGACCTTGGAACCAAACCCCCATGTAAAACCTATCATGGTCACTCCAAGTGGTCAGAAAGAATAACCTTTAAGATATATCCTTATAGGTTGGACAAGTGGTGGACCTTAACACCCAAATATTCTTAATATAATGACATAGAGTGAAAAAGTGGTGAATCTTGAGACCAAACCACTCATGCTACTAGCGTTAATAGGTTGGACAAGTGGTGGACCTTAAATGTAAACCCCCCATGTTTCAATAGAGTTAGCTTCGACAAATGGTGGAGCATCCTTCTCTACATGTTATATTGGAGCCTAGCTTGGACAAGTGGTGAACCTTTGCTTCTCTCTATCTTTCAATAGACATAGCTTGGACAAGTGGTGGACCTTGGAACCAAACCCCCATGTAAAACCTAGCATGGTCACTCCAAGTGGTCAGAAAGAATAACCTTTAGGATATAGTCTTATAGGTTGGACAAGTGGTGGACCTTAACACCCATATATTCTTAATATAATGACATAGAGTGAAAAAGTGGTGAATCTTGAGCGCAAACCACTCATGCTACTAGCGATAATAGGTTGGACAAGTGGTGGACCTTGACTGTAAACTTCCCATGTACAAAAAAACGTAGGTTTAAGGTAGATCGATGGAGGCTAGCATCTTTGAGACATGGTGCAACTTGCTTCTCTTCATGTGTCAATGGAGTGTATCTTGGACAAATGGTGGAGCATCCTTCTCTCCATGTTTCAATGGACCCTAGCTTGGACAAGTGGTGGACCTTTCCTTCTCTCTATGTTTCAACAGAGTTAGCTTGGACAAGTGGTGGACCTTGAAACCAAACCCCCATGCAAAACCTATCATGGTCACTCCAAGTGGTGAGAAAGAATAACCCTTAAGATATATCCTTATAGGTTGGACAAGTGGTGGACCTTAACAGTACCCAGATATTCTTAATATAATGACATAGAGTGAAAAAGTGGTGAATCTTGAGACCAAACCACTCATGCTACTAGCGTGAATAGGTTGGACAAGTGGTGTACCTTGAATGTGAACCCCCCATGTTTCAATAGAGTTAGCTTTGACAAATGGTGGAGCATGCTTCTCTACATGTTTCAATGGAGCCTAGCTTGGACAAGTGGTGGACCTTTGCTTCTCTATATCTTTCAATAGAGTTAGCTTGGACAAGTGGTGGACCTTGGAACCAAACCCCCATGTAAAACCTATCATGGTCACTCCAAGTGGTCAGAAAAAATAACCTTTAAGATATAGTCTTATAGGTTGGACAAGTGGTAGAAAGTTAACACCCACATATTCTTAATATAATGACATAGAGTGGAAAAGTGGTGAATCTTGAGAGCACACCACTCATGCTACTGACGATAATAGGTTGGACAAGTGGTGGACCTTGACTGTAAACTCCCCGTGTACAAAATAACGTGGTTCTAAGGTATTTCGATGGAGGCTAGCATCTTGGAGACATGGTGCAGCTTGCTTCCCTTCATGTTTCAATGGAGTCTATCTTGCACAAATGGTGGAGAATCCTTCTCTCTATGTTTCAATAGACCCTAGCTTGGACAAGTGGTGGACCTTTGCTTCTCTCTATGTTTCAATAGAGTTAGCTTGGATAAGTGGTGGACCTTGGAACCAAACCCCCATGTAAAACCTATTATGGTCACTCCAAGTGGTGAGAAAGAATAACCCTTAAGATATATCCTTATAGGTTGGACAAGTGGTGGACCTTAACACCCAGATATTCTTAATATAATGACATAGAGTGAAAAAGTGGTGATTCTTGAGACCAAACCACTCATGCTATTATTTTTAATAGGTTGGACAAGTGGTGGACCTTGAATGTAAACCCCCCATGTTTCAATAGAATTAGCTTTGAGAAATGGTGAAGCATCCTTCTCTACATGTTTCAATGGAGCATAGCTTGGACAAGTGGTGGACCTTGGAACCAAACCCCCATGTAAAACCTATCGAAGTGGTGCGAAAGAATAAAGTTTAAGATATATTCTTATAGGTTGGACAAGTGGTGGACCTTAACACCCAGATATTCTTAATATAATGACATAGAGTGGAAAAGTGGTGAATCTTGAGAGAAAACCACTCATGCTACTAGCGATAATAGGTTTGACAAGTGGTGGACCTTGACTGTAAACTCCCCATGTACAAAATAACGTGGGTTTAACGTATTTCGATGGAGGCTAGCATCTTGGAGACATGGTGTAGCTTGCTTCTCTTCATGTTTCAATGAAGCGTATCTTGGACAAATGGTGGAGCATCCTTCTCTCCGTGTTTCAATGGACCCTAGCGTGGACAAGTGGTGGACCTTTGCTTCTCTCTATGTTTTCAATAGAGTTAGCTAGGACAAGTGGTGGACCTTGGAAACAAACCCCCATGTAAAACCTATCATGGTCACTCCAATTGGTAAGAAAGAATAACCTTTAAGATATAGCCTTATAGTTTGGACAAGTGGTGGACCTTAACACCCAGATATTCTTAATATAATGACATAGAGTGGAAAAGTGGTGAATCTTAAGGCCAAACTACTCATGCTACGAGCGATAATAGGTTGGACAAGTGGTGGACCTTGAATGTAAACCCCACATGTACGAAATATCATGGGTTTAAGGTATTTCAATGGAGCTTAGCATCTTGGAGACATGGTGCAGCTTGCTTCTCCTCATGTTTCAATAGAGTTAGCTTGGACAAATGGTGGAACATCCTTCTCTACATGTTTCAATGGAGCCTAGCTTGGACAAGTGGTGGACCTTTGCTTTTCTCTATCTTTCAATAGAGCTAGCTTGGACAAGTGGTGGACCTTGGAACCAAACCCCCATGTAAAACCTATCATTTTAACTCCAAGTGGTGAGAAAGAATAAAGTTTAAGATATAGCCTTATAGGTTGGACTAGTGGTGGACCTTAACACCTAGATCTTCTTAATATAATGACATAGAGTGGAAAAGTGGTGAATCTTGAGAGAAAACCACTCTTGCTACTAGCGATAATAGGTTGGACAAGTGGTGGACCTTGACTGTAAACTCCCCATTAACAAAAAAACGTGGGTTTAAGGTATATCGATGGAGGCTAGCATCTTGGAGACATGGTGCAGCTTGCTTCTCTTCATGTGTCAATGGAGTCTATCTTGGACAAATGATGGAGCATCCTTCTCTCCATGTTTCAATGGACCCTAGCTCGGACAAGTGGTGGACCTTTCCTTCTCTCTATGTTTCAACAGAGTTAGCCATGACAAGTGGTGGACCTTGGAACCAAACCCCCATGCAAAACCTATCATGGTCACTCCAAGTGGTGAGAAAGAATAACCCTTAAGATATATCCTTATAGGTTGGACAAGTGGTGGACCTTAACACCCAGATATTCTTAATATAATGACATAGAGTGAAAAAGTGGTGAATCTTGAAACCAAACCAATCATGTTACTAGCGCTATTAGGTTGGACAAGTGGTGGACCTTGAATGTAAACCCCTCATGTTTCAATAGAGTTATCTTCCACAGATGGTGGAGCATCCTTCTCTCCATGTTTCAATGGAGCCTAGCTTGGACAAGGGGTGGACCTTTGCTTCTCTCTATGAGAAGAATAGAGTTAGCTTGGAAACGCCGTGAACCTTGGAACCAAATCCCCATGTAAAACATAACATGGACATTTCAAGTGGTGAGAAAGAATACCCTTAAGATATACCATTATAGGTTGGACAAGTGGTCGACGTTAACACCTAGATCTTCTTAATATAATGACATAGAGTGGAAAAGTGGTGAATCTTAAAACCAAACCACTCATGCTACTAGGGATAATAGCTTGGACAAGTGGTTGACCTTGACTTTAAACCCCACATGTAAAATATATCGTGGGTTTAAGGTATTTCAATGGACCCTAGCATCTTGGAGACATGGTGCAGCTTGCTTCTTTTCATGTTTCAATGAAGCCTATCTTCGACCAATGGGGGATCATCCTTCTCTCCATGTTTCAATGGAGAGTAGCTTGGACAAGTGGTGAGCCTTTGCTTCTTTTTATGTTTCCATAGAGTTAGCTTGGACAAGTGGTGGACCTTGGAACCAAACTCCCATGTAAAACATATCATGGTCATTCCAAGTTGTGAGAAATAATACCCTTTAAGATCTAGCCTTATCGGTTGGATAAGTGGTCAACCTTAAAACATAGATCTTCTTAATGTAACGACATAGAGTGGAAAAGTGGTGAATCTTAAGACCAAACCACTCATGCTACTAAGGATAATAGGTTGGACAAGTGGTGGACCTTGAATGTAAACCCCCCATGTACGAAATATCATGGGTTTAAGGTATTTCAATGGAGTCTAGAATCTTGGAGACATGGTGCAGCTTGCCTTTCTTCATGTTTCAATGGTGCCTATCTTGCACAAATGGTGAAGCATACTTTTCTCCATGTTTCAATGGAGCTTAGCTTGGACAAGTGGTGGACCTTTGCTTCTTTCTATGTTTCAATAGAGTTAGCTTGGACAAGTGGTGGACCTTGGAACCAAACCCCCATGTAAAACCTATCATGGTAACTCCAAGTGGTGAGAAAGAATAAAGTTTAAGATATAGCCTTATAGGTGGGACAAGTGGTGGACCTTAATGCCCGGATATTCTTAATATAATGACATAGAGTGGAAAAGTGGTGAATCTTGAGACCAAACCACTCATGCTACTAGAGATAATAGGTTGAACAAGTGGTGGACCTTGAATGTAAACCCCCCATGTACGAAATATCATGGGTTTAAGGTATTTCAATGGAGCGTAGCATCTTGGAGACATGGTGTAGCTTGCTTCTCTTCATATTTCAATGGAGCGTATCTTGGACAAATTGTGGAGCATCCTTTTCTCCATATTTCAATGGACCCTAGCTTGGAAAAGTGGGGGACCTTTGCTTCTCTCTAAGTTTCAATAGAGTTAGCTTGGAAAAGTGGTGGACCTTGGAACCAAACCCCCATGTAAAACCTATCATGGTCACTCCAAGTGGCGATAAAGAATACCATTTAAGATATAGCCTTATAGGTTGGACAAGTGGTGGACCTTAACACCCAGATATTCTTAATATAATGACATAGAGTGGAAAAGTGGTGAATCTTGAGACCAAACCACTCATGCTACTAGGGATAATAACTTGGACAAGTGGTTGACCTTGAATTTAAACCCCACATGTACACAACATGGTGGGTTTAAGGTATTTCAATGGATCCTAGCATCTTGGAGACATGGTGCAACTTGCTTCTCTTCATGTTTCAATGAAGCCTATCTTTGAAAAATGGTAGATCCTCCTTCTCTCCATGTTTCAATGGAGCCTAGCTTGGACAAGTGGTGGACCTTTGCTTCTCTCTATGTTTCAATAGAGTTAGCTTGGACAAGTGGTGGAACTTGGAACCAAACCCCCATGTAAAACATATGATGGTCATTCCAAGTGGTGAGAAAGAATACCGTTTAAGATATAGCCTTATAGGTTGGACAAGTGGTCGACCTTAAAACCCACATCTTTTTAATATAATGATATAGAAGGGAAAAGTGGTGAATCGTGAGACCAAACCACTCATCCTACTAAGGATAATAGGCTGGACAAGTGGTGGACCTTGAATGTAAACCCGCCATGTACGAAATATCATGGATTTAAGGTATTTCAATGGAGCCTAGCATCTTGAAGACATGGTGCAGCTTGCTTCTCTTCACGTTTCAATGGAGCCTATCTTGGACAAATGGTGGATCATCCTTCTCTCCATGTTTCAATGGAGCCCAGCTTCGACAAGTGGTGGACCTTTGCGTCTCTCTATGTTTCAATAGAGTTAGCTTGGACAAGTGGTGGATCTTGGAATCAAACCCCCATGTAAAACCTATCATGGTAACTCCAAGTGGTGAGAAAGCATAACGTTTAAGATATAGCCTTGTAGGTTGGATAAGTGGTGGACCTTAATACCGATATCTTCTTAACGTAATGATATAGAGTGGAAAAGTTGTGAATCTTGAGACCAAACCACTCACGCTACTAGAGATAATAGGTTGGACAAGTGGTGAAACTTGAAAATAAACCCCCCATGTATGAAATATTGTGGTTTTAAGGTATTTTAATGGATCCTAGCATCTTGGAGACATGGTGCAGCTTGCTTCTCTTCATGTTTCAATGGAGCCTATCTTGGACAAATGGTGGAGCATCCTTCTCTCCATGTTTCAATGGACCCTAGCTTGGTCAAGTGGTGGACCTTTGCTTCTCTCTATGTTTCAATAGAGTTAGGTTGGACAAGTGGTGGACCTTGGAACCAAACCCCCATGTAAAACCTATCATGGTCACTCCAAGTGGCGAGAAAGAATACCCTTTAATATAATGTCTTATAGGTTGGACAAGTGGTCGACCTTAAAACCCAGATCTTCTTAATATAATGACATAGAGTGGAAAAGTGGTGAATCTTGAGACCAAACCATTTATGCTACCAAGGATAATAGGTTCGAAAAGTGGTGGACCTTGAAAGTAAATCCCCCATGTACAAAATATCGTGGGTTTAAGGTATTTCAATGGAGCGTAGCATCTTGGATACATGGTGCAGCTTGCTTCTCTTCATATTTCAATGGAGCCTATCTTGGACAAATGGTGGAGCATCCTTCTCTCCATGTTTCAATGGACCCTAGCTTGGACAAGTGGTGGACCTTTGCTTCTAGTACGACCAAGCCTGCAGCATGTGCATATTTGATGCCTGTTCAAAATGCAAAGTCAAAGAAGGGGACTCCTTTGGCAGTAGAAGAGGTAGAAGAGCAAAAAATTAAAGATTATCATTATTGGATTCTTGATGGGCAGCATTCAATCTATGCTGCAAAAGTTTTGCTTCACAATGAACAAAACAACAAGAGATATTTGAAAGACTGATTAGTGTGTATAAATTTAGAAAGGCTCGCATTGTTGTGAATGCTCCTCCATTTGTTGCAACTTCTATATCTTCCATTTCAAATGAGGAGGCTCAGGCATTGTATGTCAAGCAACCTTACATACAAATATTGAGACATTTACGGAGTCAATGGATCTTCTTAGGACGACCACCAAAGGCAGCAAGTGGAATTGCAGAGGGACATACATCTCGTGCCGGATGGGATGTAAGTTTTTTTCTTTGTCTTTTTGATAGTGTTTAATTAACAAATCTTGCTCAATAGTTTAATTGTTTCTCTATTTCTTTTTAGGCTTTTCTTGGATTGGCAAGAAAGAGTGCAGCAACAAGTTGGATTGCTAAACAGGCACACATGGTCACATACTCTGATTTAATTTATGATTGCTGGAGAGAAATCATTGAAAGGCTAGAAGAGGAGAATAAGAAACCCCCAACAACTGTATTTAGATACCTTTGTGGCCTTGAGGAATCAGAGGTAAAGACTATTCAAGAAGAGATTCGAGATGAGAATATTTTACTGTCAAAGAGTGTAAAGGATGGTGATGCAACTGACATGTATGATCGAATCAAGCAGTTGAAGCAAGACAAATTGATTCAAGATGCACTTCTTGAAGGCTTCAACAATTTGAATGAGTCTTCACAATGTAAAGACTGGGAGGAGGTGGTCAAAATGTATAACATCAATGATGTTGTTTATAAAACACTTTTAATGCTATGCGAGGAATCGATCAGATCTAGTTTGACGCATGGAACAAAGAAAATGGCTTTTCCAGATGGAGCAATAAAATACATGCAATGGGAAATTCACCTTCAAAAGGAGAAAATTAATCCTAGAGATTTGCCATGGTCAATCTATGTGGTGAGCCTACAAATGGAAGGAAATCTCTACTTGATGTGCCACTTCAATAATAAAGTGCCTATTGGCTTATGTGTTTTAGATATGACAAAAAACGTTGGAGGCAATTTGAAGTGGAGTGAGGAGACATTTAAAAATTCTTTGGATGGGATCTTGGCTATCGCTGGAGGGTCAACAGATCCTGGATTTTGTCTTTCTTGCATTTGTGGATTTCACTAACTTCACAAAATTGCAATGTGCCTTTCACGCCATGGGAGATAATCTGAGCTACCATTGTTGTGGTGCATTACATCACTTTCCATCAGCTCCTTGCAAAGGAGCAATTCAATTCCTAATAGTTATTGCCTTCTTGGGACAAGGCAATGCATTTGAAGACCTGAGAAGAAGATCAAAGGAACATCCCATGCCAATTGATCGTTCTCTTCTTCAAGTAGCAGATAACGATATGTCTGATTTGCAATATTTGAAGGCCAAAAAAAGAGCTTTGGTCAAGCACTACATTCGTATATATTGTTTTGAAGACCGCAAGCTTGTTGATGTTTTTGGTGATGGCTCCTTGGTTGCACAAGAAGGAATACAACAGAAAAAAGAAGTTATATGCTTAGTTGATAGTGTGGAGGAGGCAAAAAACGTGGAGACCATGCTGCTAGACTTTGTTAAGTCTCATGAAGATATAGAAAAATGGGCTGGACTTCAACAATCCACTTCGCAATCAGACGACACTGTGCCTGTTACAGAGGAGTGCTCTCCACAAAGAGAAGAAGAAGAACAACAACGACATCCTCTGTCAATGGAGGACTTTTTGGAAATGGAGACACGTATAATTTGAGTTTCTTGTGCATGTTAGTGTTTCTTGTTACTGATTTGATACTCTTAATGTTAGATTTTTCTTTATATAGTTTTGATTGAGTTTGTATTTTTTATCTCAAGCATTCAAGGTTTGAATGTAAATAGTAAATTACTTGAGTTTTTGAATGGTGGATCTTTAGACTAAAACTATAACATTTAATACTCACAAAGACTTAATTGCTTAAGATCTTGAACTCAATAAGTTTTGGACCTTTTATCAATATCCCCTTGATATGATACATTAGATCCTAGCATGGTTAAATGGTGATGCTTCATAAATTGAACCTAGCTTAGACAGGTGCTGGAGCCTAAATTTAAACTAACCTTGCTAGAAGGGAGCTTATGTTTGGACTTTGAGAACTAGCATAAGTAATCAATTAGAGCATAGATTAGACATGTGGTGGTGGCCTTAGAGACCAAAATCTTAATGAGCTTGGAAAGGTATTTAAGTACTGCAATTTACTTAGTTTTAGTACTCACTAAAGGCATAGCTTGACAAAAGGTGGACCTTACATGGATCCTAATTTCAAGAGGTGTGGTAGAGCTTCAAACCAAGCTCATATAGCTTGGACATGTGGTGGACCTTGCATGGAGACTAGTTTAGACAAGTGTGGTACACCTTGTAACCAACACCCATTTGTTATATTAGCTTGGACAAGTGGTGGACCTTTCTTTTATGTTTCAATGGAGCATATTTTGGACAGGTGGTAGACCTTGTTTCTCTCCATGCTTCAATGGAGAGAAACATTAGCTTGGAGAAGTGGTGGACCTTGCGTTTATGTTTTAAAGGAGCATATTTTGGACAAGTGGTAGACATTGTTTCTCTCCATGGTTCAATGGAACCCACCTTAGACAAGAAGTACCTTGAAACCAAACCCCCCTAATACAACCTACTAAATAAGTTGGAAAATTGGTGGGATATGAAACCATCCATGATAGAGCATAGTATAGGTGAAAATGTAGTGGTCCTTATATTGAGGCGGTCCGGGGCGGGCAACAAGAAGAGCAACCTCTAGACACCCTTCAAGGCTCCCGTGCTGCTCAATGGGGCTGGGGCACAACACAACACAAACCAAAACAACAAACCCACAGCCAAATCCCAACTACACAAGGGGCACCACCTAGTTTAAGAGCGAACTAGGACGCAAAAGAGGAGAATCGTTAGATCAACCCACAAACAAGCAAGGAATTTACACTAACCCTAACACCAATGGAACACTCTCACACACTAAAACACGAGAGAGAGAGAGAGAGAGAGAGAGAGAGAGAGAGAGAGAGAGAGAGAGAGAGAGAGAGAGAGAGAGATGGTGCTCGGGCTGCTTTGAAGTGTATCGTTAATGATCGAGCAAACATATATATATATATATATGTAAGAAAGAGAGAAAAAGGGGGAGAGGGTGCTTGTTGCATTAATACCTTCTTACAAATCTGTCATGACAAATCAAAGTGAGATTAGTATTTGTTCAACATAGCTTGCGTAAATTTCACCACAACGCATCACAAGAAAAAACCACCCCAATCACTGTCTTAAGGCCAGGGGAGTCCTCTCCACCCTGTTGCCCTCTTACAGTATGTGGGATTTATGGCTAGATTGATGACAACACCAGAGACAAGCTATCAAGAACTTAACAAAAAACACGAAGACACTTACGCATCATTGTTGTCCATTACTTCACGTTGGAAGGGAGACAAAGTATCCAAGCTTAGTCCAAATCCACCCTCCTTGATTCAGCAGATGTTGGGCTTACACTGGTAGGAGAAATGATAGATTTCCTACTCTCAATTGAATGAACACTCTCTCTCTTACAAATGGCATAGAGTTCCCTTGCTAATCCCCTATTACAACACATGCACATGCATAAGACAATGAGCTTCCACTCAAGAGCTCCTTCTAGAGAGGTTGAGCTTGGCTTCTCAAACTATAGCATAGTGCTCTTGCTTATGGCTCCCCCTTTTGTGCTAGCTACACCCTCCTTTTATAGCAATTTTGAAGGCTAGGGTTACTCCTCTAACCATGGTTGGGTTAGATTTTCAGCAATTTATCTAATTTCTTTTGCTTGGAATTATCAAGAAGTTGGTGGGGAAAGAGAGAGGAGAGAAATGGAGGTGATAGGACTTTTCATAGTGGGTTAGTGTTAGTAGAGTTAGTATTAATTTACAAATGGAATTGGATATTTACAATGGGAGTATCCATGTAGGATACAAATAAGGAAGAAAAACTCTTAAGAGGTAAGAAAAGGTGGATTTCTTACAAGGTTGATGCTCCAAGTGTCTTTAGTAGGGCCAATTTTGACGCCTGTTGACGGTCCACTAGCTTTGACGGTACATTTTTTCTCCACTCTCGACCTTCCTTGAGAGACAAGGTAATTGAAGCTGAGTAATCAACCACCATGATGCTGTCTTTTAAGAGAAAAGGCTGAATTTTGTGGTTTTTTTGATAGATATGGGTAAATTGGAGGAGGAAAAATGAGACTAGGTGGTCAATTTTGGAATGGAATTGTGTGTGGGAGGTATGAGTTCACCATGGTTTCTCTTATTCTTCAAGGTTGAGGAGAAGGTGAGTAGGATGCAGAGAGGAGTGGTGAGAGAGGTGGGGATGATGAGTGGAGAAGTGTGTGTGAAAGAGGAAAATGATAAAGTGGAAGAGAGAGTGTGGCTGCATAGCATGGGAAAACTGGGGTCCACTAATAAAATCATAGCTCACAGCTCGTACCTCAAAAAAATATGAAAAAATTTGAGACAAAAGTTCAGCCCACGAGCTACAACTTTTGTTTGTATCACCTTTTTAAATTCGGAGAGCAAGTGACCTTTAAAAATTCAGCAAAACCGACCGTTTTTTTCCACTGCACAAGGTCCTTGTGGGGTCCTTCTTTGGATGATTCTTTTGAATACCTCCAAGAGTGAGCCCTCCATAGTGCATGTATGCATGCCACCTACCCTTGACCTTATTTGGTAGGTCTATAATTGAAGATATTGTTGAGATCATGATATAAGTGAATAGTACAACTAAGAAAATCAAATATTGAGGGGTCTAAAAAATATGTACATGTCAAATATAAATAATATAAGTGGAAAAATATAAAGGGGTCAAAAGAAATCTTTCTCATTATGAGGCTACCATAAAAAGATAAATATTTTTGGTGTTCTAATTTTTTAGAAAAAAAAACAAAATAGATGTAGGAAGGGAAAAATCACAATAGTGAAAAAATATACACATAAATAAAACTAGTTTTTTTGGATTTTTGTTGGGGTGGAGTTACACCAAATATAAGAGAAGCTTACATGAAAATATTTCTATATGGAATAAAGAGTATGAAAAATGGTAAGAAAAATTGTGGTAATGGTGAGGCAATGTACAGAGCATAAATAACACACACCTAGGTAAAAATATTTAAATAAATACCAAAATAATTATGAAAAAATCTTTTATTTAGGCCCTATATACAAAGAAATATTTACATACGCATGGGCCATAATATACTTATATTTTTTATTTTTTTGGCTCAACTAGCCCAATGACTAGCTAATTGAGGGTTTTTTAAGAAGATATGGGAAAAGTCCCATGACTCACGCACGCCTATGTACAGTGAAATGGTAGGGATAGCCACAGTGTTTGGGTGATTTTGGTAGGGTGAGGTAACTCACTGTGGCAATTACAAAGAGCCGAAAAAACGGCTATCAATATCAATTACCCATGCATATCTTGGACAAGTGGTGGACCTTGATTCTCTCTATGTTTCAATGGATCCTATCTTGGACTAGAGATATATCTTACTTATTTCCATGCTTCAATGGATTTTAGCTTGGATAAGGAGTGGACCTTCAAACAAAACTCCACAGCATAGAATATATTAACAATTCATGGGTTTTATAGAGATTTTCTTGCCTATTTTGGAGAGTTGGTAGACCTTTCTTCTCCATGCTTCAATGGATCTGAGGTTGGACAAGCGGAGCTGGAGAAGTGGGCGACCTTAAAATGAAACCTCCCATGCTAAAATCCATCATAGATCGTATATGTAGTGGACCTTGAAACTCTTTTATGTCCCTAGCTTAGAGAAGCATTGCACTCTTGATTATCTCCATACATGAAGGCAAGGTTGGACAAGTGGTGGACCTTCAAACAAGAATCTCTATGCAATAATAGGCAAGTGGTGGAGCTTGTTTTCTCCATGTTTCAATGGAGCCTACCTTAGACAAACAATGGATCTTGCTTCTCTCAATGTTTCAATGGATCCTAGCTTATAAAAGTGGTGGATCTTTGCTTCTCTCCATGTTCCAATGGAACATAGCTTAGACAAGTGGTAGACCTTGAAAAACACCCCCCGTATACAACATATTATGGGGTTTTCATGTTTCAATGGCACCTAGCTTGGACAAATGGTAGAGCTTGCTTCTCTTTATGTTTCAATGGATCCAATCTTAGCCAAGTTGTGGACCCCCCCCCCCCCCCCCCCCCCCCCCCCCATGTACAACGTATTATGGGTTTTGAAAGCACTGGGAGAAAATAATAGCTTTGATAAGTGGTGGACCTTGCTTCTCTCCATGCTTCAATGGAGCCGAGGTTAGACACATGTTGGAGAGAAGATGGTTGCCCATGAAATAAGACCATGCATGCTATAATCAATCATATGTTGTACACGTGGTGGACCTTGCAATTGTTTTATATGCCTAACTTGGATAAGTGGAGGACCCTTGATTACCTCCAGATATCAACAACAAGCCAAGTTTGGACAAGTGTAGTACCACCAAACCAAAATCTCTATGCTACAATAGAGTATATGTAGGACACGTGGTGAACCTTGATATCAAACCATCCATGCTACTAGAGATGATAGGTTTCACATGTGGTGGAACCTTGTATCAATGTTCTATGTGTAGTTTTTGACTAGTGATAGACCTTGAAACTAATCCCTCTAGGCTACAAGAAAAAAGAGATGGATGAAAAAAGAAAAACTAATACCACATATACTATAGGGTTCTTGGATAAGTGTTGGATCTTGTGTCAATGCTCCATGTCTAGCTTGGACAAGTGGTCGACCTTGGTTCTCTCTATGCTTCAAATGGGCAATAGATTGGAGACACAATGGCCTTTTTTTTTCAATGATTTTATTTTTTGGAAACCTTGGAGGCACCATGTAAGAGGCACTCTAAGTCTTCCATACAATGGACCTATTGGACTATAAAATAATGATATCTTTCTTTGATCTTGTCATTATTTTATGCATAATATTTTCTTATTTTTGCAGACACAAAGGAGTTAAGTGATATAAAAACTAGATGTATTCCACACTATTACTGGCATGAAGATCCTTTTTGGACACCAACATTTCCTATTCCCAAAGATGTAATTTTCCATATTAACGGTGTGGATTTTGAAGTGCGACTTTCATGTATTCAAGGTGCTGGTTATGGGCTATTTGTGCATACTACCCTGGAAAGTGGTTTGACTATTCTAAACTATGGAGGCCATACGTATAGATTTCAAGACTGGAAAAAGATATGCAAAATATTTCCAAGAGCTTATAAATATTCTCTTCTAGAGGATCCAAACATAGAAGAAGAGGAAGATCAATCATACATTATTGGTTGTGTAGAAGAAGGAAACGTGTCGGGCTATATAAATAGTTATCATAGTACAAATGTCTATCCCAACGTACGCTATACATTTGATCCAAATTTTCCACCTTGGCATAAATGCACCTCTTCACACATCAAGTCAGAAGAATATGGCCATGTATGCATTCAGACTATTTGTCAAGTTGAAGCAGGAGAAGAGTTGTTTGTTGACTATAACTTTACTTCACATTATAAAGTATTTTACATGGATGGAAATCTCAAGTACATGCATCATTTTCATTTTTCATGGATGAAATCTCAAGTGAATATAACATTTGATTATTGTTTAGTTTATGCTCAACAAGAATCTAGAGTGCTCTTATGCTTTGTGTGTTGTCTAACTTATTTGACTACCTTGGCCATAGAATCTTGATTCTACTCTAGATTTGTGATAAATCTTACCAAAATTTAATCAATGTCTAGGTTGGACAAGTGGTGGGGCTTCAAACATTATTGTCTTAAACAAGTGGAGTTATCTTACTTGAATAAGTGGTGGCCTTTGAATCCAAATCTAAGCCAATCTCTAATTGTTTTCTTGTAATCTAGGTTGGACATTTGGTGGACCTTGTATCCATTTTTCCTCAACAAATTGTGGCTTTTCATTTTCACTTTAAGTACTCATCCTTAATAAAGTGTAGGATGGAAAATGTTGAGTTAGTAGATTGTATTTTAGACAAGTGGTGTTTTGTTTACGAATGTTGAAAATGGTTGCAAGGATTCTAACATGACTTTACCTTAAACAAATTTCTTACTATGAGTTCTACATATAAATATGGTGAATAAAATTCTAGTGGTTTTGAGATACCATTTGTGTGTGTGTTTTCTTAGATTCACAAACTGAGATGGATAATGCTCCTATGGTTCAATCAACAACTATAGAATCCATAGATTCTATTGTTTCTGAAGTGCCCAAGATGGATGATATTTCTATACTAGAGTCTAGTGTTGTGCAACTTGAGCAAGCTTCCAATAATGAGAACCAAGAAATCGATGCTTCAAAAATGCAACATACATCAAAAGAGACTGAAAAGTCCACTCACGAACTATTGCCAATTGCTACTACGTCATGTAGTGTAGATGTTGAGAAATCCATGCTTACAATTATATTGGATTTAAATGGTCTATTGTTGAAACGTTCCCCTCAACCATCCTCACACCACAACTCAGTGCAAATGGATTCAAAAAGATATATTATACTCAGGCCAGGTTGCATCCAATTCTTGAAGACTATTTTACAGAGGTTTAATGTTGCAATTTGGTCGACAGCTACTAGGAATAATGTGTATCAAATCCTTGCAGCACTAAACAACTTAGCTGAGGATACATTGCCTTTCTTTGCAATTTGGTCGCAAGATGTTTGCTACACTGCTCAAACTCAAAAATTGTTTAGACCCGACAATCCAAATGTTGAGGCAATGTTCAAGCCTCTAGCCAAAATTGCCATGGGGTTTGAATGTGATCCATAAAGAACAATGCTTATTGATGACTCTCCTTACAAGGGATGTATTTCACCAGCAAACAATTGCATTTTTCCACCACAATTTGATGCTGAGAAGATGGTTGACAATATGCTCTTAGAGGAGCTACTGTCATACTTGATTCAGCTTGATGATAGAAGGGATGTGCGTGATTTAATTGCTTCTAATCGTTATGGACAACCTATAGTGACAAATGATAGTGAATACAAACAAATCATGGAGTATTGGAAGCAAAAAAATGATGTTTGGTCAGCTAAGGTGTAAGTGACACAAGCCACTGCAATGAAATGAGAAGAGCCCAAATACAAGAGATCTTGGCAAAGGAGCGTACACCCATTGAAAGCATGAGGGCATCACAATTGACCACTTTAGCTAGGCAATTGGGTTGTAACACAAAAGGAGTTTTGAAGGCAGCCACAACAAAGGCTTATATAAATAAGGTGAAAGCTGAGAACAATCTTCTAAGGCTGGATAGAAACCAACCCCAAGGTACTAGTGACATGTCATATATTCTTGATACACATGCTTGAACACTCATGTGCATGGTATCTAACAAATCTTTCTTTTTATTCCTTCCTGCAGGATCTTACAAAGGATACTACTAGATGGAGCTCAATCAATAGAGATTTTGATATTTTTCCTCAAAATAATGAAGCAGTCACCTACATTTTTTGTTTATCAATTTCTTGAGAGACTTTCTTTTAATTTGTAATCATCAAATGAAATGAAAAGTATCCTTCTTATTAAGATTACTGATCTTTTTCTTGTTTAAAACTTTCAATTGTGATTTATAGTTTTGTTAGAATGAGATTGTGCTTTTTTAGTTTGAAAAAAACTGTCAAAGATCCAAGTCTTTTTGGCTTTACTTAAGTTATTAATTGTGAAAGATCCAAGTCTTTTTGCTTTACTTAAGTTATTGATTGTCTATGTAATAGTCCTTAAAAAAATATCGGATGGCTTTCTTGCTCCCATGTCTCACATTGGTTTTTAGGTAAGACAAGTGGTGACCTTGAAAGTATGGTCTCATATCTCGATCAAGTGAAGAGACATGAAGCTTGATTATCACTACTATGTATCTAGTGTTAAACTCCATCGAGACAAAGATACTAGAGTGCCAAATTGCAGTTTAGTTTAAGTGAAAATCCATTTGAGCTAAGGTAAAACTTATAGTGCCTCATTTTTCTAGGATTCTACCCCATCAAGGAAGTTAGAATCTAGCACAAAACAATTAAGACTCTTTTGGAGCCTAGATAGGACAATTCGTGGAACTTAAGAAACTTATTATTGAGTTAGAGTCTAGTTTAGATAAGCAAAAGATCTTCAAACCAGCACTTGACTTTCTTACTATTCAATATTGAAAGTCCCTTGAGGCTAACAAATTACATACCTACTTGTATCCTAACTAATAAGTAATTATATAGATCTAAGCAAGTATATATAATGAGTCTTCAAACTAATAAACCAAGGGAAGAGAGTAGCAAGGTCCACTACTTGTCCAAGCTCAGCTCTAGACAACATAGAAAGATGCTAGTTCTACTAATTGTCTAATTATAGGCATGGAGAAATGATAGAAGGTTGACCACTTGTCCAACCTATCATCTCTAGTAAGATGGGAGGTTTGGCCTTAAGATTCACCATGTAACCAACCTATACATCATTGTATTATGAAGAGTAGAAAAGAAAATCTCCACCACTTGTCCAAGCTAGTTCTAAAATCCACATGGAGATAAGTAAGCTCCACCATTTGTCGAATCTCTCTTCCATTAAAACATGAAAAAACTCAGCTATGTTGTACAGGGGGACTTTTTTCCAAAGGTCCACCACTCCTCCAAGCTAGGATCCATTAAAACATGGAAATAAACAAAGCTCCACCACTCGTCCAACCTTTAGAGTCGCAAAGTGTATGGGTTGTCTAAACTAGGTATGGGAAAATAATTGAAGGTCCACCACTTGAAACATGGAGCAAAGCAAGCTCCACCATGTCTCCAATATGCTAGACTCCATTGAAACACCCTAAACCTATGATATTTTGTACATAGGGGATGTACATTCAAGGTCCACCACTTGTCCAACCTAGTATCCCTAGTAGCTTGATAGGTTTGGTCTCAAGATTCACCACTTGTCCACTCTATGTCATTGTATTAAAAATGATTGGGTGTTAAGGTCCACCACTTGTCCAACTTATAAGGTTATATTTTAAATGGGTTTTTTTCTCACAACTTGAACTACCCATGATATGTTTTACATGGGAGTTTTGTTTAAATGTCCGCCACTTGTCCAAGCTAACTCTATTGAAACATAGAGAGAACCAAAAGTCCACCACTTGTCCAAGCTAGGCTATATTGAAACATGGAGAGAAGGATGCTCCACCATTTCTCCAAGATAGGCTTCATTGAAACATGGAGAGAAGCAAGCTCCACCATGTCTCCAAGCTAGGATCCATTTAAATACCCTAAACCTATTTTATTTTGTACATGGGGGGTTTTATTTCAAGGCCCACTAATTGTCTAACCTATTATCCCTAGTAGCATGAGTGGTTTGGTCTCAAGATACACCACTTGTACACTCTATGTCATGATATTAAGAAGAACTATATATTAAGGTCCACCACTTGTCCAACCTTTAAGGTTATATCTTAAATGGTATCCTTTCTCACCACTTGAAATGCCCATGATATGTTTTACATGGGGGTTTCATTCCAAGGTCCACCACTTGTCCAAGCTAACTCTATTCAAACATAGAGAGAAGCAAAGGTCCACCACTTGTCCAAGCTAACTCTATTCAAACATAGAGAGAAGCAAAGGTCCACCACTTGTCCAAGCTAACTCTATTCAAACATAGAGAGAAGCAAAGGTTCACCACTTGTGAAAGCTAGGCTCCGTTGAAACATGGAGAGAAGTAACCTCCATTATTTTTCCAAGATAGGTGCCATTCAAACATGGAAAGAATCAAGATCTACCATGTCTCCAAGATGCTAGGCTCCATTGAAACACCCTAAAACCATGATATTTTGTACATGGGGTGTTTACATTCAAGGTCTACCACTTCTCTAATGTATTATACCTAGTAGCATGAGTGGTGTGGTCTTAAGATTCACCACTTATCCAGTCTATGTCATTATATTAAGAAGAACTGGGTGTTAAGGTCCACCACTTGTCCAACCTATAAGGGTATATCTTAAATGGTATTCGTCACCACTTTTCCAACCTATAAGGTTATATCTTGAATGATATTTTTTCTCATCACTTGTAATGCCCATGCTATGTTTTACAAAGGGGTTTTGTTCCAAGATCCACCACTTGTCCAAGCTAGCTCTATTGAAACATAGAGAGAAGCAAAGGTCCACCACTTGTCCAAGATAGGCTCCATTGAAACATGGAGAGAAGGATGCTCCACCATTTCTCCAAGATGGGTTCCATTGAAACATTGAGAGAAGCAATCTCCACCATGTCTCCAAGCTAGGCTCCATTGAAATACCCTAAACCCATAATTTGTACATAAGGGGTTTACATTCAAGGTCCACCACTTGTCCAACCTATTATCCCTAGTAGCACGAGTGGTTTGGTCTCAAGATTCACCACTTGTACACTCTATGTCATTATATATATATATCTCTGTCTCTCTCCAAAGCACAAACAAAAACACACATAGTCTCTCTCTCTCTCTCTCTCTCTCTCTCTCTCTCTCTCTCTCTCTCCAAAGAACATTAAAAAAATACACATAGACTCTATGTGTGTGTGTGTGTGTGTGTGTGTGTGTGTGTGTGTGTGTGTGTATGTGTCTCTTTGTACTAAAGGCGCGCAAGGACGACAACATACTTTTTGCAACTCTCTACGCGCGCCTTAAGTACACTTGAGAGAAAGAGAGAGAGAGAGAGAGAGTCATAACTATACTATAGGTGCGCGGAGAGAGCTGCAGCCAGTGTTTGGTTGGCTCTGCGCGCCGTTAGTAACAGGGATAGAGAGGGGAGGGAGAGAGAGAGTGTGTACGTCTCTGTGTGTATGTCTGTGTGTATGTGTGTGTGTGTGTCTGTGTGTGTGTGTCTCTGTCTATGGAAGTATGTGTTGAGGTGTGTGTGTGTGTTGAACAACAGTCTGGGTTTTTCTTTGTTTACACACACACACACACACAATTTGTACCAACTGTTGGAAATACAGAGAGAAAGAGTGAGAGATCACCTTTTGGTGGTGGGGTTTGCAGAAACTCGAAGGGAGGTGTCTCCTCCATTGCTTTTTGTCTGTCAAACTGACTCTATCTCTCTCCCTCTCTCTCTCTGAGAGTAAGGAGTCCCTCTCTCTATCTCTCTCTCAATCTGTCTCTCTCTCTCTCTCTCTCTCTATCTCCTTCTCTCTTTCTATGGTTCTCTCTCTCTGTCTCTCTATCACTCTCTCTCTCTCTATCACTCTCTGGCAGTAATGAGGCTCTCTCTCTCTCGCTCTCTCTCTCTCTCTCTCTCTATTGTTCTCTCTCTTTCTCTCTCTCAAAATCACACTTATAACGAATACACACGGCGGCGCCCCACGTGTTACTATAAAATAGAGTATAATTGCATGTTGTCGCACGTGTGGTCATTATTGACACCGTATACTTTTATACGTCATATATAGAGGTCATGAGAGAGAAAAACCACACCTCGTGAAAGAGAGTGAGTGAAAGAGAGAGAGAGAGAGAGAGAGAGAGAGAGAGAGAGAGAGAGAGAAAGAGCCGTCGTCTGCGTCTCCGACAGCAAGCCGACCCATCTTAGACATAACGAAGGTCTGCGTCCTCAGGAGGTTTGGCCCTCTCTCTCTCTCCCTCTTCTTCTGAAATTTCCCTCTGCCTTTGCCTCTATCTCTCTCTCTCTCTGTTTTTGTCACAGTATATTGCCAATCTAGCTCTGTCTTAACAAACAACACACACATACAGTCACAAACACAACACACACACACACACACACACACACACAGAGACACACACACTCACAAACACACAGACACACAAATAAAACATACACACACACACATACAGACATACACACACATACAGAAACACACAGAGACACAAATATAACATACACACCAAAGACACACACTCACACTCACAAACCCAGAGACACACAAATCTAACACACACACACAAACACACACAGATACAGAAAAATATAACATACACACAAACACAGAGAGACACAAATATAGCATACACACACACAGACACACACACACACACACATACAGGGACACACACACTCACAAACACACACACACACAAATATAACTTACACACACACACAAATACATACACATGTAAAGAATGAGGATGCAAGAGAGCTACACAAGGCAAGCACAAAGCACACAGAGATGGAAAGCTTCTTCTTCTTCTTCACAGAAAAGAGAGTACAAAATGACTAAGTGCTAAAGCTGAAAAGTAGCACATATGTACATGCGGTCACTAAGTGTGAACTCGCTAGAAGCGTACTAGGCTGGCACTATAAGTGTAGTCCAGCTGTAGAATCACTGGCAGAGATCCTCCGTGTCGGTCACCTAACGCGCCAGTGAGTAAATGCAGTAAGCGGCCAAGACCCGTAGTGGATGCCAGCTCAAGGTGTAGAGCTCGACATCTCAACACTCCCCCTCGAGCTCTGCATGTCGCAGAGTTCAAGCATAGTCCGGAAACGTCGAAGCTTCTTAGCTCCGAGGGCCTTGGTAAAGATATCCGCTATCTGCTCCTCTGTGTTGACGTAGACCAAGTCGATGTCACTTGCCAACACTCGCTCTCGAACGTAGTGGTAATGGACCTCTATGTGTTTGGTCCTAGCATGGAACACTGGGTTCCTAGCCAACTGCATGTTGCTGAGGTTGTCACAATGAATGACAATCTGTTGGTCCACCTGCACTCCCAAGTCCTCAAGTAATGTGCGTAGCCAAGCTACCTCGCACGCCACAACTGCTGCACCTCTGTACTCGGCCTCTGTGCTCGATAAAGCAACTGTAGGCTGCTTTTTTCTGCTCCAAGTAACAGCAGCACTCCCAAAAGAGAACATGAAGCCACTCGTAGATCTCCTATCAACAATGCTACCTGCCGAATCTGCATCTGTATACCCATACAATGCTAATGGTGCATCTGCTGCATAGAACAATGCGTAGTCAAGAGTCCCTTGCACATACCTAAGTGTGCGTCGTACTCCATCCAAATGTGGCTTCCTCGGAAGCTGCATGAACTGACTCTCCAAGCCTACTGTGTAGCTCAAGTCTGGCCTTGTGATAGTCAAGTAGATTAGACTACCCACCATCTTCCTGTACATATTGACATCCTCAACAACATCACCCTTCTCTGCACTCAGCTTTGCATTCACATCCAAGGGAATGGAAATCGGCTTACAATCAGCCATACCATACTTTGACAACATGTCCAAAGCATATTGTCTCTGTGACAGCCATACACCCTCTGGAGTCCTGATCACCTCAATGCCAAGAAAGTAGCGCAACTCGCCCAAATCTTTCATTTCAAACTCCTGTTTGAGAAGACCCTTCACATGGTCAATCTCCATAGCATTGTCACCAACAATAATAAGGTCATCTACATATATGGTAATGACCACAATCCCCACATCACTCTCACGTACATAGAGTGAATGATCAGCATGAGATCTCCTAAAACCAATACTGACAAGATACTTGGCAATCCTATCATACCATGCTCTAGAGCCTTGCTTCAAACCATACAAAGCTTTGAGAAGTCTCCATACATAATCTGGGTAACCTGGATCGACATAACCAGGTGGCTGATCCATATACACTTCCTATTGCAACTCACCATTCAAGAAGGCATTCTTTACATCCATTTGATGCATAATCCATCCTCTAGATGCAGCCACTGCTATGACAGCTCTCACAGTCGTCATCTTTGCCACTGGAGCAAAGGTCTCCTCATAGTCTATGCCATACGTCTGTGCATAACCCTTTGCGACCAGCCTTGCCTTGTGACGCTCAATGTTACCATCAGCCTTATGCTTGGTTTTATAAACCCATTCACAGCCAATAGCTTTCTTGCCACTTGGCAATGGCACCAACTCCCATGTGTCATTTGCTTCCAATGCAGCCATCTCTTCATTCATTGCATCATCCCAATGCACATTTCCAACTGCATCCTCAAAACATGTGGGCTCCACATCCTGTATCACCTTAGCCATGTAGGCTTGGTGATGCGCTAGATACCCATCATAAGTCAATTTCTGAACTGGATTTCTGACTCTATTAGATCTGCGCGGTCCTTGGTCACTCCTTTGCCCTCTAGCATCTTCTTGTACTTTCCTTACACCAGGTGTCCTGACAGCCAGAATTCTAAATTCCTCATCAAGACTTTGTGTAGAACCATCTGAATCCATGTCTACATGTGAAAAACCTGATGATGCATCAACCATAAAGGGAGGTTCATCAACCTTTTCCTTTCCTTTTCGTGATACATTCCCTGTACCTGTTGGTGGAGTAACCTGCGTACGTAGTCTACCATTCCATGGTTTCTCAACAGAGCCATGAGAAGAGGACTCTTGTGGTCCACTCAAAACCTGTGACTGTGGCCTCACATTTTGTACAACCACATCATCTTTTACATCAGCCCCAATAGTGCCATGTGCATTACTGTACCAGCTGCTCATCTCATCAAAGACTACATCTCTGCTCACTCGTAATTCTCGTGTAGTAGGATTGTAGCACCTGTACCCCTTTTGTTCAAGGGAATATCCCACAAGAATACATTTCTCTGCTTTAGGATCCAATTTCCTACGCAACTCATCTGGTACATGCACGTAAGCTATGCAACCAAACACTTTCAAGTGTGCCAAATCAGGCTTTGTACCTGTAAACTTTTCCTCAGGTGTTACATCATGCACCGCAGCTATAGGTGTCCTATTCATAATGTACACAGCTGTATTTACAGCTTCAACCCAGAAATGATGAGGCATGTTCTTCTCATTCATCAATGCACGTGCAACCTCTGCAATGTGCCTGTTTTTCCTTTCTGCGACCCCATTCTGCTGTGGAGTATATCTGCATGTAAACTGCCTGTGTATACCATGCATTCGCGAAAATCTGAAAAATCATTGGAGAAGTACTCTCCCCCTCCATCTGACCTCAATGTCTTGATTTGCATATCTGTCTCCTTCTCAATCATGACTTTGAAGTCTTGAAAGTGACCAAACACTTCACTTTTGTTACGCATGAAGTAGACCCATACTTTCCTTGTATGGTCATCAATGAAAGAGACATAATACCTGCAACCATGTATACTTGTAGTATCGGTTGGACCCCAAACATCTGTGTGCACCACCTCAAGTGGCCTTTTACATACATTGCGCTCATGTGGAAATGAGCCCTTTGACTGTTTTCCAAACTGGCATGCTGCACACACTTTATGCATACCATCCACCTTGAATCTGGGCAAACCTTTTACAATCTGTTTTGATTGCATGCTGCGCAATCTCTGCTCATTGACATGGCCAATGCGTTTGTGCCAAATGTCAACATCAGCCACAACACCTGTGCCCTGTGCAAATAATGCAGCTTTTACCTCAGGCATGTCTACATTCAGCGTAAACATTCTGCCCACACATTTGCCCTCTGTGATCAGCTTACAGCCATTCTGGAAATCTTCTACATAACAGCCATTTGGATTGAAGCGAACCTGCAAACCCTGCTCAACCATTTGTCCAACAGAAACAAGATTCTTTGTAATGTTTGGGACATGAAGTACATCTGCTAAGTACTTTGATTTCCCACTCTTCGTATTTAGAGGTATGTCCCCTACATGAGCAATGGGGTGAGCTGTATCATCTCCTGTCTGCACATAGCCTGACACATTTGGTTTGCGCATATCTCTAAACCACTCTCCACGAGATGTCATGTGATTAGAGGCACCTGAATCCACATACCAAACAT
Organism: Adiantum capillus-veneris; assembly: GCF_014529385.1. NCBI lineage: Eukaryota > Viridiplantae > Streptophyta > Polypodiopsida > Polypodiales > Pteridaceae > Adiantum > Adiantum capillus-veneris. The sequence continues at coordinate 47,559,594 of NC_140958.1, read as the reverse complement.
CATCTTGAGTGGAATTCTCTGCAGTCATTGTATTCATTACATGCTGCATAACAAACATGCGCTCGTTTTTGCTGTCATCTGCATCTCTGCTAGTAGATGCATAGTTGCCCAGTTGCCCTGTTCTCTCTTTCTACTTGCTTTTCCCTTTGGACAGTCACGTGACATGTGACCTCTTTCACCACAAGTCCAACATTCTCTACTATCTGGAGTATGTTTCTGCCTGCTTGATCCTGCACCACGACCTCTTTGACTCCCCCTGCCTTGAGACTGGTTTCCCCTGCCACCTGTATTGTTTTGATTTGATTGACCTTCCAGAAATTGGCCCCTGCAACCCCTTGGGCCTCGACCACGACCTCTACCTCTACCTCTGTTGGAGTTAGAATAGAAGGCCTGTTCAGAATCATTTCTGCCATGAGAAGAAGATGTGTCAAGGTTCTTCTCCTCAAGAATAAGCATAGAAATCAAATCTTGGAACACGGGGATGTCGTCTCTTGTATTCATGGAAGACCTAAAATGTACATACTCATCTCCTAGACCATCCAAGCATGCACGGACAATGTCATCGTCTTCCACTGACACTTTAATAGATCCAAGAGCCTCAATGATACTCTTGATCTTCAAGGCATAATCATTGATTGAGAGGTTGTTCCTCTTAACCTGATTTAGCTCCGACTTTAGTTGAAGCTTCCTGGCCTTGGTGTTCACCTCGAACACTCTGCCTAAGTTTCTCCATGCAATGGCGGGGGTTTCAGCATCCTATAGATAGCCCATCATGCCATCTGTGATGCTCATAGACAGCCAATACATCACTTTGCTCTGGCCTTGTTGCCAGTCCCTCAAAGCTTTCCTTTGTTCTGCTGTAGCATTTGCCTCGGGAATCTCTGGTTCCTTTTCATTGTCTCCTTCTACATAGTCCCAATAACCTTTTCCTTTTAGGAAATTTGTTATTCTGAACTTCCATGCAGGGTAGTTATTTTTCTCAAGCTTCTCAGTAACAATCTGACTGAAACCGTCAGACATCTTGAAGCACTAAGACAAAATAGCTGCAATCTGCAAAAACCTGCAAATCTGTTGAACCTGCTATCGTGGTTCCTGTAACGCTTTCTACACTCAACGAGTGTCCACAATCAAGCGTTTCACAACCACTGTACTTGTACAGTAAATCTCTGTATACTGCACTTTGGAGACCTGTTCAGAAACTTGTGCGAAAAACCCCTAAAATTTTGTATACTGCACATACAACCACTGTACTTGTACAGTAAATCTCTATATACTGCACTTTGGAGGCCTGTTCAGAAACTTCGGCATCTGGTCGTGGATTGCGAACGAAGGGATTGTGATGCTCTTGCTCTCTTAGCCTCTCTTGCCTGCACCAGGCTCTGATACCATGTAAAGAATGAGGATGCAAGAGAGCTACACAAGGCAAGCACAAAGCACACAGAGATGGAAAGCTTCTTCTTCTTCTTCACAGAAAAGAGAGTACAAAATGACTAAGTGCTAAAGCTGAAAAGTAGCACATATGTACATGCGGTCACTAAGTGTGAACTCGCTAGAAGCGTACTAGGCTGGCACTATAAGTGTAGTCCAGCTGTAGAATCACTGGCAGAGATCCTCCGTGTCGATCACCTAACGCGCCAGTGAGTAAATGCAGTAAGCGGCCAAGACCCGTAGTGGATGCCAGCTCAAGGTGTAGAGCTCGACATCTCAACAACACACACACACACACACACACACAGTCTCTCTCTCTCTCTCTCTCTCTCTCTCTCTCTCTCTCTCTCTCTCTCTCTCTCTCTCTCTCTGTCTCTCTCTCTCTCTCTATACTAAAGGCATGCGTAGAGAGGCATAACCGGTGTGCATGTCTCTATGCGCGCCGTTAGTACTGTGCATCGACCAGTGTATGTGTGAGTGTTATAGAGAGAGGATGTAAGGCGGGGGAAAGAGAGAGAGAGAGAGTGAGTCTTTCTTTTACCTTATACTAACGGCGCGCGGAGCTATTTTTTGAGGTCAAAACATGCTCCACGCGTGCCTTTAGTAATGGGAGTCTCTCTCTCTCTCTATATAAATATGCTAAGCTATAGAAAGGAGAGAGAGAGAGAGAGAGAGAGAGAGAGAGAGAGAGAGAGAGAGAGAGACTCCTCTTTTTGTATACAGTGAAATGGCTAGAACAAAAGCCACTCGAAGGAAGGCAGGCAAGGGACGAGGATTAGCAGCTTAAGCAAGTAGCAGATCTGCAACCCCAAAGAAAAGACCTGGAAAACCCAATAAAATTCTGAAAGGTCCAAGGGTGAAGAAGTTACAAACCTGCATGGGACTTTTCAAAGAAATCAGAAAGGCACAGAAATGTGTAGATTTGTCTCACTATCTTTGGGTTATTATAATGGACAAAGATAGTGAGACATTGAAAAGAATAAGGTGGAGGTATGACAAACTACTGGTTCCCAATGTCTGCAGGGATAAGAAAATGAGGGAAATTTTGTTATACCCCCCTGAGCTAGTGCCACAACTAACAGTTGTAGATGTCACACATGATGTGAATACAAGGGCAAGGGCAGAGACTATTGCTCACCAAACAGAGGACATGAGGGAAGCAGAGCTTAAGGAGAAAGCAAAAGTAGCAGTGGAGTCCCAGAGGCAAACAGAATGAAATGTGACCCTGTCCATAGAGGCAAGCAATCAAGAAACTCTACTTTCAATGAAGGATGGTTTGCTTGCAGAGATACCATTTGTAGATGGAGCCAGAAAGATAGCTCTGGAAAAAGTGGACATTAATTTATTGCAGAATCCAGATGCTCAGATTTCAGACACAATTATCTATGCTTGTCTTAAGTAAGTGTTACTATCTTGCTAGCTTTGAAAACTCAGATAATAGGTTTGCTAACTCAGGTAAAGTCTCTGCAGCCTGATCAAAAGTCAACTCCCACTGCACACCCACACAGAGGTGTTTCTTCTTGATCCACAAATGTCAGTGATTATTAGACAAAAGAATAGTCCATCTAGGACCTTTGAGAGTTGGTTTCTCCACTGTGCTATGCTGGAAGTTACTGTCATCATCTTTCCATATGAGAACAACCATCACTGAAGTCTCATATGCCTTGATGTTGACCAACCAGCAGTGTGCGTGTTCAATTCAATAAAAGGAACCCACCCTGAAATTAGGCTGTAAGTGTTTTGTATCAGAAAGTGTTTCTTATAGATATCCATGTAAATTTGAAGCCTCATGCTAACATCTTGACATTTCTTTGTGCAGTTGTATAAAGAGGTTGTTGCTTGCCTATGGCAAGCTATGTGGAAGGTATGAACTATACAAGGCCCCAATCAAAGATGTACCTGTCCCAAATCAAACTGATGGAAATTCTTGCGGCTGGAGATGTCTTCTCCATGCAGAATATGTCCTGCAAAGCTACTTTGCATTAAAACCTTTCATGACTAAGGTAACCATTTGGCAATGCATTCAGTTAGTTTTGGTTTAGTTTATAAAAGAATTCTCACCATGTGGTCTTTCAATTTTGCAGAGTGCTTTAAAAAAATACACATATGATTATTTGCAAAGATACAGGGTAAGTTTAATACAACACCTGCTTACTATGTCTAGCCCCAGAGAGCTTGAAGATAGCGGCTTGGATGACCACACTATTGATCTAACAATACGTGACGTGCCACCACGACAAACCCCTGCATTCGATACAGTGGAATCACAACGGGCCGAGGGGGTCATATCAGCAGAAGATGAAAGAGCCAAGGATGAGGAAAGGTCAAATGAGCATATGGAAGGTGCTAGTGTACAACCAGAGGAGACAATGAAAGAGCCAAGTCAGCCACTGGAGGAGCCAAAAGAGCCTATGGCTGAAACCCAAGATGAGGAAAGCAGGCCTATAGATGAGCAAAAGGATATGGATGAGGAAAGCAGGCCTAGGGATGAGCAAACTGATATGGATCAGGCAAGGATATATGAGGCAAGCCGGTCAACCGAGGGAGAGGAAAAGACCTTGGAGGAAACCTTGAATGAGGCAGAAAGAGCCATGGGGGAGACCCCTGATGAAGATGTGAATGATGACTATGAAGATGTGAATGATGAAGCTAAAGCAGAGGAGAGCAACAACGACATCAACACTATAGAGACCCAGTATGGACCCTTTCTACCTGTAGATACGGTTGTTCCGGTAATGTCTATTCAAGTATGGCAAAATATGTTCAGCTTCTAACTACTTATATGTACTTGTCAACTTTTACAGAGGTTGATTATCTTGGACGTCATTGGATTGCTGCTGATGCGCGTGCCTCTCGGTGACACAGAACCATTTGAGGATTTGCAAACGTTTCGGATGGGAACTTGTCGAGTCGTGGTTTGTCCGAGAACTAAGGAATTTATTCAGTTTCTTCTTCCGTGCTTCAGAGTTGCCATATGGTCTTCAATGCAAAGACAAAACTTGTCGCCACTAGTTACAATAGTTTGCAGTGTATGCGACGCTCACACGTCAGATTTTGCCTTTTTGTATGATCAAAGAAAATGCGCTACCGTTGAGGGCCACTACCACCCTAAAAAACCACACTTACCTCTTTTGTACAAACCGTTTAGTCAAATCGGTGTACCCTTTGATGCAACTAATACGATACTCCTGAAAAGGGAGAACTAAATCCGCCGGGAATAACTATCTCACCACCTTCTTTCGAGGGGCATTCCTTCAATTTTTACCTTGAAGACATTCTGATTCCATACTTACAGAAATTGTATCTCAGTCCATTGTTCACGGACGAGTTTGTACTTTCTAATGAATTAAGATGACTCTTCTATCATGTCTTTGTCTTGTCTAACATTGAGAGAGAGAGAGAGAGAGATTTGACATGGTAAAGAAATGTATTTCAAGCCCACTTTTTCACAGGGCATAATTGACAAATGAGCTCAATAAACTTCATGTATTGAAAGTCATTTGTATACACTTGGGTTCACAAGAATATCTGTTACATTGACACTACTTCAACCCGACCATCCAACTCTTTGCACAAAATATCTTTTTCCCTTCGCCGCATCACCTTACAGCCAGCTAGGAAAAAGGAAAAATCTGATAGGTCCCTGTCCATTGACTCTTCAATTATGTCATGCCGCAAATGCTGAAGAGTGCATAGCTCCCTTATTGTAACCACCAACAGTAGGCCATGCTCTTTATCAATCACTTCCACATCCACAGCAGGATTATCTTCCAAACCTGCAGAAACCTGGTCCATAGGAATGTACTTACCATTGAGCATTTGTGATCGCATATACCAAAACGAGAGTAACAGTGATTGGCTTGCAATCATTTACTTGACAACTAGAGTATCAAGCGCGACCACGCACTGTAAACCAATCTCTTCCTTTACATACCATCCTCTGTCAAGAAGTTTGTCACAGGATGACTACTGAAATGACTTGCACATGAACATAGTTTTCGTAACACGGATGTTGTAGCTATGAAACAACTCTATGAAGAGTGCAACAGGACAAAAGTTTGCAATTCTAACCAGTTTGGTGGGAATAGAGCTACGTAGAGACCTCTGTATATCCTTGTAGAGCTTACTTCGCATTGCCTCCACCATTGTTTCTGTAACATTTAATGGCCTAAAATCTTATTTGTAGCGGAAATTAGCATGAACATAGTGGGCATTTCATTAGAATAGATTCCTAATGAGAATTACAAGAGTGCTTGGGTGGAGAGAGCAACAAAAAGCATAACACCTAGTTAGATAGCATCGACAATACTTTCAAAAGAGAGAGCAATTAAACTATTGACAACAGTTGAGGACCGGATTTGCATGGAGCCGGTCCCCCCTCCAAAAGGCTTTGTATTATGGTTTCTCCCATCAAGAGAGACATTGTACAATACAATTCTTTGTGTTCCTTCAAGACTAGCTAGTGCAATGAAGATGGAAGCTTCATACACCAAGCAAAACACTTAATTAAACACAACTTGAATTATCCCCGTTCTCAGACCCAAGACCTCACACACCTTCGAAGATGGTGAGAGCTAGCAGGGTATGAGAGTAGATTGAGAGGAAAAAGAAGTATCTTACGAGAAAGAAGTACATCTCCTCACATAATCACTCATATTAGCATAGCTTAGCTTAGTAATTAGCTTGGTAGAGAAGATGAGCATGCATTGAAGCTTGGCTCTTGGTTGGATTTGCATCCACATGCCAAGAGAGTGTTGATGTAGGCTTCTATCTCACAAGCTTGGAGTAGGTGATGAGCTCTCCATTAAAGCTTGGGAGGAGATAGAGTGTTTTCCCTTCACACATGGTCAAGTGTGAGAGTGTGAGAGTGAATGCCAAGCAAAAATCAGCCCCCCCTCTCTCTTGGGCGAGCCCTAGCTGCTAAGTTAGGCTGGCTTTTTCCTCATTGGACCTCCCCAGGTCAAGCCAATAGGAATTAAGCAGCATAAGTGATAGCCTTCTGACATGTGTCCCCCTTTCCCCTTTTGTGAGAGCTTTAGATAATTAAATAATTAAACTAAACTCTCATTGGACCCCTTTGCCTCCTGGCCAATAGGAATCAGGCAAGCCATGGGGCTTCTGAATGCTCATTGGACCCCTTGGGAGACTGCCCAATAGTCTTCTAGGACACTTAATTCTTATTGGTTTCTTTTATTAAATGTTTTTAAATTAATTAAACTAGATTTACTCTAGCTTAATTCTCATTGGTCCACTTCAAGGGTCTTCCAATAGGAATTGGGCACACCTTGTGGGCATCTGGCCTAGGGAGCTGCCATGTGTCCCTCATTCCCTTTGTGTAAAGGGAGCCTGTGTGTGTGTGTGTGGTTTTCTCTCTCATCCCCTAGCTTTGGGGCTCGCCCCCTCCCATGTAGGGATGCAGAAAGACTTTTTGTGCACACACACTAAGCATCCAATTTTCCCTAAGGTTGACCTTTGGACACAACCTTTGAATTTTGGAACCTTAGCATTTTGGAAGTCTTAATGGGCTGAACCTTAGGGTCTTTTTAGCCCGTTGTTTCACATGGCTCTTTTGCAGATGGCCCCCCCTTTGGATCCCTATTTTCCCTCCTTTGGATCCCTACTGTGGCCGGTCTGCTAACTTAACCAATATTCTAGCTTTTTCTCCCTTGGCACTTCCCCACATTAAATGATCAGTTTAATATGAGAAAATCATTTAGGAGAATTAGATATTGATTATTATGACAGTTTCCTCGGGAACTGGCCAGTCCACAGTGTTCCAATCGGTTGGTAGAGGCACTTTCACCAACATGCCATTCTTATTCCCTGAGCTGAGTTGGTAGAAGTGGTCATAAAAAAGTATTCCCTCATCAGCCAGTCTTTTACTGCTCCTCCCTGAATACTGTAGAGAACCAATGTGGACATGAACAACATGGAAGAGTCCTATTATGCACTCCACAGGCTCCCATTGCTCATAAGAAGAGGGATAAACATCTGCAATATATATAAGAAGAGTTAAACTAAGAGTATCAATAAGTAAAAATGACAAATCTAATGTAATTGAGCTGTGAAGAATGGAGACATTGCTCATAACAAGCGGGAGAAACATTGCAAAATATATAAGAAAAGTTATAATGAGAGTATCAGTAAGCTCACATGTCAAGAGTACTTACAATTGCAACGTGGTTGATGTATATCTGATACATTTCCACCGTTTGCTATCACCTCTGGATGGGTAAACACATGCTGAACAAGAACTTCCTTTACAGATCTTTTGCCGATTTCAACTTTGAAATCCAACACTCTGGCCCTCCATGCTGAGTGGTAAATGTTGATTCCACTAGACCTCTTGGGTCTTCTTGGTTGCATGAGGACCCGTGAACCTTTGTTTATCCTTTGTCCAACCCATTGGTTCTCTGCACTTATTGAAGTTTATATTGTAATTGAGGATATGCTACTACTTGGCCTTCTAGGCAAGTGCAGCTGTTGGTTGTTGGTGTAAGAGACAGTAAACACCTGGAGCTTCTTGGGTGAGAAGACGTGGAAGCCATAGCTCTCAGAGAAAAGCTTTAGTGGAGGGAGATTCACTTTGAAAGCATTCTAATGGAGGGAAAGTGTTTTAGAATTCCAATATCTTGTGCGGGCTTAATGGTCACCCTCCAGTACGTTAATGACCATAAGAGAATATCAGAAGTGGGACCACCTGCAAGCACCTAAAATCTCGGTAAAAGGAAGGAAATTACGATGCTACAATCCTAGATTCGTGAAATTTTTATGCCATTTTCCTATTTTTTGAGTCTTTCCACGTACTTTCCTACGTAACGTAGCCTTCGTGCTCATTGGACGCACTCTATTTTTCTCTCTCTTCATATGGCCCTCCAAATGACCTCTGAAATTTCCTAATGGGAGCTCAGAGAAGGTTTGTAATGGAGCTTGGAATCCATTAATGCACAAACCTTTTGGTTTGTGGTGCTGTGTTGCATCCCCCTTCCCCTTTTTTCTTTGTCGTCTCGTCTGTTGCCAGTCGCGGTGCCGGTGAAGCGTGTATACGCCAGGATCGTTGGTGCTTTGCAAGAGAGAGAGAGAGAGAGAGAGAGAGAGAGAGAGAGAGAGAGAGAGAGAGAGAGAGAGAGAGAGAGAGAGTAAGTGTATGTGTGGAGGGAGGTAGAGCAGGTGCAGTGAGGTATCGGTTCCTTTTGCGGTCCTTGATAGCGTGTGTGCGCTTGGGAACTGAGCAAGTGAAGCGGATTAGGTGTATATTGTCATTTCGAAGGTGTTTTTGAGTGGATTGGGGTGTTCTGTTGACCCTGAGCTATAGTGAGGCATTTCTGGTCGTGCCGGGTGTCGTCCCCATTCCCCCTCTCCAACGTGCCAATAGAAAAGAACAAACTGAGAAGACTTTTAGCACTTCAAATAACAATTGAACTGAAATGGAGAGAGAGACGACACGTGACACGGAGTGATAGAATTCCACCCCAAAGAGTATTGGCCCCAAACCTTGGCGCCCCTTTCAGTATTTCTTTATATTGCATCAACATAGTACAAGCCGGTACTCCAGACTCTGCACCTTCGTACTGAAGCATGCCAGAGAATGAGCCCTAGCCTCATATTTAAAGGCCCTTGGCCTGAAAAGCAGTAATAGTAAAAAGCCCTTAAAACTCAAAAGCTTCCGGTTCAAAAGCAAAGCCATAAAGCTGCCAGCGGAATTTACGGAAATCCGTACAGCCTGCCACATCATTAGCCAGCGCAAAACGCGGAATTCCGTACAGCCTACCACATCATCATGTCAGGGCAATTTTTGGAATTTGTCTGCTGCCTTAGGGTTAGGGCTAGGATTTTTGGCAAAAATTAGGGTTTGCTAGTTTTAGGGTTAGGGTTTTCAGAATTAGGGTTTTAACAGTTAGGGTTTCTTGCAGACATTAGGGTTTAGGCCCCTCGGCCACATCTGTACGTTGACTCCATTCTTTAGGATTTGACACGTCAGCAGTTTGTTACATCTTCCCTTCTTGAAAGAGAGTAATCGTCCGTGATTACAGCATACCTTCAAAACAACTCAAGTTAGCTCAAAAATTTACGAGAATCATTACGAGGGACAATCATTTTTCTCTTTTTATTAAGGAGTTAGCTTCTCCTTTCTGCTCTTTTGATCAAGGAGTTCACTGCTCCTATCGGCTGATTTGATCAAGGAGTTAGCTTCTCCTTTCGTCCATATCTGAACTCTTGATATTCCGGCGTAGTAAAATTAGCCATCACACCCAGACCGTACTGATCTTCCTCGGGTGTCTTGATGCACTAAAATTACATACCCAGGCAATCTCATACAATTAGGAATATTCAGTGGTTGGCACATCACAATGCAACACAAACGCTCACAACTGCATGTTACAAGACATGGAAACATATAGCCGCCGATGAACACTCCTCCCGCATAACCTAACAAGGTCCGGGCCGGGAGATATTCAACGACTCCCTCATCACTCCTCCCACATAACCTAAAAAGGTCCGGGCCGGGAGATATAGAGGCCTTTTACAACCAAACGCCCCCCAGACCGCAGCCTGCGTCGTTTGGAGGTGTTGAGAGAAACCACTGCTCAGACTTCTTAATACTCCTCCCGCATAACCATCCAGGTCCGGGCCGGGAGTCACAACAACAATTATTTTACAAGCATACAACCAAACGCTCCCCAGGAATCGGCTTGCGTCGTTCGGAGGTTCAAACAATACCAAAACAATATTTATCACTTCTCCACCCGGGAGTAAAATCACCAATCATTGAAACCAGTATCAAACCAGAGTCAAACAATTCAAACCGGCACCAAAACAGGTTCAAACCAGATACCATCCATTTCAAACAAAATCCAAACAGGATCACCAAACAAGTTCAAAACAGAACTCAAACTTAAAAAGCAATCTCGACATCAGTCGAGCTCGAAAAGTCGACTGACTTTCCATCCTGAAACCTGCACTAAAAATGTAGGGTTAGGTTTCTTCCATAAGGTCGTAGTCGAGCACAGCTTGGTCCATCAGCTCCTTGATAAACAGTGTTTCTTTGGCGGCGATGGTAGTCCCAAGATAGCAATCGCACTCGGTCTCCAAGTTCATCTGCTCGTGAAGAGACATCTACTAGGAGATGTCGAGAAACTTCAAGTTATAATCTGCTAGGGTTTCCATGGCAAGCATTTCAGAATACCCCACTCTGCCAGAAGTTGCACTCCGAAGGAAGATGTCAGAAACCATATAACTTCGGGCAAAAATTTTCTTGAAAGCTTGCCAGGTACTTGAAGTATGCTGCTTGGTAGCTATAGACATCAACATCTGCATAGCACTGCTTCTGAGAAAAACAGTGACTTGAAACAAATCTGGATCCTTCTCTTGCAAGTGATCTTAATTGGCTTATGCCCTGTAAGACACTGCGGTGAAGACGGGAGCGCGCCCGATGCGCGATGATGTAAGGGTGGGAGTGGCTAATAACTCCGAGTTGGAGGGCGAAGATACCTCGAATCAAATTCCAATAGCTCTGTCTGCTCTTTTGTAGGACCGGTATGCTTTTAGAAAAGCACACGCCTGATGCTATGATACAACTGTCACAAGGCGGGCACCACGTGCCAATAGAAAAGACCAAACTGAGCAGACTTTTAGCACTTCAAATAACACGCGAACTGAAATGGATAGAGAGACGACACGCGACACGGAGTGGAGAAATTCCACCCCAGAGAGTATTGGCCCGAAACCTTGGCGGCCCTTTCAGTATTTCTTTATATTGCATCAACACGGTACAAGCCGGTACTCCAAACTCTGCACCTTCGTACTGAAGCATGCCAAAGAATGAGCCCTAGCCTCATATTTTAAGTCCCTTGGCCTGAAAAGCAGTTATAGTAAAAAGCCTTTAAAACTCAAAAGCTTCCGGTTCAAAAGCAAAGCCAAAAAGCTGTCAGTGCAATTTACGCAAATCCGTACAGCCTGCCACATCATCAGCCAACGCATAGCGCGGAAATCTGTACAGCCTGCCATGTCATCATGTCAACGCCATTTTTAGAATTTGTCTGTTGCCTTAGGGTTAGGGTTAGGGTTAGGGTTTTTAGAAAAAATTAGGGTTTGCAAGTTTTAGAGTTAGGGTTTTCAGACTTAGGGTTTCAGCAGTTAGGGTTTCTGGCAGACATTAGGGTTTAGGCCCCTCGGCCACATCTGTACGTTGACTCCATTCTTTAGGCGTTGACACGTCAGCAGTTTGTTCCATCTCCCCTTCTTCAAAGAGAGTAATCGTCCGCGATTACAACATACCTACAAAACAACTCAAGTTAGCTCAAAAATTTACGAGGGTCATTCCGAGGGACAATCGGTTTGCTCTTTTTATTAAGGAGTTAGCTTCTCCTTTCTGCTCTTCTGATCAAGGAGTTAGCTGCTCATGTTGGCTGTTTTGATCAAGGTGTTAGCTTATCCTTTCGTTCAGATCGAAACTCTAAAAATTCCGACGTAGTAAAATTAGCCATCACACCCAGACCGTACTGATCTTCCTCGGGTGTCTTGATGCACTAAAATTACATACCCAGGCAATCTCATCTAATTAAGAATATTCAGTGGTTGGCACATCACAATGCAACACAAACGCTCACAACTACATGTTACAAGACATGGAAACATATAGCCGCCGATGAACACTCCTCCCGCATAACCTAACAAGGTCCGGGCCGGGAGATATTCAACGACTCCCTCATCACTCCTCCCGCATAACCTAAAAAGGTCCGGGCCGGGAGATATAGAGGCCTTTTACAACCAAACGCCCCCCAGACCGCAGCCTGCGTCGTTTGGAGGTGCTGAGAGAAACCACTGCTCAGACTTCTTAATACTCCTCCCGCATAACCATCCAAGTCCGGGCCGGGAGTCACAACAACAGTTATTTTACAAGCATACAACCAAACGCTCCCCAGGCATCGGCCTACGTCGTTCGGAGGTTCAAACAATACCAAAACAGTATTTATCACTTCTCCACCCGGGAGTAAAATCACCAATCATTGAAACCAGTATCAAACCAGAGTCAAACAATTCAAACCGGCACCAAAACAGGTTCAAAACAGATACCATCCATTTCAAACAAATTCCAAACAGGATCACCAAACAAGCTCAAACAGAACTCAAACTTAAAAAGAAATCTCGACATCAGTCGAGCTCGAAAAGTCGACTGACTTTCCATCCTGAAACCTGCACCAAAAATGTAGGGTTAGGTTTCTTCCATAAGGTCGTAGTCGAGCACATCATGGTCCATCAGCTCTTGGATAAATAGTGTTTCTTTGGGGGCGATGGTAGTCCCAAGATAGCAATCGCACTCGGTCTCCAAGTTCATCTGCTCGTGAAGAGACATCTACTAGGAGATGTCGAGAAACTTCAAGTTATAATCTGCTAGGCTTTCCATGCCAAGCATTTCAGGATACCCCACTCTGCCAGAAGTTGCACTCCGAAGGAAGATGTCAGAAACCATATAAATTCGGGCAAAAATTTTCTTGAAAGCTTGCCAAGTACTTGGAGTATGCTGCTTGGTAGCTATAGACATCAACATCTGCATAGCACTGCTTCTGAGAAAAACAGTGACTTGAAACAAATCTGGATCCTTCTCTTGCAAGTGATCTTAATTGGCTTATGCCCTGTAAGACACTGCTGTGAAGACGGGAGCACGCCCGATGCGGGATGATGTAAGGGTGGGAGTGGCTAATAAGTCCGAGTTGGAGGGCGAAGATACCTCGAATCAAAATCCAATAGCTCCGTTTGCTCTTTTGTAGGACCGGTATGCTTTTAGAAAAGCACACGCCTGATGCTATGATACAACTGTCACAAGGCGGGCACCACGTGCCAATAGAAAAGAACAAACTGAGCAGACTTTTAGCACTTCAAATAACACGCGAACTGAAATGGAGAGAGAGACGACACGCGACATGGAGTGGAGGAATTCCACCCCAGAGAGTATTGGCCCGAAACTTTGGCACCCCTTTCAGTATTTCTTTATATTGCATCAACACGGTACAAGCCGGTACTCCAAACTCTGCACCTTCCTACTGAAGCATGCCAGAGAATGAGCCCTAGCCTCATATTTAAAGGCCCTTGGCCTGAAAAGAAGTTATAGTAAAATGCCTTTAAAACTCAAAAGCTTCCGGATCAAAAGCAAAGCCAAAAAGCTGTCAGCGCAATTTACGGAAATCCGTACAGCCTGCCACATCATCAGCCAACGCAAAACACAGAAATCTGTACAGTTTGCCACGTCATAATGTTTGTGCAATTTTTAGAATTTGTCTGTTGCCTTAGGGTTAGGGTTAGGGTTAGGGTTTTTAGAAAAAATTAGGGTTTGCAAGTTTTAGGTAGGTTTTTCAGAATTAGGGTTTCAGCAGTTAGGGTTTCTGACAGACATTAGGGTTTAGGCCCCTCGGCCACATCTGTACGTTGACTCCGTTCTTTAGGCTTTGACACGTCATCAGATTGTTACATCTCCCCTTCTTGAAAGAGAGTAATCGTCCGCGATTATAGCATACCTACAAAAAAACTCAAGTTAGCTCAAAAATTTACGAGGGTCATTCCGAGGGACAATAGGTTTGCTCTTTTTATTAAGGAGTTAGCTTCTCCTTTCTGTTGTTTTGATCAAGGAGTTAGCCGTCATGTTGGCTGTTTTGATCAAGGAGTTAGCTTATCCTTTCGTTCAGATCGAAACTCTTAAAATTCCGGCGTAGTAAAATTAGCCATCACACCCAGACCGTACTGATCTTCCTCGGGTGTCTTGATGCACTAAAATTACATACCCAGGCAATCTCATCCAATTAGGAATATTCAGTGGTTGGCACATAACAATGCAACACAAATGCTCACAACTGCATGTTACAAGACATGGAAACATATAGCCGCCGGTGAACACTCCTCCCGCATAACCTAACAAGGTCCGGGTCGGGAGATATTCAACGACTCCGTCATCACTCCTCCCGCATAACCTAACAAGGTCCGGGTCGGGAGATATTCAACGACTCCCTCATCACTCCTCCCGCATAACCTAAAAAGGTCCGGGCCGGGAGATATAGAGGCCTTTTACAACCAAACGCCCCCCAGACCGCAGCCTGCGTCGTTTGGAGGTGCTGAGAGAAACCACTGCTCAGACTTCTTAATACTCCTCCCGCATAACCATCCAGGTCCGGGCCCGAGAGTCACAACAACAATTATTTTACAAGCATACAACCAAACGCTCCCCAGGCATCGGCCTGCGTCGTTCGGAGGTTCAAACAATACCAAAACAGTATTTATCACTTCTCCACCCGGGAGTAAAATCACCAATCATTGAAACCAATATCAAACCAGAGTCAAACAATTCAAACCGGCACCAAAACAAGTTCAAAACAGATACCATCCATTTCAAACAAATTCCAAACAGGATCACCAAACAAGCTCAAACAGAACTCAAACTTAAAAAGAAATCTCGACATCAGTTGAGCTCGAAAAGTCGACTGACTTTCCATCCTGAAACCTGCACCAAAAATGTAGGGTTAGGTTTCTTCCATAAGGTCGTAGTTGAGCACATCATGGTCCATCAGCTCTTGGATAAACAGTGTTTCTTTGGCGGCGACTGTAGTCCCAAGATAGCAATCGCACTCGGTCTCCAAGTTCATCTGCTCGTGAAGAGACATCTACTAGGAGATGTCCAGAAACTTCAAGTTATAATCTGCTAGGCTTTCCATCGCAAGCAGTTTAGGATACCCCACTCTGCCAGAAGTTGCACTCCGAAGAAAGATGTCAGAAACCATATAACTTCGGGCAAAAATTTTCTTGAAAGCTTGCCAAGTACTTGGAGTATGCTGCTTGGTAGCTATAGACATCAACATCTGCATAGCACTGCTTCTAAGAAAAACACTGACTTGAAACAAATCTGGATCCTTCTCTTGCAAGTGATCTTAATTGGCTTATGCTCTGTAAGACACTCCGGTGAAGACAGGAGCGCGCCCGATGCGCGATGAAGTAAGGGTGGGAGTGGCTAATACGTCCGGGTTGGAGGGCGAAGATAACTCGAATCAAATTCCAATAGCTTTGGCTCCTCTTTTGTAGGACCGGTATGCTTTTAGAAAAGCACACGCCTGATGCTCTGATACCACTGTCACAAGGTGGGCACCGCGTGCTAATAGGAAAGAACAAACTGAGCAGACTTTTAGCACTTCAAATAACAACTGAACTGAAATGGAGAGAGAGAC
Organism: Adiantum capillus-veneris; assembly: GCF_014529385.1. NCBI lineage: Eukaryota > Viridiplantae > Streptophyta > Polypodiopsida > Polypodiales > Pteridaceae > Adiantum > Adiantum capillus-veneris. Next base: position 47,543,956 of record NC_140958.1, on the reverse strand, counting down.
GACACGCGACACAGAGTGGTGGAATTCCACCCAAGAGAGTATTGGCCCCAAACCTTGGCGCCCCTTTCGGTATTTCTTTATATTGCATCAACACAGTACAAGCCGGTACTCCAGACTCTGCACCTTCGTACTGAAGCATGCCAAAGAATGAGCCCTAGCCTCATATTTAAAGGCCCTTGGCCTGAAAAGTAGTTATAGTAAAAAGCCTTTAAAACTCAAAAGCTTCCGATTCAAAAGCAAAGCCAAAAAGCTGTCAGCGCAATTTACGAAAATCCGTACAGCCTGCCACGTCATCAGCCAATGCAAAATGCAGAAATCCGTATAGCCTGCCACGTCATCATGTCAGCGCAATATTTAGAATTTGTCTGTTGCCTTAGGGTTAGGGTTAGGGTTAGGGTTAGGGTTAGGGTTTCAAGCAAAAATTAGGGTTTGCAAGTTTTAGGGTTAGGGTTTTCAGAATTAGGGTTTTAGTAGTTAGGGTTTCTGACAGACATTAGGGTTTAGGCCCTTCGGCCACATCTGTACGTTGACTCCATTCTTTAGGCTTTGACACGTCATCAGATTGTTACATCTCCCCTTCTTGAAAGAGAGTAATCGTCCGCGATTACAACATACCTACAAAACAACTCAAGTTAGCTCAAAAATTTACAAGGGTCATTCCAAGGGACAATCGGTTTGCTCTTTTTATTAAGGAATTAGCTTCTCCTTTCTGCTCTTTTGATCAAGGAGTTAGCTGCTCATGTCGGCTGTTTTGATCTAGGAGTTAGCTTCTCCTTTCCTTCAGATCGAAACTCTTGATATTCCGGCGTAGTAAAATTAGCCATCACACCCAGATCGTACTGATCTTCCTCGGGTGTCTTGATGCGCTAAAATTACATACCCAGGCAATCTCATCCAATTAGGAATATTCACTGGTTGGCACATCACAATGCAACACAAATGCTCACAACTGCATGTTACAAGACATGGAAACATATAGCCGCCGGTGAACACTCCTCCCGCATAACCTAACAAGGTCCGGGTCGGGAGATATTCAACGACTCCGTCATCACTCCTCCCGCATAACCTAACAAGGTCCGGGTCGGGAGATATTCAACGACTCCCTCATCACTCCTCCCGCATAACCTAAAAAGGTCCGGGCCGGGAGATATAGAGGCCTTTTACAACCAAACGCCCCCCAGACCGCAGCCTGCGTCGTTTGGAGGTGCTGAGAGAAACCACTGCTCAGACTTCTTAATACTCCTCCCGCATAACCATCCAGGTCCGGGCCGGGAGTCACAACAACAATTATTTTACAAGCATACAACCAAACGCTCCCCAGGAATCGGCCTGCGTCGTTCGGAGGTTCAAACAATACCAAAACAGTATTTATCACTTCTCCACCCGGGAGTAAAATCACCAATCATTGAAACCAGTATCAAACCAGAGTCAAACAATTCAAATCGGCACCAAAACAGGTTCAAAACAGATACCATCCATTTCAAACAAATTCCAAACAGGATCACCAAACAAGCTCAGACAGAACTGAAACTTAAAAAGCAATCTCGACATCAGTCGAGCTCGAAAAGTCGACTGACACTAGATGTGTGTGTATCGTGCATGCACACAGTAATTCTCCCATTAGGGTGTGCTTGTGCATGCATTAATGCGTAAACACACTAATGCATGCACAAGCACACACTTATGCAAGCATTAGGGTGTGCTTGTAATGCATGCACGCTCTAATGCGGGCATTAGTGTCTGATTGTGCACAAAATAGTGTGTGAAAACACACTAATTTGTGAACAATCACACACTAATGCAAGCATTAGTGTGTATAATGCATGCACACACTAATGCTTGCATTAGTGTGTGATTGTGCACAAAATTGTGTGTGTGTGCGCATGTGTGTACAATGTGTGTGTGCATGTGTGTGTATGCATTGTGTGTGTGTGTGTGCAATGTGTATGCATTGTGTGTGTGTGTGTGTGCATGTGTGTGTGTGTGTACGCATTGTGTGTGTGAAATGTGTATGCATTGTGTGTGTGTGCATGTGTGTGTGTATGTGTTTGTGTATGTGTGTGTAGAAGAACGAGAAGAAAGAGAGAGAGTTCGAGCACTTACAGTCGTAACCTCGATCGCTTGGATATGGTGGGGATGGAGATCAAGAGAGTAATAGACCTTGGAGATGGAGAGGGAGAAGGAGAGAGAGCTTGGAGTGTTACCATATACATGTGGTAGTGATGTGTGTGAACACACTAGGACCGCCGGGGCATTTTTTCCCTCTTTAGGAGGTTTTTTCCCCCGTGCATTGTATATACGCCCATCACTCTAGGGCTATCTATCTTTCCATTGCACACTAAGTAACACACTCTCTATTGTGTGCCTTGAGCTTCCTTCGTCTTCTCCAAGCTGTGTGTGTTTCTCTGCAACCCTAATTCCAACAATTGGTATCAGAGCAGGTCACGTCCTCCCGGGCTTAGTCGCCAGCTGCTCCAGCACACGCCTGCTCACTTTCTCCGATTTCAGTGAGCTTTGGCAAGCGTTCGCAGGTCGACACATATTTGGGGAGTGCTCGAAGAGCTCGATCTGCTCAGAATTTTGATTTGGGCTCATTTCGGCCTCCTTTTCCACTACAGGCAGTACTGCACAGGCTATTTCATCATTTTGTGCAGATTTTCTATCAGTGCCGTTTTCTGCATAACAAGTGCCTTATAGTCTTCTACGGTTTGTGCTATATAGCACAAGTTGTTCCCGCTCCATTTCTCCTATTTTCGGGCAGTTTTCACATTAGGTGCAGCATTTACCATGGCTGACAACAACAACACAGATGTGTTCAAGATGTTTGCTGCTGAGGACAGGTTGGATGGGGACAACTACCCTATGTGGGCTTATATGATGCAACATGTTCTTGTGTCAAAAGGTGTCTGGAACATTGTGCAGGGCATTGATGTACGTCCTGGTTCTGAAGATGTAGGCGATGTTGAGGATGTTGCAGGTCTTGCTGCAAGGATTGCAGCTGTTAGAGTTGTTTTGCCTACGGCAAAACAAGCTCGTTGGGATGTTAAGGATGCGCAGGCTCATGCATTGATTGCGTTGTCTGTGAAGCGCACCATTATTCCTCACATCCGCTCAGCAAAATCTGCAAGACAGGCTTGGGATATTCTAGCAGGTCTTTATGCAAGCCGCAATGAGGCTAAAATTGCTTTGCTGCGTAAAGAGCTAGAGTCGAAGATTATGCATGAGGAAGATGATATGGACACTTTCCTTGCTAGTGTCAAGGATATTTATGAGCAACTCATTTCTGCAGGTGAAGTCATTTCGGACAGTTCCCTTGTGCAGACTGTTCTTGATGCCTTACCAGATTCCTACCAGACTTTTGCTAGTACTTGGAGACTCATGACCCAAGGAAATCCTGAAGTTGTCAAGTTTGATGCATTATGCACATTGCTGTTGCAAGAGTCACTTTCTAGAAAAAAACAGGACTAGGCAGCGTGCAGTTGAATAGGCTTTTATTGCTTCTCAAAGAAAGGGTGGTAACAGTAATGCAGCCACTTCTTATGGTTCTGCTGCGAGTGGCAAAAATTCTGTTCCTAATGCTTCTGCTGGCAGCACTTCGTCTGTCAATTCTGGTGATAAGGGCAAAAAGAAGATGCGTTGCCATTATTGTAAAGCCAATGATCCCTTGATCAAGTCGTGTCCTAAGTTGAAGGCCAAAGAGGCTAAGAAGAAAGAGGGTGGTTCCACTGCAAATGATGGTTCCACTACAAATGCAGCCATTGTTGAGTCTTCTGTGAAAGGAGATTGTGATGCTGATGTTGATGCAGAATGGGCTTTTAGCGCAGAGTGCACTTACAATCCTGCTGTCCATGATGCATGCTTGTCAGTTGCTGCAGATTCACATGTGTGGTATTTCGACAGTGGTGCTACAAAGCACATTACCTCACATCGTGAATTGTTTACCTCTCTCGAGTCTGTCCCTCATGGGAATTCAGTCACTTGTGCCAACAACGTCTCTTATCCAGTTCAGGGAGTTGGAAAGATTGTGCTCACTACTGCTAATGGCAGTTCCTTCACACTTGTTGATGCACTTTATGTACCTGGGATCAAGAAGAATCTCTTGTCTGTATCCGCACTTGCTAGACTTGGACTTGTAGTCAAATTTGTGGATGACAGATGTACAGTTCATGATCTTAGTTTTGGTGATGAAATTGTTGCATCTGGGCTTTTGTGCCGTGGGTTGTATAAGCTCACTTTGTATGACAAGTGTGGAAAAAATTTTGCAAATGCTGTTACAGATTCAAGGGCTATTTCAGATGAAAAACTTTGGCATGCACGTTTTGGTCATCTGAATTTTGCCAGTTTGCTACGTTTGCAGAAATCTGATATGGTTGCTTCTTTGCCGCCTCTTGAAGAACCTGTCAAACATGTTTGTGAAGGCTGTGTTCTGGGTAAAATGCAGCGTTCTAAGTTTCCAAAGGATGGTTCAGTTAGGGCCACATGCAGGTTGCAGCTTGTGCATAGTGATGTTTGTGGGCCCATGCAAACTCCGTCCTTGGGCAATTACCTGTACTTCGTGACTTTCATTGATGATTACTCCAGGCATGCATGGGTATTTCCGCTTAAAGCGAAGTCCGAAGTTTTTATGTGCTTCAAACAATTTCTGGCTATGGCTGAAAATGTCTCAAAATGTACTATGGGCACCCTCCGTTCCGATCGAGGGGGGGAGTATATGTCTCATGAATTTAATGCATTTCTGGCTAGTCGTGGGATAAAACACCAATGTACAGTGCCTTATACACCTCAGCAAAATGGTGTTGCTGAGAGGAAAAACAGGTCACTAACGGAAATGGCACGATGTATGGTCAAAAGTCAAGCTTTGCCGCATTCTGTTTGGCTTGAGGCCATCATGTGTGCCACTTATGTACTTAACAGGTGTCCTACGAAATCTTTGCAGTCTATTACTCCATATGAAGCATGGCATGATAGAAAACCTTCTATTGAGCACATGCATGTTTTTGGCTGTTTGGCATATGCTTTGGTGCGACAAGTGCTGAAAGAAAAGGTTACAGGTTGTATCATCCGCAAACAAAACGTATTCTGGTTTCACGGGATGTAGTGTTTGTGGAAGACTCTGTTCAGCCCTTGCTGTCATGTACTAGAGACAGTAATGTAAGCTCACAGGACATTTATGACACTTTGTTGCCTCTTTTCAGTGGTGGAAATACGAATGTAAGTTCCAATGAGGCAAATGTACAGCCTATGGGGGTTTCTGAAAATGTTTTAGAACAGCCTATTACTGATGCAGATGTACATGATGTACTTGATGAGGAAAGGACTGAAAATGAGCAGGCTAGAGGTATGCCAAAATGGCTGGTGCACACTTTGCGTGACAGTAAATTGGATGCACCTTTATCTAGTCGTACTCGTTCAGGCTCTCTCCATGCATCTTATGCATCAGATTGTTATGCTTTGGCTGTGTCTAGTTTACATGATGTTGAGGAGCCTCTGTCTTTTGATGAAGCACAAAATTCAAAAAATTGGATTGCTGCCATGAAATCAGAATATGATGCACTTATAGAGAATGACACATGGACTTTATGTGATTTGCCTCCTGGCAAAAAGGCCATTGGTACGAAGTGGGTTTACAAGTTGAAACGCAAGCCGGATGGTGAGATCGATCGCCATAAGGCTCGACTTGTTGCAAAGGGTTATGCACAACAAAAAGGCATAGATTATGAAGAGACTTTTGCTCCCACTTGTCGTATGACTACTGTACGTTTTCTATGTGCATTGGCAGCTCATTTTGGTTGGGATGTACATCAATCAGACATTGTTACTGCTTTCTTGAATGGTGACATATTTGAGGAAGTTTATGTAACGCAGCCTCGCGGTTTTGTCATAAAAGGACAAGAGGACAAAGTGTGCAAATGTAAGAAGGCTTTGTATGGGTTGAAGCAATCTCCTCGTGCTTGGTATGAGAAAGCTGACACTCATTTGTTTAAACGAGGCTTTCGTAACAGTCCAACAGAAAGCACATTGTATGTAAAGTGTGAGGATGATGTATTTCTCATTGTGGTTCTTTATGTTGATGATTTGCTGATCATTGGACCAAATGAGAGACATATTGCTGAATTTAAGGCTGATTTGAATGCTACTTTCAAGATGAAAGATTTGGGGCTGTTGCATCATTACTTGGGTATACAGTTTAAGCAGTGTGATGGTGGTATTGCCTTGTGTCAGAAAAGTTACATAGAGACATTGCTATGTATGTTTGGACTTGAGGATTGCAAACCTATTGCCACTCCCATGGAAACAGGTTTGAAGTTGAGTCTACATGATGCTGGAGATCCTGCTGATGTCACTCTTTACCGAACTGCTGTTGGCTGCCTCATTTATGTATGCAACATGAGGCCAGATATTCAGTTTGCAGTCTCCCAGGTCAGCAGATTTATGCATAGCCCAGGGTCTAAGCATTGGCAGGCTGTCAAGAGTATTTTCCGCTACCTTAGTGGCACTTTACATCTTGGCTTGTTTTATCCCAAGGGGGGATCATTGCCGCCAGACTTACATGCTTTTTCGGACTCAGATTGGGCTGGTTGTTTTGACACGCGAGTGTCCACAAGTGGTTTTTGTTTCATGCTTGGCAGTTCATGTATATCATGGTTGAGCAAGAAGCAACCTACTGTGGCCACTTCGAGTTGTGAGGCTGAGTACAGGGCAGTCTTCACAGCTACGGTTGAGTGTGTATGGCTCAGACGCCTTATGGCTGACTTGGGTGTTGGACAGGACACTACCAACACTATCTACACTGACAGTCAGAGCGCATTAGCAGTTGCAAGAAACCTAGTTTTTCATGCTCGCACAAAGCACATTGAGGTGCATTACCACTATGTCAGGGAGAGGCTCTCAGCAGGAGAGATCAGCTTGGCTTATGTGCCAACACAGGACAACCTTGCAGATCTTTTCACAAAGGCATTGTCTCGTGAGAAGCTTGAAGCTTTCCGCAAAGCTTTGGGCTTACTCCCCTTTGTGGATTGATCCTGTCCTCAGGGCATGGCACTTCCCTTTACTCATGTGCCAGCTCTCGTTCCCTGCATCACTCCAGGGGGGATTTGTTACCATATACATGTGGTAGTGATGTGTGTGAACACACTAGGACCACCGGGGCATTTTTTCCCTCTTTAGGAGGTTTTTCCCCCCGTGCATTGTATATACGCCCATCACTCTAGGGCTATCTATCTTTCCATTGCACACTAAGTAACACACTCTCTATTGTGTGCCTTGAGCTTCCTTCGTCTTCTCCAAGCTGTGTGTGTTTCTCTGCAACCCTAATTCCAACATGGAGATGGAGAGGGAAACAGGCCCGCGTAGAGAAGGAGATCGATTTTGAATTTTTGGCATTCAATTTCGGGGGGGCACGTAGGTGCCCCCTTTATATAAAAAAATTTGCTGTAAAACTTTACCGCGTCATTTCCCACGCATATTACCGCGTGTATTACCACGAAAATCTCTGATGAGACATTAAGGTTACGTCGACTGGATGACCTCTTGTACCCACCTCTTTACCTTACAGTCCCCTCTATCTTTAATGAGTGTCAGTCATGTTAGTACCAACATTCTTGATTCTTTTTTTTCTTATTTTATTATTTCTTATTTAGTGTGTGGTCGTGTGTGCAGGTCGATTGGGATGACGTGGGTCCGCCCGGTTGGCGCGGAACGAACTCGATGGTTGAGCGAGTGACTACCATGTCCATGTATGCGATGTAAGCGTGCGATTGCACGGCTTCGACGTATATGCTTGGCTCACGTGGATGATTATGAACTATGGGACGATCCGAGAAAATACACTCGAATGGAAACTAGCGATCCGAGGGTTTGTGCTTCCAATTAGCATTAGTGGATTTGCGGACACGAAGGTAAAGGTTGCAATATTCAAGGTGGGAGAAGTTGTCAGGTATAGCACATTTGATCCTCCCTCCTAAACTTTACTTTGAAGACTAACTTTACTATGAAGATTATGAAGGGTTTTTTGGTTACAGGTTTGTGAGTTCCAAAGAAATTGAAGTTTCAGCCATTCCAACAGCTCGACTTCTAGAGATTGAAGCAACTTATGCTATTGAGGATGCATTCCCACGTTCTATCCTTGTTATCCAAGTTCACCTATTGCTCCATCTTGTTGAGGAGATAGCCATTTGTGGTGTGGTTCACTCCAGGTGGATGTTCTTTCTTGAGAGGTTGCTAAAGACCTTGAAAGACTTTGTAAGGCTATGATCACAACCAGAGGTATTCATCGATCTTAAGCCTTAAACCTTATTAGGATTGGATTGTATTCACAACGCTTTGTATTGGTTACTTTAATCACTAATGGTTTCATGTGTTCAGGCAAGCATGGCAGAGGGTTGGATTGTACAAGAGGCTTTTGTGTACGTCTCTCAATATCTTTTCACAATAGACCCATCATTGCCTCGTTTAAAGACAGAGGAAGAGGATCCAAAAAAACACGCAAACATTCCACATGGAAAAGGTTCTCTCGTGATTTTGGATAGGGAATTTCAAGCCATAGTCAACAACCATTGTCTACTCAATGCTCCCATCATGGGCAAATGGGTGGATATGTATGTGGAGGTGTGTACAACGAGAGAAAGGGAGAGGGAAGCATGGAAGAGGTCGCATGGCGGTAGGCGAGCACCTCCCTTTCCTAAAGAGCTTGCCAAATACCCTGATCTAATTCGAGTTGGGTGGATACACAATGCCATGACCAAGGCCAAGGAACAATTAATTTGCACACACTAATGCTTGCATTAGTGTGTGCTTGTGCATGCATTAGTGTGTTAACACACTAATGCACAAGCACACACTAATGCAAGCATTAGTGTGTGCTTGTAACGCATGCACACACTAATGCGGACATTAGTGTGTGATTGCACAAAATAGTGTGTGAAAACACATTGATTTGTGCACAATCACACACTAATGCAAGCATTAGTGTGTGTGTGTGTATAATGCATTCACACACTAATGCTCACATTAGGGTGTGCTTGTTCATGCATTAGTGTGCATGCATTGCTGTGTAAACACACTAATGCAAGCTTTAGTGTGTGCTTGTAACGCATGCATGCACTAATGCGGGCATTAGTGTGTATAATGCATTCACACACTAATGCTTGCATTAGTGTGTGATTGTGCACAAAATAGTGTGTGTGTGTGTGTGCGTGTGTGTACAATGTGTGTGTGCATGTGTGTGTGTGTGTGTGTGTGTGTGTGTGTGTGTGCAATGTGTATGCATTGTGTGTGTGTGTGTGTATGCATTGTGTGTGTGCAATGTGTATGCATTGTGTGTCTGTGTGTATGTGTTTGTGTGTGTGTGTGTGTAGAAGAACGAGAAGAAAGTGAGAGAGTTCGAGCACTTACACTCATAACCTCGATCGCTTGGATATGGTGGGGATGGAGATCAAGAGAGTAATAGACCTTGGCGATGGAGAGGGAGAAGGAGAGAGAGCTTATAGATGGAGAGGGAAACAGGCCCGTGTAGAGAAGGAGCTCGTTTTTGAATTTTTGGCATTCAATTTTGCGGGGGCACGTAGGTGCCCCCTTTATATAAAAAACTTTGCTGTAAAACTTTACCGCGTCATTTCTCGCGCGTATTACCGCGTGTATTACCACAAAAATCTCTGATGAGATATTAAGGTTACGTCGACTGGATGACCTCTTGTACCCACCTCTTTACCTTACAGTCCCCTCTATCTTTAATGAGTGTCAGTCGTGTTAGTACCAACATTCTTGATTCTTCTTTTTCTTATTTTATTTTTTCTTATTTAGTGTGTGGTCGTGTGTGCAGGTCGATTGGGATGACGTGGGACTACCATGTCCATGTATGCGATGTAAGCGTGCGATTTCACGGCTTCGGCGTATATGCTTGGCTCACGTGGATGATTATGAACTAGGGACGATCCGAGAAAATGCGCTCGAATGGAAACTAGTGATCCGAGGGTTTTGGCATCCATTGATGTCGCTCTCCATTGGAGTGTGATCGGGGGCGGAGGCGGAGAAGGACGGAAGAGCGATTGCGCCAGGAAGCAGTCATGGGAGGGAGGTCACATCTGCCGTCCGATGTGGGTGGGTCCACATGAGCACATGCGCATCCTACATCCACCACATATGGGGATCTCCCCACCACCCCACCCCACGTGGAGGTGGAGGAAGATCATTTGCACAATATGGTTGAGGATCTTCTTGCACATGAGGCGGCGAATGAGTGTGAGCCTGAGTGTGCATGTGAAGAAGCCTCCCAAAAAACCAAAGATTCATTGCTAGAGGCAGCACACACCGCTCTTTACGAGGGATGCTCCTACTCCATATTACGAGGGTCTCTTGAGATCTTGAATATTCAAGCACAGTTGACATTATATGTTAGGTGAGTTCTCGCTATGCTGACGTCCGTCGCGGCGTACCCGTCTAACAGGAAGGAAGAAGTAGTGCAAGTCCTAGTAAGAAGAAGGGAAAGAGCCATGAAGATGGGGATGTCAAGGCAAAGAGGAAAATAAGGGTTCTTCACGAAAGTTTTATGTTTCAAATTTTCCACTAGGGGATGGGCAAGTAAGATATGACTTGAAGGAGGATCTGACAAGCAAGACAGTAGATGTTACTTTTGGGCAACTTATAGAGATGGTGCCTAAGCTAAAGTGATAGTGGAAGAGGATGGTTAACCCAATGGAGAAAGAACCAGAGAGAGGTTCAGTGAAGGTGTTGGTGATGGATGAGCTACTAGACATTTTCCCAATAGTAGATGTGTGGTACAAAAGAAAAAATCTGGGACATGGTCATGTTGATGGTGGAGCCCAAATATATGTCATAACACACTTATGCATTGAGAAGATGGATCTTACAGTGACTGGGGTGTCAGGATTCATTAGGAAAAATCTGGGATCTAGAGAGGGCCTTTTAAAAATTGAGGACCGAAAGGTAAGAACCAATCAGTTTTAAGCCACCATAACGGTGAAAAGTATCACTAAAAAGAGTTAAAAAATAAGAATTTTGTAACAAAAGAAGTGAAAACGACTAGTAAACCCTTAAAACAAAGATATCAATCTTCATTGTTCTCAAAGATCAAGAAGCTTTATTCATTTAAAAAGAGTCCTTTCAAATCAACCAGTACTTTCATGATGTAGTCCTTCTCTCAAGGAAAAATATACTTTTATTATTAAAATCATGCATAAGTGGACTGCTAGTCACAAAAATATCTTGTTCATTAGTTACTTATGATTAATTAAACTTCTCTCATCTAAAGCTTCTTGAACTTCCTCTTCTCAAGTTTCTCTTGTTTTCTCTCTGCATTCTATGGCTTCCTCAAGCAGGTTACGTAAACCCTCTGCTTCTATTGAGTCTATAACTCTTTTCAATACACTTGATGATCAAAATCATTGGATACCTTTGACAATAACCAAAGGATCTTGGATTCTAATGCAATCAAGAAAACGAAAGAGGCAAAGTACAAATGAATTTTTGTCGTCTTGGAACAGGGTGAAGGATTTTCATGTCAATGACAACAAGAAATCAGTGAAAGAAGTTCTTGTTCAACATGTTTATATGCATAGAGAGCTTACACTTTCTGAATGGCCAATGGACCTTCCATTAAATAGACCAAACTGTAAGTCATAAAGCAGAAGTGTTTTTTAATGTGGTTTCTTAGAATTTTATGATGATTTTATTTATGTATTTTGTAGATTTCTATCCTTCTTCCTATGAAGAATGGCAATCAGTGGATTGTATAATAGGAGTAATCAATGTCTACCATGCTTTCATTGGAAGTCAACAGTATCAAGGAAGAACAAATCGACAACTTGCAGAGCTAGGTGTTTTCTTTTATGATAGTTTCTTTCATGTCGGTACCGATATTTCTTCTGGAATGCTAGAAAATCTTTCTTTACCCGATTTTATAAGTTCAGACTGGCCCTTGCCAACTCGTGACATAAGTGAGGCATTTCGCTTGAAGCTATTTAATGAAGTGCAAAAAGGGTTGAAGCCTAATGTAGCAAGTAGGCTTGTGAAAATCAAAGTCAGCATGCCAATCCATGTATTTATGGATTTCTTTGCCACAAGTGAATGTCTAGTAGCTCTTAAAAATACCATGCTTGTGTGTAAGAATGTAGACCAGGACACAGTACTTGAGTTTTTAGACAAAGGATGGGACTTTTGTCATTCTAATGGAATTGATTGCAAAGTGGATGCATCAAGTGTAAATGTGAAGTACATGATAAAAAGTCAGAACTTTATCATGACATTTTACTATCAGAGATCTCATAGAGTGAATGGTGTTCCTGTGATATTGGATCAAGACCTTCAAAATATGCAAGGAAATCCTTTAGTGCACATTGATGTGTGGATGAATGAAGAACTTCAAACCACTCTATCTATTGGTGGAGAGTGTAATCTTCTACAACTTCGACAAGATTTGATAAATGAAGATAAAGTTGATCTTCCCCAAGATTTTTTATTTCAGATCAATGGTAGACAAGTAAGTAGCTCCATCAAAATGACAGGTTTACATGAAACATAAAGATTTTTTACTAACATAATCCTTTATCTTGACAGGTATCCAAGAGAAGAGAGAATTATATGAAGTGCAAGGACATATATTTAAACGTAGTCTTTATAATTATCACTTAAGTACAAAAATTCAAATACGGAGAAGGTAAAGACAAGGTCTTAGTCTAAAGCAAGATTTTTTAATACAAAAAGTACTTCAAATACAAATATTGTGTTTCAGATACATTGTCACTTTCAATCGCTTTTGGTCCTTTCATGAGGTGCTTACTACTGATGGTTCTGGCATTGGCGACTTCTTTATGTCTCCGTCTTCAACAAATTCTTCTACATGAGGGTCAATCGGCGGATCTTTTTTGTAAACCTCTTCTTTTTGTGATGGCGATTCTTCTGCAAGACGATCTTCATCTTCAAACCACTCCATCTCTTTGAAAAACTTTGATAGGTCATCATCTGTGGCCTCTCTTCTATCAAACTCTAGCTTTTCCTTTGAGCAATCTTTGCAGTTACTCCAACTATTCGCATTGAAATTATCTATCATGCTTTCAATTTTCTTGATGTGAAAGTGTGCTACATCAATCTCTGTGTATGTTGTAATAGAAAGCTACAATACAAAAACAATTTTGTGAGTCAAAGAAGCTATATTATTTGTGCATTAAGTGTTATAAAGAAATAGACATGAGAGGTCTCATTTTTGTAAACATAATCCAACATGGCTTTGGCATTATACAGTAAATACCATCCACACTTATGATTGTCCTTTTGTTGTGGTGCCTGTCAAACAAAATAATTCATAAGACAAAAGAAACTTACAAAAACAACAAGATCTTAGTACAAGAAAGAGAACTCAAACCTGAATCTTTCGATGTATAACCTCTTTAAAAATATTGCCCAAAGCAGGGAAGATTTCAATGGTTGCAAGTAAGATGTTGACGCGACTATTGAAACAGTTCATAATACTTCAAATATTTTTGCTTAATACTTTTTGTAAGGACTTAAAATTTCTTACCCTTTGATATCCAGGTGTGTTGTTTTCTCAATAGAATTCAGATAAAGAACTACTTTTTCTTGCATGTCTAGCATGACAAGACTCCAATGGTTCCTATAAAAAAGATGAACAAAGTTAAATTTCACAATTGACAACACTTGTTATAGTACACAACAATGATTTACCTTGAGATATATGGCAAAATAATAGTTCTCACACTTGGATTGCAATGGGTAAACCAAGCTATAAGCTCTTGGGGAGGCTTTCTTTCATCTAAACAACAAGAGATTTGATAGTCAATTATAAACACCTCATCTTGTGCGTCCTCAGGAAGTTCTTCTTTGATCATGCTGCAATTGAACACTTAAGTTAGTATCATAAAAGCAATGGGCGAGAGGAGCTCTTTATTAAAAACAGAAAAAATATTACCTTAGAAAAATCATGACAAGGTTATCAGAGATGTCATTGTCAAAGCTCTTCAGTATTTGGACATCTTGAGCTTCCAAAGGGACAAAGGCAACATGGTTATCGCCTTTCATTAACACTTCGACCTTTGGACCAAGAGCATTTAAAGTCTTTAAAACCTTTTCTTCCCTTTTCAAAATCTCCAATTGTTGAGCCTTTCTCTTTAACTCTTCATGGTCATCCTGTTTTAATTTGAGCCTCTCAATTCTGTCTTGATTCAACCTGGTATCTCTACTATGTATGTCTTTTTCAGTCACTTCTTCTACTTTCAACTCTTTGGGCCTTCTTGCAGGAGGAATCAAAAGAATGTCTTTCATTTTTTTATCTACAAATGATGGCATATATCTAAATTGCTCGTAACGGTGTCTAAGCATGCTTCAGCTTGTCATGTCCTTAGGCATAATTGTAACTCTATGAGCATGTGCTGCAAGAATGAAAGTGTCATTAAAATATTCAATAAGATAATCTTCACAGGCCTCTTGAAGACATGCAACAGTTGTAGCCATCCATCTTGTCCCACTTTTACACATTTTTGTTATCTCTCGCACTATCCTGACAAATGGTGCTTTAGGAATGCAATTTGTGGTTGCATGTTGTGCTTTTCTGATTTGTCTTAGAACACCTAGATATTGTGAAACCCTTCATCTCCTTGGTAAATTTACGCTTACACTAGAACTTGGTCTATTGGTCTCTTGGGATGAACTAACACCACTTGGTCCAGTAAGCACTTCTGAAGTTGTTCTATTGCTTGAGGGTTGAGAAACACGGCCGCCACAACTTTTCTTTGCGGTTTGTTTTGTTCTTGCCATTTTCTTTTTTGAAGAGTACCTTTATCACAATAGTGAATTGATTTAATACCACAAGATTATCTCTCTCTCTCTCTCTCTCTCTCTCTCTCTCTCTCTATGTATGTATGTCTGTGTGTGTACTTCAACTTAGATGTACATGAAATGCCATACACACTAATAATATATACTTGTAAGTCCTTAATAGCATTTCAATTATATGCCAGTGAGACATAACTCTCTCTCTCTCTCTTTCTCTATGTATGTGTGTGTACTTCCACTTAGATGTACATGAAATTCTATACACAATAATAAAATATAGTTGTGAGGGCTTACTAGCATTTCAAGTATATGTCAGTGAAACATAAACACACACATAAATCTCTCTCTCTCTCTCTCTCTCTCTATATATATATATATATATATATATATACATAAATCTCTCTCTCTCTCTCTCTCTCTCTCTCTATATATATATATATATATGTGTGTGTGTGTGTGTAAACATACCAAATTTACAAAAAAACAGTGTGTGTATACACACACACACACACACACATGTGCATACATAGATAAGTCGAGAGGTTGTATTTATCTAATCTATTTGTCTAGCTATAATATATAATATGTATCATATAACCATCTTATTTATCTAACTATCATATATAATACTGGATAATAGAAATCATATATGTGTTTGTTCGGTAGGGGTCCCAATTCATTTTAGAAACTTCTTGGGAAGGGGGAACCAACAAGAAAAGGAGAGGAGGAATAGGTAAGTGCATGTAATATCTATATCTATATTAAAGAGAGAGGGGTGGCCCTCCACGTGGCTGCAAATGCCTATAGCCAGGGCCTTCCCCTCCCTTTGGTGCTCCCATTACCCCCAACCTTATTCTAGCCAGCAGCCCACATGGCACACCCTTTGGCCATTGTGGAGTAGCCAGCGAGCATGCCAGGTGCTGCAAGTGGTGAAGGCATCAGGGAGCACGCCTAGAGCTGCGAGTAGAGGCCTGAGTGCAGGTACAAAAGTGCATTAAAAGTGATCTTAAGCTGGGGGTAAAGTTCATAAAAAAAGGCATGTGGCTGTCTCGCAACCCAAGAGTTGGCTCCCCGCAACTCGAGAGTAGCTTCCAACCTCATCCTTCCTCTCTCCTCTCTATATAGACCCCCTGCAACGTCATTCTTTGGAATTCTCTCCAAATCCATCCAGAGCTGAAGGGAACTCCATTCAAAGCTGAAAGGAACTCCATTCGGAGCTGAAGGGGATCCATCCTTCAATCAACTACAGTCTATAGAGAGAGAGATTCACGTGTTGTCGAAAAGTGTCGTCTGTTCTTTGTGTTGATCTCCATGAATGCCAATCCTTTGACACTAATTCTCCTCATCTCTCTATCTCTCTGCTATCTCACGGAGTGGTTGAAATCCTTTACCCTTTGCTTTAACTTCCTCTCTTTCAATTCCTTGGAAGAATGTGCAAAGGTTATGGGCGTATTGCGCTCTCTCTCTCTCTCTCTCTCTCTCTCTCTCTCTCTCTCTCTATATATATATATATATATATATATATATATATATATATATTGGAGGACTCAAGTCTGCATGCACTCACTCTCTCTCTCTCTCTCTCATTCTCTCTCATACACACATACCCCTAATTTCACCAGATCCGTCGAAGCCTTTCATGATTTCCACCTTGCAGGCCTGTACTGGGCGTTTTTTGGCATTGTTGAGCAATGGCCTACATGTATATCAAATGGTGAGGGCGCGCGCGCGCCACACACACACACACACACACACACACACACACACACACACACACACACACACACACACACACACACACATACACGTGTGGTGCCTATTGAAGAACGATTGAGGCGGCACGAAGGGGGGCAAGGAAATTTTTTCTTGATTTAGCTCAGGCAGAAGGGCAACGCCGCGGGATCATGAAGCAACCATGGATGAGGGGCACTGAGGGGGCATTGCATGTAGATTTTGTGGCATATAATAAACCATTCTTACCCTCATCTCGCAACTTGCCACTCCATGCCTACAGGGATTAAACCCTCTCCTTAACAATTCATAGAAGGCCCTCTTTGATACAAATTATAAAAGGAAATAACATATAAAACATTATTGATGTTGCTTGCAAGCACAGAAATAGTGACATAGTTGTTGGGCATGGTGGCCCATAGACATAGATGCAGAGAAGTGAAAGTGATGGAAATTAGTAAATGCTAAATGATACATCTTTGGGTAATTGCTTGCAACCATGGGATGAAAGGTTTGTCTTCACCCCATCCCTTTCATCTCCTTAACATGGCACCCCTCCCTTGAACATGGGCTATGGAAGCACTACCCCTATGGAAATGATAGTGTTGGCTTCCGCCCGTGTAGGCCTTGCTACTAATGCATCATTGCTTGGCAGGCACAACCTATGCCTATAGATTATGTAGAGGTTCTATCAGCCACTACATCCCTTCATCCCTATGGCTTGATCAGAGGCCAATGGTCTATTAATTTGCAATACTATAACAGCCCATTCCTTGACCTATGGGCACACTAATGCTCGCTAATATTGAGGTGTGTCCTGTGGGGAAGAGTTGGTGGCCTCCATAGAACCGCGAGGTGAGGGGCTACTTCAACCCTACCCCTCTTGCTTCCCTGCTTTCCCATTTATTCTCCCTGGCTCACTCCCCCATCCTTATCCTTGCCTTGCACGGCCTCGGGTTGCCGATACATTGAGTGAGTAGGTCTCGGGTTGCAGGTGAGTGGTCCCATGAAATGCGGGATACTACAGCAGAACACTTCTTATCTTATATTAATAAGCAAAGCCAAATGGGATGAGTGTGTGGACGAAGTTGCAGCACATTTGCTTAAAGCGCTCTCTCTCTCACTCTCTCTCTCACAGGTCGCCAGCAACACCCTGGCCTCTTTGTCTCAAAGCTCGCCAGCACCCTGTCTGCAAGTGAGCCAACAACGTGTGCGAGTTGGTAATGGGCTGCAGCGTCTCCTCCTGCGTCCGCTCCTTTCTTCATAGGCCCTCTCAACCTGCACACCATCAGTAACTGCAACCAGGCCGCACCTGTGCAAGGAGCTACTCACTGCCATCTCCCTCTCAAGAGCTGCTCGCTAGCTTCCCACTCTCCTTTACTTCTCAACCTCCCTTTCTCAGTTCCCGCACTTGAGCCTCCTAGACCTTCCAACTTCCATGTTGCCCAACAATATGGCCACCTGTTGCCTCACTTAAGCTGGGCGCAGTCAGGGACGCAGAGAGAGAGAGAGTGGCCATCGGAGGCGGCCGGCCATACTAGTACATATATAATAGACATATATATATTATGTGTGTGTATGTGTGTATTTCCGTTGGATGTACCTGAAAAGCTATAGTTGCATTTTAAATATTTTGTAAAGGCAAATAGCATTTCAAGTACATCCAATGAGAGTAGAACATGCACATGCATTCGCCTAGAAAGTCATCGCATTTATTCACAATAAACAAGGTTCGCAAATACACCTTCAACCAACTAACTTACAAAATATTACATACATTATAAGTTTGAATCAAAAAATATCAATAGAAATTACTAATTATACTAAAAACTCATTTTTTTTTCAAATTTGGACATAAAACTTGATAACTTTTAAATATCATATCACATATCACAATAAACAAGGTTCGATTTCCATCTTGATTAACAGGTCTTTGAGTTCAACTCCCCTCCTCGGCTAGCTCTGTAAGGCTAACTCTTTAAGGTCTCTTTGGATAGTTTCCTAGACATTAAAACTCTCTTCTTCTTCTTCTCAATTTAAAAATAAAAGCTACTATTTAAACCATTACACTCTTTCTCTCTCTCTCTCTCTCTCTCTCTCTCTCTCTCTCTCTCTCTCTCTCTCTCTCTCTCTCTCTCTCTCTCTCTCTCTCGGCCACACACGTGTACCTGCTCCTAGGGTTTCATGCTTTCCTGTGCGCCTTCATGCCGCAGCAAGGTTACCAGCAGCGTAGCCGCAGCCACGTGAATTGTAGGTGGGCTCCAACAGAAGTGCCTTATCGGTTACCAGCAAGTCGGGTGCCTTATCGGTTACCAGCAGCACAACAGTCGGTCACCTTGCGGTCGCCACAGTGCAATAGAAGTGCCGAGGCCCCCGCCGAGGCCGGGTCGCCAGTTGCAGCAGAAGTGCCGCGTTGTCAGCGTCGTTAGCGTTGCAGGGAGTCGTCAGCGTCGTCGGTAGGGCGTCGTGAGCAAGTAGCGGCAGCAAAGGCAGAAGAGGCGGCTCTGTCAGCAAGTGGCAGCAGCAGCAGCAGAGGCGGCCATCCCGTTGTTGCAGGTAAGAGAGAGAGAGAGAGAGATAGATAGATAGATAGATAGATAGTTCTATTATCGTCCTGGGAGGTCAAATATGACCTATGGGACCAAATGAACATGTCACGTGGTGTGAGTGGAGTTCATAAGTGACTCTCGATGCTCAAAAATGGCTGAAATGAGCGTCGCAATAGAGAGTCCACATCGTGGTTGGGAGAGGAAGGTATGTAGGGAGAGCTCATGGCTGAATATATG
Organism: Adiantum capillus-veneris; assembly: GCF_014529385.1. Classification (NCBI taxonomy): domain Eukaryota; kingdom Viridiplantae; phylum Streptophyta; class Polypodiopsida; order Polypodiales; family Pteridaceae; genus Adiantum; species Adiantum capillus-veneris. The sequence goes on along the minus strand of NC_140958.1, from coordinate 47,524,634 downwards.
GGGAAAAGAGGACCTAATGTGGTCAAAAGCTGAGCACTCAAGTAGTGTGTGGTACTCACTCTCTCGCACTTGACGAGGGCATAAGGTGCAAAGTCGATGACACTCCTCGCCAGTGCCCCAACGTCCTGTCTCGCAGCGTAGAGAATGGGAGCTAAGACGAATGGAGGCAATGGTGCGGATCGCACTCAACGGGATGGGCTCAAGGATGTAGGAATGGGTTCGGTTACCTCGTTCCAAGAAGAAGAGAGATTTGTAGTTTGGGGCAACGTGTGTGGTGTAATGGCTGAAGCGAGAACCTCCAGATTTCTCCCAAGCCATGATACATTGGCATTGTAAGAAGGCCTCATTAACTTGGGAGTCGATCGACGCATCCTTGACCAAGTGACATGCATCCCATCTTCCAAACCATTTCTTGATATCAAGCATCCACCCCGAACTTAGTATTTTGCTCTTGCATGTCTTTTGAACCTTTTGACTTGCTTCATATGCGATTCTAGGAAGTCGATGCAAAGGGCTACGTTGTGTCTTACGCATGTACTCCACAACCCTTTCCATGCCCAAGACCTCAATGGGAAGCGATCCGGACTCAAGAAGTAAGAGCATGTAGGGTGTTTGTGTCTTGACTTGGAGAAAGTTGGTGAGAAAACGCTTTTGGACATTCTCAAACTCTTTCCAAGTAGACTTCCCGATGCTTCCACCCCACACCTCCACTCCATAAAGAAGCACCGGTGTCACCAATGTGTCAAAGAGGTACTTTTTGAGAGCCCAACACTTGATCTCTCCTGCATTGCACATGTTCTCAAATGCATAATAAGCCCTCTTTCCGGCTTCCAAGCGACGCATTGCACAATCCTTCCATTTATGATTGGATGGAACCTCAAGGCCAAGGTACTTGAAGTGATCTACCACTTCAAGTTTCTCATTGTTGTATACAATGCATGGATTTTCGTCATTGAGGGTCTTTACAAGCATAACCTTGGTTTTGGATCCATTCACGATCAACCCGCTATGTAGGCAAAAGCGTTCCAAGACACTCATAAGCTTTTGTGCATCTTCTAAGGTATGTGCCAAGAGCACTACATCATCGGCATAAAGCAAAAGCATGATCACCGCATTTCCAATCTTAACCTCTTCTATGCCTTCTTGCTGCATAAAATCAAGAACCATGTATTCCAATTCATCAATGAGTAGCCCAAAGAGGGTTGGGGAAAGTGGGCATCCTTGTTTGACACCAATAGTGCTTGCAAAAAATTCTGAAATTCCATCTCCCATACGTAATCGACATATCACTTTTTGGTAGATGCGAAAGACTGCATGCATAAATTCTCTCGGCACTTGAAGGCTTTGCATACGTCTCCAAAGATTTCCTCGCGGTACCATGTCAAAAGCTTTCTTGAAATCCACAAAGCAACAATACAACTTTTTTCCTTTCAATCGAGACGCTTCCATAAGAACTCGAAGAGTGACAAGGTGATCAATAGTGCTATGATGCTTTCGAAAACCTGCTTGGCCAAGCGCACGTTTGCCATTCTTTTCAGCCCATTCACTTATCTTCATCTCCATGATACATCCAAATAACTTTGCCATCAAAGAACCAACCATTATAGTGCGATAGTTGTTCACATTGTTTACATCTCCTCCTTTGTGCAAAGGTTTGATCCAATTTGCACTCCAATCATGAGGCATGCCATACTGAAGTGCAAGGTTAAACATATCGCATATCCAATATCGTGTTTTCTTGCTTGTCCATTTAATCATTTCAGCCTTGACACCTTGAAGGTCACCTGCCTTGCGAGTAGCAAGTTTCTCAAGCGCACGGCATACATCTTCAATGGTAAAGAAGGGAGACATAAATGGAAGGGAGCTACAACCCTCCATCTTATCAACATTGGGTTGCTCATAGAGGTTCTTACAATGCATATACATATCCTCAAGAGTCAAGTCACCAAAGCTCTCAACGCGCTTGCCTTTTAGATTTTGCCAAAACTTGCCACATGCATGTGCTTTCTCTTGTGCTAAAAGAAGTTGTTTTTCGACTTCCCACCTTCTCCTCTTCTTTTGAACAAGTGCTTTGTATGTGTGTGAACATTCCAAATAAACTTCCTTGTCTTTGATTGCATCCAATCTTAGCAAGTGTTTTCGGGCTTGACTACATTCCATGTCAAACCATTTCTTCTTGGTGCTACCCTTCTTAGACCTTTTGCAAGACATGTGTTTCCCTGAAAAGCATTCCTTCGCACAAGAGAAAATTACTTCTTTGAAAACTTTCCACTTGCATTCTAATGTTGGGCTCCCTTGATGCTCTATCATGCTTAACATTTGGTCCACCATATCAGCATATATAAGTGCTCGTTTGAAGTCTAGACGTAGGTACAAATGATTCACATCATGATTGGAGGCTACATGCTCGGGCCGTTTACCACACTTGAGGTCAATACATAACATCCTATGATCCGATTCCGGATTCCATTCACCAAGTGTAAAGCTTTGTATGCATTCTAGAGTGGCTTCTGAGAACAACATATAGTCAATCACTCTAGCACCATTGTGCTTTCTACATGTAAAGTCATTGGTGCCTTGCCATAGAGATACACCATTTGCAATGAGCATTCCGGTACTATTGCACATATGTAGAAGTGACTTTCCATAGTGATCCACTTCTTTTGCATCATTAGAACTTCGATTATACATATATGAGTCATCCACTCTTCTTGATACATGCGGCATGTCGACTTGTTGTGTGTCGTGTTGTAACATATTTGTGCGAGCATTCATGTCTCCAAAAACAATGACTTCACCTTGATCCTTGTAATGAGCAATGTCTTCCTCTAGTTCAACAAAGGGCTGATCTCTATCCATATTCAAGCGAGCATAAAAGTTGGAGTCATAGTGAGGAATGTAGCAGCCGGCCACAAACATGACTTGACCATTTGGTGGGCTGATTTTCAGCCATAAGTAGCGTTTATACTTATCTTCTTTGACAATGGAAACATCTTTCAAACCCTTTTTGGTCATACATGCTACGCCTCCTTGGCCTCTTCGTTGCTTTGCATTTTTGGCCCACATCAAAGAATGTACATCGTATTTGTCAAATCCAAGAATTCGTTGTGCATCATGCTCCCATGTTTCGACAAGAAGTATCACATCGGAGTCATTGGTAAGCTCATCAATGCCAATTCCCGCATTCCATGGATACCCGTTACAATTCCAAAAGCTTATTCGCAAGCGTGAGTTGGTTTCATAGATCATGTGTCCCTATTTGTTGGGTGGACTTGCATCCTCCTCAAGTGACTTTTCTTCTTGAGATGATACCTTAACCTTCTTGCTTCTTTCCTCGTATGCTTTGCGACGTACATTTTGTTGCATAAGAGTGCGATCCTCATATACATTACAACCCGTTCCTTTGAGGTAGATCCAACCATTGTCAAGGATGATCTTTCTCTTTACCTCATCAGCTATGGTACATACAATAGGTCTTTCTCCCGAGCGAGGGACTCCTTGTTTTCCAACTCGATGTGCACCATAAGCCATGATTCCTGACATGCCAAAGTGTGTAGCAAAAAACTCTTCAATAGCAACCGCAAGAGATTGGGGTGTTTCCATGCTTTCCTCCTTGATTCCACGAATGACGATGTTCTTTGAGCGTTTTTGTCGTTCTTGCAATTCTTGAGTGTCCACATTCTCTACATTCTTTGCTTGGACAACGGCTTGCGTGATAGGAGATGTAGAAACCACATTATCCTTACATATATCAGCCCATGATTTGGATGCATTTCTCATCTCACATACATCATGTCGTATTGTATCTATCGTTTCCTCTTTCAATACATGATCACTCTCAACTTTGCTCAAGCGCTCTTTCACTACATTCATGTCCACAAGAGAGCGTTTACATTCTTGAACTTCATTCTCAAGATGCATCAAGCGTGTTGTTTGCATTTCAAGAACCTTCTTGAGGTGCTCATTCTCCACAACGAGAACTCTTAAAGTACCATTCTCCATTGCAAGTGCGCGCAACTCTTCACCTTGCTTGTTGACGGTTTCTTGTAACGAGATCAAGTAAGCCATGATCATTGCTTCCGTTGTTGTAGACGATGTGGTTGGATTAGCATCCAAATTCCTTGGAGATTTTGCATCATTCTCCATGGCGAGTGTGGCTTTTCCACCCTTGCGAGTTTTGTCTGACATTGCTTTCAAGTCGGCAACAAAAACGCAAAGTTTTGACAGTTTTTTCAGTTCTGAGATGCTGTTACAGCAAAGCCTTTCATTACACAAAAAAATTCTGTCTTTACATCAATGCGTAGAGGGCTTCGTGCTCTTCGATTGAGGCTATAGATCACCTAAATCGGAGTTCGGATGAGCAAGTTATGGTCAAAAGAGTGAACTGCTGCCTACGAGGTCAAAAAACGGCTGTGTGTGTGTGTGTGTGAGAGAGAGAGAGAGAGAGAGAGAGAGAGAGAGAGAGAGAGAGAGAGAGATTGCAACAAGATCAGATTCATGGATAGTCCATTGTGAGATTTGGAAGGAGCATATCTGCTTGGATGAATTACCTTCTGGAATGATAGATAGGCCAGTATCACCATAAGAGAGAGAGAGAGAGAGAGAGAGAGAGAGAGAGAGAGAGAGAGAGAGAGAAGTATGTGCATGGGTGGGTGTGTGTGTGTGTGTGTGTGTGTGTGTGAGAGAGAGAGAGAGAGAGAGGGAGAGGGAGAGAGAGAGAGAGAGAGAGAGAGAGAGAGAGAGAGGGAGTGAGAGAGGGAGGTCTCCCTATATTTTAATAGCATACTAAAGCAGAGCCTATATTGTTTTAAAAAAACGAATCTGAGTTTATTAAAACAAGTGATAAAATCACGAGGCCTGCCAATAACAAGGTTTGCAAAGAAAAAGATTTAGGCCTAGTCAAAATGGTTTGCCATTGCCGAGGAGGGTTAATCTTCACAGCCTAGAATTGTCTAGAATTGTCGTGCAACTTCTAGCGAGAACAATGTCTCGCCATAGAAATCTGCCAAGAAAGTGCATACGTCATTGCAGCATGGCAACCATCTCCTCCCCCATACGTCATTGCAGCATGGCAACCATCTCCTCCCCCTGCCAATGTTGCACCAACGGTCGAGCATCCTTGACAAATTATTGTGGGACAGATCCAAGTGCTGCAGAGAGTGGAAGGAGATTAGTTTGCTACGACAGTGAGCCAGAGAGCTGCATGTTGTTCATCCATAGCCGGTGTTGCAAGGATTGGGCGCTACTGATGTTGATCATGAGAAAGAGTGGAAAGCTGATGCTGAGAGTTGTCAGCCATGATGGCGTTGGTGTATTGAGATGGAGGAGGGTAAGTGAGGGGGAATGAGGGATGACAAACTTGAAGAGTTCCTTGTAGGCACTCTACGTGGCTTAATATGTGATTTCCAGCGACGTTGATTGCAAGCATCTTGAAGCCCTACTTATCACATGTTAAGCCACTTCACTTATCTCTGCAGGGGTCTGCTATAGATGTAGAGTTGTCTACATCCCAAGAGTTCAACACCCCTAAAGAATCGCTCGTGATCTCAAACCCCCCCAACACCTCCACCATAGCTATCGGAACGGAGTTGTCGCTTCCTGTCATTTGTATCTACCTAACACCTTTTTGAGAGCGCAATTTATCAGTAATCTACCATCACCTGGCCCTGCTATACAAACAAGCCATGCCACATAAAAGACGATCATGGTGACATCGATCGAAATTTGCATGCATTCACTACAGTTCATAGCTGAGAGACTCCCTCGTCTCGGGCCTTTTTTCCCAACCCCCTTGTGTCCAGCCCTACCTCAGGCTACCTACCTAAGAGAGATGAGCACCCCAGCTGCGTAGGCAGGTGCGTCCACTTGAGAGAGAGAGAGAGAAAGAGAGAGAGAGAGCCATTGTGCGAGTCCGGCAGCCCTGCCTCGTCTACACATGGACCAAAGCACCACCTCGAGAATACATCCTCCCCTTTTCATGATTTACCGGTGATTCTTGTATCTCCTCCAACCAATAAAAAACTTCAAAGACTTCTTGTATCTCCTCCCTCCCCTTTTCTTGGGCACATTCAAGAATTGAGCCAGCAAAATTGTCGCGGCCGCATTCTGAGCCTGCACCTGTATTTTGTACGGGACACAGTCGGGCCTCGTAGGGCGCAAGAAGTGGCGTGCAAGTAGGATGATGACCTCAAGCAGGACGAAGAAGATGGGAGCAGGTAGTGTGCAGAATGCAGAAGGCAAGGAAGCCGTGCAAGCCGTGTTTTTTTAAAATCCAAGGACATGTGTCGATGTGCAATGACTTATTGGAGCTCAAGTGGTTACGACTTAGTATTTGAGCTGCCACCATAGGGGACGAGTTCGAATCTGTCCCTACAATTTTTAAAGGGGAAGCTATGGATGAAAGGGTGGGAGCAGTGAGATTCAGTATAGGAATCACTAAAGAAATGAATATAATAATGAAGCTTCAAGGTATGTTCCCACGATTGTAGAAAAATAAATAAAAAAGCCAGAATCTTTCGAAGACACCAGTAGGGGGCACCGACTGGTTTTTATTCATAAAATAAAGAGCATCTTGGAAGATCCTCTAGAACCGGGGAGGCATGAGGAGTTGAGTTGGCCCGTATTTCCCTCTCTTTTTCCTAACCGATCAATATAAGGGGAAACTTGAAATTCTCCCAGCTTTTAGGTCAAAATCTGAAGGTTTTACCAGTAATTACACTAAAACTTGTGCAAATTTACCGGTTTTCTTAAAAGGCAAGCTCAAAATCTAAACGAGATTTTATAATTTCAGTCGGTTTGGTTCTAACACTGTTAGTGGCTTTGTCTACTAATATACCTTTGGTATAAGTGGGCTTTGAAGTCTACTATGAGGCCCGCAAAGCGGCATGAAAGTGTGGAATCTTGGCAGATGGAGTTAATAAACCTGACAAGCTACTAGTATGAATCTAGTATATTATGCGAGTAGGGGTTCCTAGGTTTTCTTTATTAAAAAATAGCCAGAACCTTAGCATCCAAGACTCAAAGAAAGGTTTTTTTCAATGCAATAACAAAGTCTAACCACGATTGTAGTCGGTCCAAAAATACAATAAAAATTTATTATTTGTAAACAATAATTGTGATATCAACTTATTGTGTATGAGAGAGGATATGGGGGAAGAAAACCAACACACATCCTCATAATTTACTCATTGGATACACCTAAAATGCTCAAAGAATGAATTCAATTGTGTTGGAGGTCACTTTCAAGCATTTCAAGTACATCTCTAGCATCAATAGTTTAAGTGCACTTGAATCGCGTCCTATAGTATTCATTTAGTTTGAATTGACTACTACGCATTTCAAGTGCACACACATACCCACATATACATACATATATTAATCTACATAATACATACATGCATGTATATAGTTGAATTGTGTGTATGTGTGTGTGTGTGTGTGTGTGTGTGTGTGTGTGTGTGTGTGTGTGTGTGAGAGAGAGAGAGAGAGAGAGAGAGAGAGAGAGAGAGAGAATCTTTGCCCAAAGGTTATGGCTGATTTGAAAAGAAAACGTGACTCTCAAACTGATGGTATCTCATCTATTTATGACGATTTGGCAACATCTACTCAGAATACAGATGACATAGGTATATTATACATCGATAATTCAAGAGAGGTTTTTTATAATTGCATTATGACCTCTCTCTTCTAATATACATTTGTTATTATAGATAAAAACAATCTCGAGATTCTATTGCAAGAATTTCTATATGATTGTGGAGCCATGGAATCATATGATTCATTTTATACAATGTTTAATGCTCCTTTTGAACTTGAAGAAACTCTTATTTTTCACAAAGAAGCTTTACAGGAGTACCACAAAGAGTTTGATCAATTGGTGGATTCAAGAATGGTACTATACCTTGATGAAAAATATATTCACGCTATAGATTTGGTTCAAAAGAATCCATCACAATCCTCTACGCTTAACAAAAAGTATTCTGCCTTATCAGAAAATGTCAAACTAAATCTTCCAAAGTGTCCAAAGTGCAAACACAAATGTAGACTATTAAAGAAAAGTGTGGGGTTTATTGTATTTTTGTTCTTAAGAGATAGTGATGATGAAGAAGTAGAAAGGGATGACAGTAACTCTAAATCAAGTGAAGTGATCAAAGATGAACAAGACAATGAAGAAGCTCTTGATGTAGAAAAAGAGTGGCAAGAAGTTGAGAGTCTTCAGCTTTCTAGGATTCGATAAGACAATATTACATTGGAGTAGTCTTTTTACCCTACTTTTAAAGGAACATTGCCCTTGCCTATTCTACCATGCTTTCCTCTTGGCCATGGAGAATATATAATGCTTTCAGATATCCAAAGGTCATTTGGTTTACGAGAGGATGAATTGTATGCTATTTTGGCACAACACTTGAACTATAATGTTGGAACCGATGAAGAGCCAGTTAAATACAAAGATTTTGTAGAAAAAGATCCTCTTTTAGGCAAGTTGGATGTTTGCTTTGAGCCTCATAAAGAATTGGAGATTTGTTTCAATGAAGCTCTTCAGTATAAAGAGCCTACCGAAGAAGAGTTTCTCAAGGCACAAGAGAATATAACAAATCCTCATCTTTCAGAATCGGATAGTGAAAATGAAGAAGAACAAGATAAAGATGTACCAATCATTCAGGAGCCAGATCTCAAAATACGAAATGTTGGTTCGATAAATCTTTGGAAGGAAAATCAACTTGTGTCAGATGAGAACATTATGGTAAGCACTTTATTTGTATAAGCTAAAGTTTTTTTTTTTCTTTCAATGTTTCTAATGATTAATAGATTTTATATGTTTGTAGATTCAACCACCAAAAGATGAGTTCTTAAGATGGTCATCTAGAGTCGTTGATCTTACCAAAGATGCTGCTCTGAAGCACTACATTAAGTACCTTGCTTGTCTTGATTTAGTTATTTTTCACATGAAGTACTCCTCTGATGGTTATATACCTCTCTTTGTCTACAAAACATTGTCAAAGTATCTTGGTGGCTATGTTCTTCATCCAAATGCTACCAAAGTAAGCCTTTTGGAGAAAGAGTTTGCTATCAATGTTTTTGGATATGGTCATGCAATGCAAGGATCACTTGCAGGAAGTTATTTAGCATATACTGGATATGCTCTTGCAAAGGGAATTAAACATTATAGAGAGATTTCTCCTTCCGGGAAACGATTTCTACTTCGACTCGATGATTTGAAGCAGGTTGAATACAAAGAGGGCACTTCAAGTTTAGATCAAGAAGATGTTGAAGACATTGAAGATATCATTTGAAAATAGATTTGTATCAAGTATACACTTTTATAGAATGTTTTCTGGATCTTGAGGTAGAACTCAAACTTTTTTATTCCTCACTCTCGTCGATCTCCACTGATGTAAGGTTGCTTCTGCAGTAGAATCCTTCCAGCTCTGTCGTCTTTGAATTTGCTTGGATATCTTTATTGCAAGAGCTTGTTTTTCGTTTTTAGAAATTTTCTTCTCCCTTATTCGTAGCAAGAATCTTCTATAGAGCCAAAAAAATACTTCTTTTAAGATGTTCGCTCTGTTTTTTCCTCCGCCATGTTGAGTGTGTCGAAAGTATGCTCCACGAGTTGTTCTCTCTCTTTCACACCTCCCACAGCCAGAGGCTCGGCTCATGTAGCAAACACATATCCCCCAGCATCTTTGGTGAACCTGAAGCGAAACGACGAGCCGGGGTGGGAGGTAAAGATGAAGAATGTAGAGCAGATGATGAAGATGATTGTAGAGCTAAGTGCAAGAGGTTTTGATGATGAGTCAACAGTTCCCGATTTTTTGAAGATGCCTTAATTAGTTCAAGGATCTCTGCTTGAAATAGAGACTGTAAAGAAGAAAAATCAAATCGATGAAGCTTTGGATGCAGCTTTAGATGTAGTATACGACGAGAGACGACTCTTTGATGGATATGATCCAGAGGGCTACCTAGAGTGCTATGAGCTGGAGACCAAGGTAAGAGGGATACCAGAAGATTTGATGATCAAATCTTTTGAGCAGTTAGTGAGTTTAGATGTGAAGGAGCAAATTCAAGAAGTTACCAAAGCTTGCAACGATGACTGGGAGTATTTCAAAGAAGCTATTGTGCAAGCACGTTATGAGGAGTATGAAATCTATCAAGAACAGAGTTCAAGTCTACCGGACTACGCAGATATCCGAGGACAAGTACGATCAAAGTTAGAAGCTATGATTGATGAGTTAGGATACTTATTTCTTACAGGCTAGCGATGAAGACAAAGTTTAAGTTGTGTATGCAAAGTTGGGTTTTGCAGATGTTGTGCATGACGTAGAAGTCTTTGAGGGTGAGGATTTACAGCTTCAGGATATGCAGGGTGAATTTTTCAAAGAATCTATACATGCAGTTCGGGATACACAGAATGAATTTTACAAAGAACCTATGCATGCCATACATGAAGAAAAGAAATCAACGAATCAAAACAGTGAAGTAGCTAAAGCTCAAGAAGAAATTTTGCAGGTAAATGAGTGCAACCAAATTCAAGTAGACATGCAGGAAGGTTTGGTTACAGCTGATACTTTTGCTACTGAAGCAAAATTAGAGCAAATTTTTTTTGGTACAGATTCTACTATAGAGGTGATTGAAGATACTGGTGCAGGTTCTGCCAAAGAGTTGATTAATGATATAGATGTCATAGGTCAAAGCAGAGCTATTGTTGCGAGCAGCAAGACCATGGATTTTAGTATGCTAGATTTACCAAATTTGGATGTACGAGATTTTGAGGACTTGGATAAGCAAGATTATGTGTTTGATTCAGAGGGGGTGCATACTCCTTCATTGACAAGTTTTTGTGAAGCACATCTACCAAATTGGAAAACGGATCTTGAACATGATTATGATGATTCAGAGGGGGTGCAAACTCCTTTGACACGCTTCTGTGACCTAGAGCTACCGATCTAGCAGACTGATCCTAAATTTACTAATGATTTAGAAGGGGAGAAAACCTCTTCTCTATTGAGAATTTGTGACACAGGTCTCACACTATGGAAGAATGATCATGAATTTGATGATGCTAATTTAGAGGGGGTGCATAGTGAAGTGCAATCTCTTGATGTTGAATATGGTTGGTTTCATTGTGCCGATGATACAGACAGAGCAGTAGATGAAATTTTCAATGTGCATGCTGAACTTTGTGCTACAAAAGTGCAAATATATTTGGATGAGGGTGAAATACTTAAAGAAAAATTTACTACAGATGCGTTTAATATCCATGTCATATGTGAAAGTCCTTGTTTATTGCAGCAACCTGACATGCACAAGATTGAGAAACCTTCTCAAGCGGTGGACCTAGACCTTTTGTGCTTATTGGACGAAGATTTGGAAGGGTTCTCAAATACAGATGCTAAGGATACCAATCAATCCAGAATCATGCATGAGCAAGTTTGTTTAGATTCAGTTGATGATGAACTTATGCAGTTGTTAGATGATGCACTACTTGATTTTGAGCCTCTACAAGATAGAGAATTGTTTTCTGATGCATCTTTTGAGCCTAATGAAGAGGATTTTACCAGAGACTTTATGTATCTAGATATGCATGATTGGGATTTCAATACTAGTGAGAGTGAAGGTGAACTACCAATGCTTTTACCTATGATTGATGATCGACAATTGCATGAGCCAGTTGCACAGGGGATATGGCAGTATTTGGTGCAACCTGATGTTATATGGAATTTGATGTTACCCTATGATGTAGGGGATTTTGAGCTAGCTTTTGACCCAGGAGATAACAGATATATGCATGGTCCGGGGCAATTGGCTTATATGCCATATGATCCAGGCGGTTTGTATGAAGATTTGTGGGTTAACGTATGTTTATGCTGTAATGATTGGAAATTCTTGTATATTCCCTATGATCCTAGAGGATGGTGCAAAATTTTTAAAGGAATGCTCAGAATGGGACAAATGCTTGGGTTCCCGTTTGATCCCGGGGGCTACTGAAGTGCAAGTTCTAGATTTGAAAAGTACCAGTTATCTATTGTAGCAGGTTGCATGGTACAAGGTTTTGTTTCCTAGATCTATGCTAAGTCAGAAGAGTTTTTTTGTAATGCAGTCAATAAGATTACATGGCTAGCTTCCAGTTGACTTCTTTGGACAATTGCTGAAGTATCTTTACATATTTTGAGTTGGTTCTGCTACCAGAACTTGAGGTAAAGGACTTGACAGCCCTTCCATGTACAGACAAAGTAAGGAATACTTGAGCTTGAGAGGGTTCCTTAAAGAGAGATTAATGGTCAATCCGTGTGTATCATTAACTGGAGCACTTGAGTCTGGCGGGGTTCACTAAACAAGTTATCCGTGATTGAATGCTTTGAAGATACGGCTGATATAGTTCAAGGATTTTTGATGGAAAGCTACCTAATGATTAAGCTAAAACATTGATGATAGGTATAAGCCTTATTTCATTTTTCATATGTTTACCAGCTACGTGAGTCTAGTGATGGCAAATAGCTTAAGGTACCTGTAGCAGATGCAGATTGAAGTGTTGTTGGCATAGACCGGAGGCTGTGCAAGTTCAAAGGGGGTGGATGTTGTGCAGCTCCGCTTTCATGGAAAGAAAAAGAGCAGTAAATTTCAAGCTAAGCTTCTTTGAAGCCTACACATTTAGTGAGCAGTGATCAGGGTTTGATAACAGGTCAAGTTTAATGATTAATGTATGCCAGATGTGGCTTAAAAGGGCCTACTGATGTCTTAATGATGCTAAAAAGGACTATGCTTGAAGTGAGCACAGATGGGATATTATGATCTAGAACTATAGTTCTTGAAGTGCTCTATCGGCTTGTCTTTACGGCTTATCGATTGGAGCTACGGTGAAGAAGTTATGGCATATTGAAGTTTGAGTTGATTGCAGATCCGTACCGGATTGGGAAATTGTAGCTAAGGTGACAAAATGAAATGAATGCACGGACCTGAAGTGCTCACTTTGTGGAGCGCGTTGGTCTTTTTAGATTAGCAATCGGAGTTCCGGTTGCCAAGTTATTGGCCGTTAAATATTCACAAGGGGCCGGCCCCGTACCAGTCCAGTCCGCTCGATCGGAGTGTCATCCGGGAGTTTTTGGGGTTCAACAGGCTGCTCTAGAATACACTGCAATTAAAAGATCAATAAGTGCTCGAGGAGCATTGTGTTTGGAATGGGGGTAGGGCTCAGAAATTGGTTATTTTGAGCAAATGCAAAAGCAATGACTTATACTTGCATCTAGATGGTTGTGGCAATGTCCGCAACACTGAAACGGGCAACAAAAACTCACAATGATAATGTTAGTCGATGGCTACTAGAGAAAGTTGTTGTGCTTGGCAATTCTTTAGTCGATATGTTTGCCAAATGGGATGCCCTTTAAGGGCTGCCCACCCAAAAGAAACAAAGGGCCAATGCCCGCCCAATGGAGGAAGATATATTGCTTGGAAATACCTCGGTCGGCATGTATGCTAAATGTGGTGCCCAAGGGCCCATACCTATGGCCGACCACCAAGGGAATGGCCATCCAAGGGGGTATGGTCAGAGGCCACCCGCCCAATTAAAGGGCATGGCCAATGGCCACCCAATAAAACTAGTGGAGTGTGAAGCGAAGAAAAAACATGGTATGGCGGGCGGGCAACAGTAGGGGACGAGCGCAGAGAGGGGAAAGAGGCTCGTAGAGCCCGTGGTAGGCCGTAGACAACGATGCCGAAGAAGCGAGATGTACTCAAAGGCGCACAGCGCTGCATTTTGGTGCTACTCGCGTCACGTTTGAAGCTGCCCAAAATCCTACTGCCATGTCATCGAGATTATTCACGCCCCTAGCAACGACGGCACCATCGTTGCTAGGGGGAAAGGGTTTTTTAGGGCATAACGGGAGGAGAAAACAGAGAGGTTCGGCAGGAAGAGGGAAGAGCTTGAACGAGGAAGAAAGGGGAGAGCTTGGTCGAGGGAGCAAGGGAGCTTGGAGGCAAAGCTCTCTATCCTCTCTCTCGACCTCGGCTAACGGAGGCAAAGATCTCTATCCTTTCTCTTGTCCTCGACTCATCCTCGGCTAACGGAGGTAAAACTCTCTATCCTTTCTCTTGTCCTAGACTCATCCTCGCTAACGGAAGGCGGGGAATACAAGTGAAAGGAGCTTGGCCGAGGAAGCAAGGCGGCGAGTTTGTCAAGGCTTGAGCAATCCAAGGCGAGAAAAAAAGATAACGAAGAGGTCTCAGAGCTAGGAATGGGAAGTAGTCAAATCTCTTCCTCTCTCTTTCGAGTTTGGACAAGGAAAATCTCTTTCTCTCTCCCTCTCGAGCATGAACAGGAAGCAAGCCAAGGCGAGAAGAGGATTACAAGTAAAAGCAGAGCTTGGTTAGTGCAAGGCATGTTTGAGAAGAGTCTTGTCGAGGCAAGCAAGCAAAGAGAATCTTGTCGAGGTTGAATCGAGCAAGCAAGGCGTGAAGTGATTAAATCAAATCAAGGTCGAGAAGATTTTGTCGAGGCTTGAGCAAGCCAAGGCTTGGTCGAAGCGAGTGCGAAGCATATAGAACGGGAAGTTGCAGCACTGTTGGTTATTATTGAAGCATGATGATCGACGCAGCGAACTTACATGAGGTTTGCAGAATCTTGAAAGTAGAAGAGGTAGATAAAGCGACATGAGGGAGTTTCCATCACCGTCATCAGCTAGAAATTGATTTAATATTCTATTAAGTCCGGTGTCGTTAATGGCCCGGTTAATCCTGTAAATGGGAGCTTAAACTCCTAGTTAGCAGATGATCCAAGTGACGGCGCTGTTAATAGCCCGCCTTGGCTAAAGATTAAGTTGTACTCAGATGTATTAATCGATTAATTGATGATTGCGGTGATTGCCAGAGTTATCAGTTGTTCTTGTTCTCTCTCTTTCACACCTCCCATATCCAGAGGCCCGGCGCCTGCCTAGCTCACGTAGCGAACACATATCCCCCGACAACGACTAGACAAAGGTGCATCCAATTTACTATCACGCAATATTTGCACCAGCCATTTTGGCATGCCTCTAGCCTACTCATTTTCAGCCCTTTCCTCATCTAGTACATCATGTACATCTGCATCAATAATAGGCTGATCTGTAGCATTTTTGGAAACCCCCATAGGCTATACATTTTCCTCATTGGAATTTACATTCCAACTTCCACCACTGAAAAGAGGCAACAAAGTGTCATAAATGTCATGTGAGCTTACATTACTATCTTTAGTACATGACAGTAAGGGCTGAACAGAATCTTCCACAAACACTACATCCTATGAAACCAAAATACACTTTGCTTGCGGATGATACAACCTGTAACCTTTTCTTTCTGCACTATAACCAACAAAAATATATTTGACAGCCTTATCATCCAATTTTCTGTGTTGTGTTTGTGGCACCAAAGCATATGCCAAACATCCAAAAGCACGCGTATGCTCAATAGAAGGCTTTCTATCATGCCATGCTTCATATGGATTAATGGATTGCAAATCTTTTGTAGGAAATCTGTTAAGTACATAAGTGGCACACATGATGGCCTCAAACCAAAAAGAATGCAGCAAAGCTTGACTTTTGACCATGACATCGTGCCATTTCAGTAAGTGACCTATTTTTCCTCTTAGCTACACCATTTTTCTAGGGCATATAAGGCATTGTACATTGGTGTTTTATCCCATGACTAGCCAACAATGCATTAAATTCATGAGACATATACTCCCCCCTTCGATCGGAACGGAGGGTTCCCATAGTACATTTTGAGACATTTTCAGCCATAGCCAAAAATTGTCTGAAGCACATAAAAACTTCGGACTTCGCTTTAAGCGAAAATATCCATGCATTCCTAGATTAATCATCAAAGAAAGTCACGAAGTAGAGGTAATTTCCCAAGGACGAAGTTTGCATGGGCCCACAAACATCACTATGCACAAGCTGCAGCCTGCATGTGGCCCTCACTGAACCATCCTTTGGAAACTTAGAACACTGTATTTCACCAAAAATACAGCCTTCACAAACATATTTAACAAGTGCTTCAAGAGGCAGCAAAGAAGCAACCATATCAGATTTCTGCAAACGTAGCAAACTGGCAAAATTCAGATGCCCAAAACGTGCATGCCACAGTTTTGCATCTGAAATGGCCCTTGAATTTGCAATTGCATTTGCAAAATATTGTCCACACTTGTCATACAAAGTGAGATTATATAGCCCACGGCACAAAAGGCCTAATGCAACAATTTCATCACCAAAACTGAGATCATGAATTGTACATTTGTCATCCACAAATTTGACTACAAGTCCAAGTCTAGCAAATGCAAATACAGACAAAAGATTCTTCTTGATCCCAGGTACATAAAGTGCATCAACAAGTGTGAAAGTACTACCATTTGCAGCAGTAAGCACAATCTTTCCAACTCCCTGAAAAGGATAAGAGGCATTGTTGGCACAAGTGATTGAATTCCCATGAGGGATAGACTCGAGAAAGGTGAACAATTCACGATGTGAGGTAATGTGCTTTGTAGCACCACTATAGAAATACCACACATGTGAATCTACAGCAATTGACATGCATGCTTTCATGGATAGCAAGATTTTAAGTGCACTCTGCACTAAAAGCCCATTCTGCATCAACATCAGCATCATAGTCTCCTTTCACAGAAGACTCAACAATGGCTGTGTTTGTAGTGGAACCATCATTTGCAATGGAACCACCCTCTTTATTCTTAATATCTTTGGCCTTCAACTTAGGACACTGCTTGATCAAGTGATTATTAGCTTTACAGTAATGGCAACGCATCTTCTTTTTTCCCTTATCACCAGAATTTCAAGAAGAATTGCTGCTAGTAGAAGCATTAGGAACATAAGTTTTGCCACTCACAGCAGAACCATAAGAAGTGGCTGCATTGCTATTACCACCCTTTCTTTGAAAAGCAATAAAAGACTATTCAACTGCACGCTGCCTAGTCCTGTTTTTTTGGTAAGTGATGCTTGCAACAACAATGTGCATAATGCATCAAACTTGACAATTGCAAGATTTCCTTGGGTCATAAGTCTCCAAGTACTAGAAAAAGTGTTGGTAAGAATCTGGTAAGGCATCAAGAACAGTCTACACAAGGGAACTGTCTGAAATGACTTTGCCTGTAGAAATAAGTTTCTCATTGATATCCTTGACACCAGTGAGGAAAGTGTCCATATCATCTTCCTCATGCATAATCTTCAATTCCATCTCTTTACAAAGCAAAGAAATTTTAGCCTCATTGTGGCTTGCATAAAGACCTGCTAGAATATCCCAAGAGTGTTTTGCACATTTTGATGAATGAATGTGAGAAGTGATGGTGTGCTTCATAGACAACGCAATCAATGCATGAGCCAGCGCATCCTTTACATCCCAAAGAGATTGTTTTGGCATAGGCAAAACAACTCTAATAGCAGCAATCCTTGGAGTAATTCTTGCAACATCCTCAACATCGCCTACATCCTCAGAACCAAGACGTGCATCAATGCCCTGCACAATATTCCAGACGCCCTTTGACACAAGAACATGTTGCATCATGTAGACCCACATAGGGAAATTTTCCCCATCCAATCTGTCCTCAGCAACAAACATCTTGAACACATCTGTGTTGTTATCAGCCATGGAAAATTTTTGTACTTGATGTGAAAACTGCCCAAAATGAGGAGAAACTGAGTGAGACCAGCACGTGCTATATAGCACAATCTGCATTAGATTGTATGGAACCTATTATACATTAATTAGTGCTGAAATAAATTATGCACAAAATGACAAAATTGCATGTGCAGACCTAGCTATTGTGGAAACGGAGGTCGGAATGAACCAGAATCAAAAATCTGAGCAGACTCAGCTCTTTGACCTATCCCAAAAAAATTGTCGACCTGTGAACGCTCTCCAAAGCTCATAGAATCAGAGAAAGTGAGCTGGCGTGTGCTGGAGATGCTGGCAACTAAGCCCGGGAGGACGCAACCTGCTCTGACACCAATTGTTGGAATTAGGGTTGCAGAGAAACACACACGGTTTGAAGAAGACAAAGGAAGCTCAAAGCACACAACTGAGAGTGTGTTACTTAGTGTGCAATGGAAATATATATAGCCCTCGAATGAATGGGTGTATATACACTGCACAGGGGGAAAAACCTCCTAAAGAGGGAAAAAATGCCCCGGCGGTCCTAGTATGTTCACACACATCACTACCACATGTATATGGTAACAATTTTTAATTGATTCAAACTTCAAATTGCCATAACTTTTTCAGCATAGCTTCAATCAACGAGTCGTAAAGACAAGCCAGTAGATCACTTCAAGCACTGCAGTTCTAGATCACAATCTTGCATCTATGATCACCTCAAGCATACTCCTTTTTAGCATCATCATGGCATTTGTTGGTCCTTTAGAGCCGCATGTGGCATACATAAAGCTTAAAAATAGCTTGTTATCAAGCCATGATCATTGATGAATAATCAAGTAAGCTTCAATCATGGGGGATTCACTAGTAGTAATAGGGGATTCCACCCGCGTGCAACAAAATTGCCTTTTTAACCCCTACATACGGGACCCTCCTATGTAAAATCTATCCATTTGGACTTAGAAAACCCCCCTATTGTACACTCATGTGATACCATACGGTAACCCCTAGTGAGTACCCCATGGCTTCAATTAAGCTCGATGTGCATCTTCCTGGTATCTTTCTTAGCATGGGAGGAGAGTTGCACGACACCGTGCTAAGATAGATCCATAAGCACATGTCTCTATTCTAACTCTTTTTCTTGTTTATTTTCCCACATTAAATGATCATTTTAACATGAGAAAATCATTTGTGTTAGTTAGATATTGGATTTTATGACATTATCTTTCTTTGGAAATCATAGTCATTCTCAACTATGAGGTAGATCCAAAATGATTTTTGCTAGTTTAGCATAATACTTTTAGTGGCCCATAGGATTTTTTCACGTAGTCTGCCTCAATCGAGCCTTGGGAAATTTGAGTAGGACCCAATCATGTTCTTTGAAAGGTAAGGCCCTTCCATGCTTGTTAGCAGCGGCCTTTTGCCTTTCTTGTGAGATGGATATAGCCTCCTTAATCTTTTGGAAATATTTTTGTAGGTCTCGGCTATACGCATCCGCAGCGAAGATCCTCCCATGTACCTTAAGTAGTAAGGGACTTTTTGGTCTTCCTTCAATGGTTTTGAAAGGTGCCTTCCTCGTAGTAGTATGGACAATGTTATTGTACACATACTCTACAAGATGTAGGTATTTTTTCCATTTGGAATGTTGATCTACTTTGGTAACATAAGTATTAAGTAGATCTAGAATTGTAAGTCTGGCTATTTCACTTTGGCCATCCGTTTGTGGGTGATAGGCCGAAAAGGAAATTAAGTCTAGTACCTAGATTCTCAAAGATAACCTTTCAAAAATTATTGGTCATTCAAGCCATGGTGTTTAAAAATTTGGGATATGAATAGGGTTTCCATTTGGTGTGCCTTAATAGTCTTTTTGATCGGTATAGATTGTACTTGTTTACTAAACCTATCTACTATTGTCCATATTCATGTATTCCCATGGATGGACTTGAGAAATTCAAAGATAAAATCCATGGATATGCTCTCCCATGGTGACTTAGGAATTGGCAAAGGGTGGAGCAATTCAGGATTCTTCCCTCTATAATACTTTGTCTTTTGGCATACCACACATTTTGACACATAGTCTTGAATGTTCGTCTTCATGGTAGGCCAATAGAAATATGTCTCTACTCTGTGAAGGGTAGGTTGAATCCCTCGATGCCCCACATAGGGAGGAGCATGGGATTCATATATCACTTTCTCACGAAGAGAGTGAGTGACACATAGCCTATTGCCAAGAGATGATAACCATCCTACGAGGTGAATGATTATTCTTCCTTGCCGAAGGCAAGGGCTGAAATTGCATCTTTAAAATTGGGGTCAGTAGCATACTCATCTATCATAGACGATAAATCATTGTGAGTTGCTATGGACACCGCGTTGGCTCTTGGCCATTGTGATAGTGCATCAGGTACTTGATTGTGCTTGCCAACAATGTGAGCAATATGAAAATTGAATTTAAAGAGAAAATTTTCCCACCTCATTTGTTTCTCGGAGAGCTTGGTTTGCGTCATGAAGTACTTAAGACTTTGGTGATCCATATGTAGGATGAATAAAGTCCCCAAAAGATAGTTCTTCCATGTAGGATAGCTAGTAGCTCCAACTCGTAGATGCCCAAAACTCTCTTATCAAAATTGAGTCTTTGACTCTCATATGATATGGCATGCCCTTCTTAAAGCAAAACTGCTCAAAGGAAATCTCCACAAGCATCAAATTGGACCTCCAATGGTTTTGAGAGATCCCGTAGTGTAAGCACGGGTTGAGAAGTACGGTTTTCTTTAAATTTTTCAAAAGAATTTTTCTCTTTAGCACTCCATATGTACTTAACATTTTTCTTGGTCGAGTCATGTAGTGGTCCTGCTATTTGGGAGAATTTAGCTATGAACCATCTATAGTATGCACACATACCAATAAATCTTCGTGGATCATGTAGATTCTTTGGGTTTACGCCATCATTTTATTACTTCAATCTTGGTTGGATTCATAGGGATACCATCCTGAGAGATAATTTGACGTAGTATTGAATCTCTTGGAGGAAAAATTCACTCCTCTTTTGGTTAATGAAAAGTTTAGAGTCTCCCTCATAGCTTGAAAAACTACCTGGAGGTGTTTCTTATGCTTCTCCAAAGATTTGGAGTAGATGATAATATCATCGTAGAACACTCCAGTGAACTTGCAGTAGGGGTTTAAAGATTTTCTTCATTAGGTGGTTGAATGTGGCTGGAGCATTTGTCAAACCAAAAGGCATGACAAGATAAAACGTTGTACGAAACGCGATGTTTACGATATCTTCATTCACTATCCTTGTTTGATGATACCCACTTTTTAGGTCAATCCTATTGAAGCTTATCAAACCTTATGGCTTATCAAACAAGTCTTCTACCGGCGGTACCGGAAATTTGTTTTTGATAGTGATACAATTTAGTGCTCGATAGTTCACACACATGCGGTATGTGCCATCTTTCTTTTGCACTAAAAGGACTGGATAACAAAAGGGAGATGAGCTAGGCCTCACCATCCCCTTGTCTACTAGATCATGCACTTGCCTCATAATCTCCTCTTATTGAGCTTGAGAAACTCTATAAGGTTTTGGCGGTGAGCTCCTAGATAGAAGCTCTATCTTATGGTCATCAACCCCTCATTTTGGAGGTAACTCCATAGGGATGTCATTGATAAATACATCTTGGAATCTATTTAGAAAATTAGACAAGTCTAATTCTTCTTGATTCCTACCACTTTGTTTTGTTAAAACATTATCATTATTTAGAGACTCTTTGACAAAAACCATGTACGAGGAATCTAAACTTTTCATTGACTTATCAAAAGCAGGTGAATCTACAAGTGTTATAGTATGACCGGACTCATTAGCATCTATATACATGCTCTTTTCCCTGTAGGTGAAGTAGAGTCTCCTGTTAGGGAACTTCATGTTGGCAGCCATGTGGTTGAACCATGGTGCCCCTACGATAACATCTTCATGTTGGAGAGAAGAGATGAAAAAGTTTTTGTCAGAAGAGGAGGAAGTTGAAGAAGAAGGAGAAGAGGGTGACATCTTTCTTGCCTTTTTCTTCCTTTGTTTCCTCTCTTACCTTTCCGATGACAAGGAGAAGAACTATCGAATGATATTTTCCTCTTGGGACGAGTTGGGGATCATAAAGACCACCATCTTCATCAAGCTACATCTCTATAGGAATTTGGAGATTCACTTCTTTCTCATTCATTGGATTCCTCCTCTTCTCTTATCGGAGAGAGTCTTCCTTTGGAAGTCTCAACAAGAGTCTTCATAAGATCTGTCTCTTCATGGAGAGGTAGGGAAATCCCATAAGCACAAATTTTTGGGTACCTTTGGCTTGCAAGGCAAGGTTACCCATAGCTTGTTGCAACTTAGTGACAAGATAGTTCACAAACATTGGGACATCATCAGTAGCACCTTCATGTGCAAAATCAAAGTTGTCAATATTCATTCTACTCTCTTGATTATTGTCAGCCATGCTAATTAAACTTATGTGTACACGACTTTGTGCTTTGGTAACCTCAAAAATGTTGCTACTCTTCTTCACCTTTGAAAATTAGCTCTCAAGTAGCCACACCCTTGGATTGGAGATTGTTGATTGCAAACAATAGTGGAGAGGGTCTAGCATTGCTCGGTTGATTATGGTTCTTGTTGAGCTTGCTAGTATCTCACTATGTGGTTATGCCAAAGGCAAGCCCCATAAGACTCCATTATTAAGTCTATAGTTACCAACGGTGTACCTTAAACTAATTCCTTTTCAACTAAGTTAATAGATCCCTGTCCCACTTACCTCTTGCAATGAACATGTCCAACCTTTTATGGACAACTTAAGGATCCCCCTTCTTAAGCAAGAAAACAGAAACCAATATCTCTGATACCAATGTAATGGAAATGGACTGTGACCATTGAGAATAGTGGAAGGAAAGAAACTCTAGTGAGCAGTTTTATGAGAATGCTTTGAGAAAATAGAGAGTGAACTTGATTAGAGGTAGACACATAACCAATGTAATGGAAATGGACTGTGAACATTGAGAATAGTGGAAGTAAAGAAACTCTACTGAGCAGTTTTATGAGAATGCTTTGAGAAAATAGAGGGTGAACTTGATTAGAGGTAGAAACATAACCATTTTACTTAATTAACTTGGCATGAATAATACTTTGCAAGAGAGAGAATTAGAGAACTCGAAAATTGAGGACTAGATTTATGTGGAGCCGGTCCCCCCTTCAAAAGTCTTTTTATTATAGTTTATCCCTTAAGAGAGACTTGCTACAATACAAGCTTTGTGTTCCTTGAGACCTTGATGGTGCAATGAAGATAGAGAGATTCATGCACCACAACTATGCCTGTAACTTAGCTAAATGAAAGCATTAACGTCCTAGGCCTCAGTCTCAAGACCTCAAACACCTTCAAAGGTGGAGAGAGCTAGCAGGGATGAGGCAAGGGAGAGGAAGAAGAAGTATTCTTACGAGAAAGAATTAGTGTCCTCTCATACCATTACTCATAGATCTGATAATAGCATAGTAGTATAGTAATGGAGATGAAGAATATGCCTAGGATAGCATTGAAGCATTGATCTTGGTTGTAATTTCATTCCATATCCAAGAGTTGTTGGTGTAGGTTCTCAACTTCTCAAGCTTGGAGAAGGAGATGGTGTTCTTGAACAACACACTATGAGAATGAGAGTGTGTGTGAATTAATGAGAGAGGGTATATGGTCAAGCACACCCCCTCCTTGCCTAGGTTGACCCCCCCTCTTCTAACTCTAGCTTGGAGATGATTGGACCTTCTCAAGCTTGGCCAATCACAAGCTTTGTGTATAACAAGCAACAAGGGTAGCATTAGGGCAAGTCTCTTGATTCCTTAACCCTTTGGGAGAGAAGAATTGAATAAAGGTTAGAAAATTAACTAATTCAACTCAATTCTCATTGGACCTCTCTCAAAGACATCAA
This sequence comes from Adiantum capillus-veneris, assembly GCF_014529385.1. Taxonomy (NCBI): domain Eukaryota; kingdom Viridiplantae; phylum Streptophyta; class Polypodiopsida; order Polypodiales; family Pteridaceae; genus Adiantum; species Adiantum capillus-veneris. The sequence continues at coordinate 47,501,051 of NC_140958.1, read as the reverse complement.
TAGGCTTTAGTCACACTATGGGGGAAACCTAGCTAGGGCCATTTGACATGTCTCCTATTTGCCTCTTTGAGCAAGGGGTGTCCCTTGGGTGAGGGGAAGACCATTCAACCCCACCCTCTACTTTTGGGGCTTGCCCTCTCCTTTGCAGCCCTTGCTTTGACTTCAAGTACCTCAAGCATATTGGCCCCCAAGTATCGTAAGCATTTCAAGCACCTTAATCAGCAAGCATCAGAAGCACCTTAAATGAAAAATCCCGGAGGGCTAACGGGCTCTTTAGGTTTTTGCAGGTCAAAATCAAAGTCACGTTAACAATTAATGTGATCACATGATTTTTTTGTGTAAATACTAGAGTTATTTACATAATCACCCGATTGTGTTTACGTTAATGAAATCCCTGGGGGCCCCACTTCTTCAGCCACTTGAAAAGGTCCCAAGTATCTAAGCTTCAATTTTCCTGGTCTTTTTTCCAATTTTCTAGTACCCAATCACCCTCTGCACATTATTTGTACTTCAAATTTCTGTCCACCAGGCTTGTATTCTCCTCTAAATTGCCTCAGTGATGTAAGCTACTTGAATTCTATTTTCTTCTGATTTCAAAAGTTGTTCTTGTCTAAGAAGTGTTGCAGTATCTCCTAACAATGTATATTTCATTGCAACTCTCAAACTAGGCACCACAAACTCCATTGATATAATAGCTTCTAACCCATACACCATTTTAAATGGAGTCATGCATGTACTGACCTTGAAAGTTGTCCTAAAAGCCCATAATGCAGAATCCATCTTTGTATCTCAATCTATCCTGTTTTTCGAAACCATCCTTGTCAAGATCCTGACCAAAGTTTTTTTTGTGGATTCTACTTGACCATTTTCCTGTGGAAATATACTGTGGAATTATTGTGAATAATCAAATGATATTCAGTCAAACTCTTGATTACTTTATTTATGAAGTGAACTCCGTGAACAAAGACCAATTCCACTGGACACCCAAACCTGGTCATTATATCCTTGTACAGGAACTTTTCCACACTCTCTGCCTTAGTATCCTTCATTGCTTGTGCCTCCACCCATTTAGTGAAATAGTCAATTGCCACTAAAATATATTCGTTACCTGTAAACTTTGTAGTTGGCTTGACAGGACCCACAAAATCAAGACCCCACTTTTGAAAAGGTTCTAAAGGGAGAATCGGTTGTAAAGGCATCATGTCTACATCCATTGGTATGGCATCTCTTTGACAAGTTAAACAAGTTTTAACAAACTCATGAGCATCTTTGAAAACTGATGGCCACCACAAACCTACTTGAAAAATCTTCTTTTTTGTAATGCCCCCTAAGAAATGGCCACCAGTATCACCTACATGTGCTTCATTCAAAATCAATTTTTGTTCAAATGTTTGAACACACCTCCTCAAAACCTGATCTATTCCTCTTTTGTGAAGAACACCCATAATCATAGTAAATGTTCTACTTCTCCATACCAATTTCCTCCTTTTAACCACTAACAATTATTTTGGAAAGATTCCATGCAGTACGTAGAAAATATAGCATATCTTCATACCAAGAATCCTCATTATCCACAAAATCCACTGGAAACAAATTTGCATCAGGTAACTCATCTATTACTTCAGTAGGTGGCTCTCCTGTAGCTAACCTACTCAAATAGTCAGTTATCACCTGCTCATGACCTGGCCTATGAATTACTCAATAGTCAAACTCTTGCATCAACAATACCCATCTAGCTAGCCTTCCTGAAAGACGTGGTTAATTGACTAAATACACGAGAGACTGATGATCCGCGTGGATCACTACTTTGTTTGCCAACAAGTAATGTCTGAATTTTTGCAATCCAAAAATCATCCCAGACATTCTCTTTTAGTAACTGTGTAGTTTCTTTCTACAGATGAGATCTCTCTATTGGCAATAAATAGGTTTAAACCACCCTTTTTCACGTTCCTGCATCAAAACTGCACCCACAACTGAAAGGGATTCAATCTCCAAATAAATGAAAAGATAACTCCCAATCAAGAGGAACCGGGATTGGTGCAATCACCAGCATTTTCTTTAGTAGGTTAAATGCAGTTTCCTGCTCTTCTTTCCATACAAAATCTACATCCTTTCTTGTCAGTTGAGTAAGGGAAACACAAACATGAGCCAAAATTCTCAAAACTCTTCCATGCCACTTTACTCGTCGATTAAATCTCATCAGCTGCTTCACTGTCTTTGGTGGTAAAGCTTTAAGGATTTCTTCAACCTTCCTTGGATCTATTTGTATTCCCTCTTTAATGATGATATGGCCCAATAAGATACCTCTTTTGACAGCAAAAGCACACTTAGAAGGGTCCCATTTCTTCTTTCAGCTCTCAGTGCTGTATCTACCAAATTCCCAAAGTCCTGTGGTTGAGTGAGAGGTGCATGCCCTACAACTGCACTTTAAGTTGCTTCTTGAGCCCTCTACAAAAGTGATCCCCCAATTTCTCCCAGGATGGTCTTTGGTTAGCTTGTAATTTGTTCATCAGATTCTAAAATTGTTGTGCATAATCTTCCACTAGTAAATATTTTTGTTTGATTCTCCTGATTCTCTTAAGGACATCTTTGGGTGTTTTCTTTGCCTTGAATCTGGCCAAAAATCTACTTTTCAAATTGTCATAGTCTACAAAGAATGCAATGCCATACTGCAATAAACCAGTCCATAGCCTTCCCCTACAAAGTTGCTGCAGAATGTTCCTTTTTAATTGCATCATTGTGTAACACATCATACCCACTTGCACACCACCTAGCCTCAAACTGACCCACATAATTGTCAGCAGCCTAGGATTTTTTACCACTGAACTTTGTTGCCCCTACTTTAGGGTTGTGGGTGCTGGTTGTGAGCCATCCCTTGTGGTTGGGGGAGTGGTTGGTTCCCTACTGGGTTAAATGTGACTTATGGTAATGAAGGTAAGTGAAATTGGGGTTTTTGGAACCTCAACTGTCTCCTTGCTTTCAAGAATTGATGAACTGCATGAATTCCAGTAAGTTGGTGAACTGCTCTAACAGGAGCTTCTAGGGTTTCTCCCTGCTCTTTTGGTCTAGGTGAAGAATTCCCTCCTGCAACCTGCTCTTGGATTTCACTTATATGGCTTGATTCCTAAGATTCTATCGCCTCGACTATCGGTGGCAACCATGTGATTACTCCTACCTCAGGGATGTTGATTTATGAATCTCCCCCTGGTCTCGGCATTTGGGCATCCAACCAAGAATCCCATCTTCTCTTTTGAAATTGGGTACCATATGTAGAAAGTGGTGGTTGGTCCCCTGGTCCACTCATGCATTTCTTCTCCCTTTTCTACTTCTTTGGGCCCTTAAATATTCAATAACCTGCCTTCTATAGGAGAAAGTCAGGTAATTGGGAGCATTGCAGTCCTTGAAAGGTAATACACAAAAGCCCCAATACTTATGGATTATCGAAGCAATATCCAAATTCAGGTCTTGCGAGATTGAATCAAGGTATTCTTCCAAGAAATTATTGTTGTAGTTCTCCCTTTCTTCCTCATCAGTTGTCCAATTAAGAAAATCCTTGAGAAACTCGCCAGGTTCATTCTCCATTAGCCCCAATAAATCCCATTGCCTAAATGGCGAACTGAATACTCTCCACAATCAGCAAGATTGCCAAGTGTTATTCGGGTCATGGGAATGTACCAATCAAATTACATACTTTGACTTCAAGTGCATACACACAGCATTCAGGAATTCATACTATACAGACACCGAAACAAAATCAAGAATTACACAGGCTACCTCTCCAATGATTGAACATTGTTAACTCAAGAATACCATGAAAAACACAGTGCACAGGGATTCAATCTCTTCTTCTTCATTCATTTGACTCGTCAAGATGTTACAACTCCTTGGGATAACCCACAATCCTTGATTTGAAGAGACTCCACCCTTTTTCATTACAAAATGATTAAATAATGCCTAAAACTACAAACACTTGACTAAAGGTAGGAAAAGTACTAAATATGGCTTTAACAAAGTGCACCTTGCTCTTTAATAGTCTATCTCCTTTATGGAACATTTAATGAGATGAAGTCATCTCGCCCTTTGGTCCCAAGATGCGACAAGCCTAAATCACTTACTATAGCTAGCTCTTTGATAGACTATCTCTCTTTTGGCCCCATAATAGAGATGCCATCATCTACCATTTAGGCCCTTAGTTGAGATAGGTCTAAAAGAACATATCTATATTCTAGCTCTTGTTCCCCTTTTATCTCCCCATATTAAATGATGAAGTTAACATGAGAAAATCATTTGGTAAAGTTAGATATTAGATTTTATGACATTACCTCTCTCTTGAAATCATAGTCGTCCTCGACTATGAGCTAAGGGAGGTAAAGCATAGTCATTAATCCATGATTGCCTAGTGGGTAGAGGATTTCTTTTTACCCTACGACATCATTCCAGAATGGATGACTAATCCATTTGGTGCTTGAGAGACACCATCTACCACAAGCATGTCTACTCCTTAGTCCATATCACACTTTCAAAGTAGAGTGACAAGTTCTACTTGTTGTTTGGGAGACATCGTCACAACAAACATGATCTTAAGCATGCATACTACTTCAATTTTTGCACAATAATAAGAGGATGAGTCTTATAAGACAAAAACATTGATCATTTAAAAGAAACATGTACATGCTTACTCTAATGTAGCATTGTAAGCATCGACAAGGTTCATACTACCCTTAAGTTGTATTCCTTGCATCCATCTAACATCTTCAATAGAATAATGTTTGAACATAATAAGATATCGTCCGACAATCTTACCATGTCGTAGTATCTTATCTTCATGCCAAAGAATAGCTTTGGGTTGTAGCACCTCTTGGTCTTCAATTTTGGGAGGGTCTTCAATAATTGGTTCACTGGGTGGCTCTCCTTTGTAGGGCTTAAGTAGGCTCACATGAAAAGCATTGTGTATGAGCCAATGGCTGTGCAACTTGAGTTGATAAGCTTGAAAAATCACCTAGAGATGTTGCTTGTGTTCCTCTAATGACTTGGAGTAGATGATGATATCATCAAAGAGAAATCCAATGAATTTGCGATAAGGTCTAAATATTTTCTCCATTAGATGATTGAACGTGGCTGGTGCATTAGTCAAGCCAAAAGGCATGACCAGATATTCATAAAGGCCAAACATTGTAGGAAACGTGGTCTTTAGGATATTTTCATTCACTATCCTTATTTAATGATAGCCACTTTTAAGGTCAATCCTATTGAAGTAGGTAGGGCCTTGTACCTTATCAAATAGATCTTCTACCCGAGGCACGAGAAATTTGTTTTTGTTAGTGATATGGTTTAGTGCTCAACAGTCCACACACATGCAGTATGTACCATCTTTCTTTCGCACTAAAAGTGATGGAGAACAAAAGGGAGAGAATCTAGGCCTCACAATCCCTTTGTCTACCAGTTCTTGTACTTGCCTCATGACATTCTCTTGTTGACCTTGGGAAACTCAATAAGGAGGTTTGTTAGGCAATGAGCATCCTGGTAGGATCTCAATTGGATGGTCATCATCCCCTCGTTTTGGAGGTAAGTCCATAGGGATATCATCAATGAACACATCATGGAACCCTTTTAGAAAATTAGACAAGTTTAACTCTTCTTGATTCCTACCATTTACATTTGATGAAACATTAGGATCTTTTATGGACTCTTTGACGAAATTCGTATACACAAAATTGAGCTTTTTATTGATTTATCAAAAGAAAGAGAATTTACAAGTGGTATAGTATGACCAGACTCACTAGCATCTATGTACATGCTCTTTCTCCTCTAGGTAAATTATATTCTTCTTTTAGGGAACTTCATGTTGGCAGTCTTGCGGTTGAACCATGGTTCCCCTAGGATAGCATCCTCATGTTGGAGAGGAGAGATGAAAAAGTCTTCTTTGTTGACATAGCTTTGGACAAGAAGCCTCAACTTCCCAATCAAGGGAGTAACAGAGGCTTGCTATCTCTTGAAAGAGGTGTCGGATGTTATGATATCTCCCATCTTGAAAGCTTGAATGCCCAACTTGGTGGCCAAATCCCTTGATATGAAGTTGTGAGTAGATCCAACTTCAAACAAGATGAAGGCATCATGCTCCCTTACCTTTCCCCAAGCATAGGAAAGAGGTGATCCTTTGCAATGGGCATCCTCTTTTGGAGCTTCGATAGTGGAAGCTCTAGGAGTCTCATTGCGGTCATTTCTCTTGGGGCAAGAACGATAGCCATGTCCTTGCTCCCCACACTTAAAACATTTATGGTCATTGCGAAAAGCTTCAAGCTCTTTAGGAGAGTGTTTTTTATTACATTTGTAAACTCCCTTATCCTTGGACTGATTGTTGTTGTTTTTGTTGTTGTTGTTGTTGTTGGAATTGCTTGGGAAGAATTTTGGGCATTGATTTTCCCCTTTGCATCACTAATCTTTGTTTTCCATGGGCTTGACATTTTGTCTAGCCCCTTGTTGCTTTGCCATGCAGGGTAAGATTTCTGATGTCCTCACCTCTTTTATTCTTTGGAAGAATAGTTGTAGATTTCATCGGAAGAGGAGGAAGGTGAAGAAGAAGGAGAAGAGGGTGACCTCTTTCTTGCCCTTTTCTTCCTTTGTTTCCTGTCTTCCCTTTTGGAGTGACGAGGAGAAGGACTATGGGTTGACTGTTTCCTCTTGGGAGGAGTTAATGGCGACCGTCTAGACCGCCGTCTTTGTGGAGCCACATCTTTAGAGGATCTTAGGGATTCATTACTTTCTCGTTCTTTGGATTCTTCCTCTCATATGGGATAGAGTCTTCTTTTAGGGGTCTCATCAAGAGGCCTCCTAATGTCTCTCTCCTCTTGTAGAGGAAAGGAAATCCCATAATCACAAAGTTGTTGATTAACTTCTGCTTGCAAAGTAGGGTTGCCCATAGCCTGTTGCAACCTAGCAACAAGATAATTGACAAACATGGGGGCATCATCATTAGCACCTTCATGTGAAAAACCAAAGTTATCAACATTAATCCTACTCTCTTCATTATTAGTAGCCATGTTAACAAAATTTGTGTGTGTACTCTTTGGCAATTCAAAACCTTAGTTGATACTCCTCTTAGCCTTTGAAAATTTGCATTTAAGAATCTACACCCATGGCTCAAATTGGTTAATTATATAATTGTCGAGGGATAGCTCCTTTCAGACTTCTTATGGATCGATAATGGTAAAGTCGTAGGCAAGTCTAAAAAGGCCCCATTATTAAGACCAAAGCTCCCGAGGTGTGCACCATATCCCACATAGTGGGCTCAACAAAACTGATAATATATCCTAGTCCCACTTACCCTAATATAATTTACAAAGTCAACTAATAATAGGCTACTTAAAGACCTCTAAGGGAAACCAAATGCTCTGATACCAATGTAATGGAATTGGCCTATTAACTTAAATTGTAACGGAAAGAGAATAACATAGCAAGCATTTCTTTAAGGAAATTCCTTCTTGTAGGTAGAGAGAGTGCTTGAATGGAGAAAGAAACATTAAACACGTTTCCTAGCTAACATGGCATGAGCAATAACTTGAAAAAGAGAGAATTAGAGGCAAAATATTGCTTGAACGCATGTGATATACACAACTTATGCATAGTAACCCCCGTGAGAACACTACATCCCTACACACACACACACACACACACACACATGTACACACACACAACATTAGTGCATTGCACCATCAAGCAAAGACACTACAGCCAACCCACACCCTCTTGGACATACAGACAAGTCTTGGAGAGCTCCCTTGGATCAAGCTCGTTCCTGGAAGCATTTGACAAAGCTGAGACTACCTCCGGGAGACATTGGAATCACATCCATGGAGACATTGGAACCACATCCATGGCCGAAGCTTCGTCAAACCAGGTAGACACTCTTTTGAGGTCTAGAGAGAGGAGATTTGTTTTTTGTAGTGTTTTCATACGAAAGGTTTTTAGAGTGATAATTGGTGTAACAATGCACTGGAAGATATCTCTTGCTAAATCAGGATTAGTGGTTTAATAAAAACGCATTTTAAAATAGCAATTTTTTGTTGAACCTTTGTATAATCTGATGATTTACATATTGTGTGTTAAAAGCTTGTGTGTTAAAGAGAACAATACTATGTGAGATGATTAGCAATATACCAGGCTAAGTGAATCCAAACTTGGCATCTAGGCAATATCTTCAAACCTCTTTATCTCACAAATAACCCAAAAATTTCAGATGACATGCATTTGTGCATTGGCACCCCGTCAAAAAACATGAGTAGTCTATCTTTAGAAACATTATGTAAATCTTTATTCTTTAACTTTGCAAAGTTTTTCTATATCAATTGAGATGCTCATTCCTTCTTGTAGGTAGAGAGAGTGCTTGAATGGAGAAAGAAACATTAAACACATTTCCTAGCTTACATGGCATGAGCAATAACTTGAAAAAGAGAGAATTAGAGTAAAAATATTGCTTGAACGCACGTGATATACACAATTTATGCATAGTAACCCCAACGAGCACACTACATCCCTACACACACACACACAACATTAGTGCATTGCACCATCAAGCAAAGACACTACAGCCAACCCACACCCTCTCAGACATACAGACAAGTCTTGGAGAGCTCCCTTGGATCAAGCTCGTTCCTAGCAGCATTCAACAAAGCTGAGACTACCTTCGAGAGACATTGGAATCACATCTATGGAAACATTGGAACCACATCCATGGCCGGAGCTTCGTCAAACCTGGTAGACACTCTTTTGAGGTCTACAGAGAGGAGATTTTTTTTTGGTAGTGTTTTCATACAAAAGGTTTTTAGAGTGATAAATGGTGTGACAATGCACTGACATATATCTCTTGCTAAATTAGGACTAGTGGTTTAATAAAAATGCATTTTAAAAAAGTATTTTTTTGTTGAACCTTTGTATAATCTGATGATTTACATCTTGTGTGTTAAAAGCTTGTGTGTTATAGAGAACAATACTATGTGAGATGATTAGCAATGTACCAGGCTAAGTGAATCCAGACTTGGCGTCTAGGCAAGATCTTCAAACCTCTTTATCTCGCAAATAACTCAAAAATGTCAAATGACATGCAGATGTGCATTGGCACCCCATCAAAAAACATGAGTAGTCTATCTTCAGAAACATTATGTAAATCTTTATTCTTGCCTTTTTACTTTGCAAAGTTTTTCTATATCAATTGAGATGCTCATTTCCACTATTGCCTAGTGTCGCTTTAATTGATTGGCATATTTCTGCATCAAAGCCTTTGATAAGCTCTATATATAATAAATATGAGGTCTTGAATTTTGTTCTTGAGCAATCAAGAAGCTGGATGGCTTAACCATAATATTCACTTACGAATTCGGAAGCATGAGAATGAGGCATGAAGCATCGACTTATGGTAGACGAGTAGTCTCAAAGATGCTTGTAGTTCTGAATATCACACACGTAAAGTACTAGAACATTACTATGTGTTGGTTATTAGTAATATGCCAAGATGGGTTAAGTTCATGCTTTAAATTATGAGGTTGTATGGTTTTTTGAAAGATAAGTAACATGAGAAAAGATCTCGATCTGAGGTCACCATGGGTGATTCAACATATGGTTTTTTTTGGGAAAATAATCAAAAAACAAGAGAAACTCTGGAAAAAAATTCCAAAATCTAGGGGACTTGGTAAGTTCTTCGTACTCATATAAACATAGGGCTTTTATGGATGAATAGAGATAGGTTTCAATCTTAGATTTCCCATAAAGGTACCATAGAGGGTTTAATAGAAAGGTTTGAGTAACTAATTCTCTCACGAAGTTATAATTCACGAATGGCTTCGTGGTAGATAGGATGTTATGACCCTCGGTTACTCCCATTATCCACTTCTCTTTCTCTCTTTATTTTCCCTCCCTTTTTTTTCATGAATTTGATTTGATCTGTTATGTGAAGGTTGATACCCGTACTCCACTCTCAAGGAATAAACCTTCTCTGGATGATGTTGATCCAAAAGGTCATAAGAGAGGGTACTTACCCAATGGAAAACCTTGTCCATCTGCCATAAGGGACTTCCTGCACCCAAGCTTCCTTAGCAAACTAGAAGTATCCATTAAGCTAGAACACGCCACGGTAACAAAAAAAGTCATTAAGAAACAAATTATGCATGATAGGAAGACAAAAAAACCTCCCCCCATATATATACAAGGAGAGTGAGGGTCTCTAGGGCTATGGAACAAGGATAACAAGAAGAATGGGTTTTTTGGATGCATGTCTTCCCATAAAGACAACCCAAGTTCTAACTTGTTTCTTTTTTGTTGGATGGCGGCAGGTATAGGCCTATTCTTTCATGGCTTCTGGAGCTCGTTCAATCTCTTACAACAAACGGATGTACCCAGAATAAGTTCAATAATAAAAAAATTGTCCTTATCTTTTGTCTTGCATCACCTGTTTTATGTTGATTGTCTTGTGTCAAGTGTCAGTATATGGTTCTTGAATGAAGAATGTCAAATATAAACTCTCTCTCAAATCCGCTCAACATCAACTTGAGCTATGTAATCTAAACAACACTTAAAGCATGGAGATAAAAAATTCAACTAGTTGTGCATGTTTAATCGTGCAATGAGTCTCAATGTAATTGCTTTGACACTATGATATTTTGCATTTGTATTAGGTTATCATTAGTGGTAGGTACTGAAGTTGTAGTAGGCTACGTTGAATGGAAGTAATTGAAAATTAGTTATTAGTAGGTCATTTAGTGTTCTCTCTCTCTCTCTCTCTCTCTCTCTCTCTCTCTCTCTCTCTCTCTCTCTCTCTCTCTCTCTCTCTCTCTCTCTCTCTCAAAGAGATCAAAAGGAGAGTTGGCACATAAGGAAGATTAGGAGCACATGTGAAAAGTGTTGATGACATGGTGATGTGCTGCTCGAAAGGAGATGATGACTATTAATGAGGGTTTGGTGGCACTCCAACCAACATGCTCTCTCTCTCTCTCTCTCTCTCTCTCTCTCTCTCTCTCTCTCTCTCTCTCTCTCTCTCTCTCTCTCTCTCTCTCTCTCTCTCTCTCAAAGAGATCAAAAGGAGAGTTGTCACATAAGAAAGATTAGGAGCACATGTGAAAAGTGTTGATGACATGGTGATGTGCTACTTGAAAGGAGATGATGACTATTAATGAGGGTTTGGTGGCACTCCAACCAACATGCGACTACAGTGCAATCTTGGGTGATTGCAAGGGCATTGCTTGATGGTGAAAATTGTATGCAAATACAGGTTGCAAGTGATAGAGCATGTGTAGGAGCCATGCGATTGAGGTATGGCCTACAATTTGTGGCCAGGTGACAGCCAGAGACACCTATTAAATTGGGCAAGTGTTCCACAGATAGCCAAGGATAAGACTCAAGGTGTTGTAGAGACATCAAAAGATATGGTGCATGGCACAATGGAGTCATTGACCAAAGGAGAAGGCCCATAAAAAACGTTGGGCACTAGCATCCTTCAATGCCCATTTAGTTATGCTCACTTGAAAATTATGTGAGTTCTTCAGCCAAGGTTCTTAGGTTTGAGCCTTAAAGGCCAAGTACAGAACATGCAATATGTGGATGTAGTGAAGGCAATGTGGCCTTCCTTAGCTAGGAAGGGTATTGGACATGTTTTAAGTTGTGTGGTCTCTCTCTCTCTCTCTCTCTCTCTCTCTCTCTCTCTCTCTCTCTGTGTGTGTGTGTGTGTGTGTGTGTGTGTCTCTATGTGTGTGTGTGTGTTTTTAAAATATATCATGATAAAACACGACCATACTCTAGTAAAATGAGTCCCCAAAAACAAGGTGCAATCTAGAACTACATTGAAATCTCCTTAGACTTGAATACACTCTAGTAATGTTGTGAAGTCCCCTTAGACTAGGGTACAGTTCATCGACACATTTTTGAAGGATGCTTTTTCATTAAATTGGATTCTCCTTTTAATTGGATGCACTCTAGTAATACATGGAAGTCCTCTTAGAGTAGAGTGCACTCCATTACAAGTCCCTTACAACAGATCAGGATCCATTACATAGGATTCTTCTTATAATAGCATGCACTGGAGTAATATGTGGAAGTCCCCTGAGAGAAGGGTGCACTCCGTGTACAAATAATTTTCTTTATAATAGGATACTATGTAGAATGCATGCAAGTCCCCTTAGAGCAGGGTGCACTCCATGCAAGTGTTCATCAAATTGATACATCTTTGTTTAAAAATAACCTTTGAATTATATTTAGTAATGCAAATACATATCATACTAAAAGGACATCATCTGGCCATAAAAAGGATCATTTTCAACCTTGTTTAATATTATCGCCTTGACACGTACACATGGAGGACATGATTTGTCTCAAGATCACTATATTGATTTACAATTGTGTTACAGGTATAATCTCTTTTGTCTCTTGCATACAACCATCCAAGTAACCATGGAATAATCATTTCTTGCAAGAATCTTTGAAGCTTCTAAGGTGTTTTCCTCCACGTCTTTGGAAATATAAGGGGTCTCTTGCTCAAGGTATACCACTTGTCCAAGCTACACTTCATACAATATAGTGGTGGATAGCTAGACTCCATTGGGAATGGGAGAAAAGGTGCAAGGTCCACTACCTATCCAGCCTCTTAGGCTCTTTCTTAAATGTTTTCCTTCTCACTGCATGGAGGACTTGTGATATGTTTCCCATGAGGGGCTTTAACAAAAGGTCCACCATCTGTCCAAGCTTTCTCCATGGAATATCTATTTGAGATCTGAAATAAGAAACAAAAAGAAAAATTTGATACCATGCACATGTATATTCAAGTATGTGAAACAAGGTTCAGTCATAAAAGGTACCTTAGGGGTGTGTTTTTATTTAGCCTAAGAAGATTTGACCTTGTTTATATAAGTCTTCGCAGTGGTTGTCTTCAATGGCCCCTTTGTAGTACATCCCAATTGCCTAGCTAGATTGATCAATTGTGGTGCCTTTATGCTTTCAATAGTTGTACCTTCCTTTTCGAGTATCTCTTGTATTTGGGCTCGTTTGATGTCATTGTTGTCAGTTTTGTCACTTGCTCGATTGTGTTTGCCTTCAAGGATAGTTTCACCTTTGTCATATTTTGCAGGAGTTATCCTTCTTGCAAAGAACACCTTGGTTGATCAAGCATCATTTTTTTGCTTCCAAATCTCTTTGATTTCTTTATATTCACTCTCATTTGCCAATGCTGGTTGTGTGGGGATAAACACTATGCTCACTCCAACTACTTAGCCATGTGGGAACATATCCTAGAACTCTCTAGAAGTTCATCTTCAAGCCTATATAACAAGGCTCTCTAAACCATGTATTTCAAGCTTTTTCATTCTAGTAATTCAAGGTTGCTTTCCTCTTGTCTAAGAGTTATTCTCTCTCATCCACACACACACACACACTGTTGAGCCAGCAGAGGATCACACCCACATTTTTGCTCACACTCATCATTTTTGTAACCATTCATTGTAATAAATGTCTTTCCGACATTAATTTTGATTTGAGCCATTCATTAAGTAATGGGACTCAATTGAGTTTCCAGCTTGTAATCCTGAAGTAATTTCACTTGCTGATGTAATTAGATAGAGATGTTCTCACCTCCAAGGCTGAGGTATATAAGCCAAAGTTTTTGTAACCTAAAGGGATTCAGATGATTGATCAAAGTGAGTTTTTGAGCGCCGTGACTGTGTCTGAGAGAGAGAGAGTGAGAGTCTTATCTACTTGCTACGCGAGCTACGGAGCCGCCATTGGAGAAGCGACACCGCCATTGTGTTAGCAACGGCGAGAGCTACGCACAGATACCAAGAGTGCGCGCTATCGGCTTCTATGTGTGGTAAGTTCCTATGAGCTTCGGTGTGAGTTTTCTTCCAACTCGTGTGTCGGAATGGAGCGTGCAGCATATCTATAGAACCACAACGAGTAGAGCTACACATTGGTACCATCGGGGTCAAGTTTCGATCACCTGTATTTTTCGGCCTGTCTTCATACGCGTTTATCGCATGGAGTGGTTATAGGTTGATTTTGCAGTTCAAGTCTTTAGGGTGTTGTTCTTACCTAGTGTATAGACTTCCCCTTGAGTTTGAGATCGATTCAATGATTCTAGATCCTGTTTCGTATAGCATTCGTTCATAGTAAGGATTTCAGTCACTTGCGTATTTTAGAACTTAGATTTGATTTCCTTAGTAGTGATTGTCATTAGAAGGTTGAGTAGGTGATTTGACACCCACCTAGTTGTTTCCATGCGTCTGCGGGTCAAGCTCCGTCCTCCTCTGACAAATTCTGTTGTTGGTTGAGTTCTCGCTATTTAGCTTCCGCTAGCGGCGTAACCACCTTAACATTTGGCACCGTTGCCGGGGACGAGAGCCCTAAGTAGGTGACCTTAGACTAATCCTACGAGGTGAGTCGTATAAACTACTTTGTATACTTTAGTTAGAAAAGATCTAGGAGTGGTGGACTCCGAAGATCTCGAGAGATACTAGGAAGTGGGGTATTCCTGGGTCTTCCGAGTTGACAGTATTTTTAGTTTAGCTTAGATTTGTTTGTTGTTTTGTTGGTGTTGAGTAGTTGTTGATAGAAGAAGAATTTGCTAGTCCGTGAGTGGCAGTGGATCTCTTTAAAATCACAATTACCAAACCCATTTTATGATTAGGAATAGCTTAGGTAGGACTTCATTTGATCCTGATCTAGAGCTAGTAATCATTGGAGTATTTGCTTGATATGGTTGATTGCATGTTCGATCACTAAACCGTCGAGTTAGTAGTGAAACTTGCAATAAACAAAAGTTAGAGAAATTTTCTGTGTATCTGAGAGTTGTTGAGCACTTGAGAAAGCTTTAGGAAGGATTGTGTGCCAAAAAGCTGGAAATCTGCAACTTTAGACATCATACGCGTATGATGTCTAAATGACCAAACAGAGACCAAAACAAAAATTTTGACTTTACCAGAGTGTTCAGAAGGGGGGTTATACCCTAATTTCAACTTAAAACAAGAGCATTAACACTCAAAGAAACCCAAAAAGACAAATCGGAGTCCAAGAAACGCAAAGAATCGGAAATGTTGGATTCAGATCTTGTTTTTACATTCAAACCTGACAAAAACACTTGAAACTCAATTATAAACATTGGAGAAGGCTTAAAACCAAGAATAGTCAAAATCTGGGACAAAAGACATCATACGCGTATAATGTCTTTTGGCACATCCACTGCTTATTTTTTATATCTAACCTGACAAGATTGTTACAAACACTGTCGAAAGCATAAATATCAAGTCTTGACCCAAATTGATGAAAAAGACATCATACGCGTATGATGTCTTTGACCTAATTTTGGACATATTTTGATACTTTGCCAACACAGATCCATTGTAATAGCTGTCTAGAGGTTATATTACAAGTTTCATCCCATTTGAATCACAATTGACCGAAAACAAGTCAAAAGCGGAAAATTGCCAAGAAAAGCCTAAATTAGCCATAACTTGCTCAAACAGAGTTCAAACTGAATTTTGTGAGTGGACAGAGTATAAGGGGGCTACTGAGAGTGAGCATAACCAAAATAGTCCAAATCTATGAAAAAAGATATCATACGCGTATAATGTCTTTTTCAGCATAACTGCAACAAAATTCTCACTTGATGAAACAGAAGTTGTCCAACTGACAAGATTAAACAATTGACCAAGTATCAATCAGTTTGGATCAATTCTGACCACAAAAACTTGGGAAAACAAATTGCCGAGACGGAGAAGTTAAAGTCCTTTAGGGGAATTGATGAATTTGAGATCGGGCAGGAATCTCCAGAATAACCAACCAAAACAAGGGGAACAAGCAAGTGTCATATCAACCGAGGGAAGTGTAAACCAAAGTTGGGTGCAACCATTAGAGCCGATCTTTGAAGGAAGTGTTTCTAATACTTCTTCGGAGAGATCTTACGAGATTTTCTCCGAACACTTGGAACACTTGAACCTGAACAACAGAGAAAATATGGCAGCAGGATCATCAAACCCTTCCGCCATAATGAAGCTATTGTTCATAAAATACCAGTACGACAATGAGCAAGGTGCCAAGATCTACAAAGATGGAATGGACCGCTATTGTGTAAAGATAGAAGATAGACCTAGTGAGTTCAAGGACTTAGTGCCTGTGAGCTATAGTGGAGATAGATATCTAGATGACGAGGGTACCATGTACTTGGTAGTCCTAAACCCCAACATTGTGGACAAGTGGGGGTTGATGGGCACCAAAGCCAAAGTAGATGAAGAACTCGAGGAGAAAGCACCAATAATGAACTTACCTGATGCGAGGTTAAGAAGAGAGAATGAAACTACAAGGATCAACACTGATAACATCTATGTGGGGCTATACAAATTCAATAATGGGGAGCAAGATCTCTATTATAGATGTGAAGAACCCTACACCGGAGAGTTGACAGACCAAAAAAGACTTTATGTCTTTACCTACACAGAGGGATCGGAAGTGAAAATTGCCGCTTACGAGAAGTATGGGAGACAATACTCAACAATGGGCAAGAAAGAATTAGAAGGATATACATACTTTGGGGGACCACTACATCAGTATTATGTTACTTCTAGCTCACAAAGACCAGCACCAACAAATGGAGTGCAAAACCCAATGACAACAGGAGGACAAAGAACTCAGGTTGCTGACTCTTTCAGTCAACCTCAGTACTCGAAGCCCGGACCAATGGGATCATGACATTCCAGAGAGTCAATGGATACGAATCGAGGTAGTGCAGTTCCAATCCCCACATATACCACTCCATGTCCAAGGTTCAAAGCGGAACCATCACATTTACCTCCTAGTAGTAGATTCAAGGCAGGGGGACCGACAAGGGTAACCCATGAAGTCCATGATGCTAGAGAAAGCTTTAGCCGGGACACAGGAGCAATGAGATTGGTAGCAGACCATAGACGTATGAGACCATCTCAAGTAGCCAAGTGTATGCCAAAGAAGTATGGTGGTTCAGGAGATCCGTATGCACATGTGTCACTCTTTAAGCAAGTCTTAAGAGCTGAGCAGATCACAAATTTCCATACACAATACGAGGGATTTGGTCTTACTCTAGAAGGTACGGCATTGACCTGGTTTCAACCACTGAACATAGGGGGATTCCATGACATTGACCATTTGCTAAGAGAGTTTGCTGAGGAATTCTCAAAACGAGGGATTAAGCACAATACGGTCTCACAAATATATGCTTTTAAACAGAGAGAACACGAAAAAGTGAAGGAAGCTTCACTTCGCTTCAAACAATACATTGAGAGATGTCCAGTACGTGAACGACCACAAGATGACAGACTATCTGTTCTCTTTATTGAGGGACTGAGAAACGACACTCTCAAGAAGGACTTGCACTTGAAAGCTTGTACAATTTTCGAGCAAGTAACGAGAGAAGCATTGTACTTAGTGGATAACTGTACGGTTTATGGAGAGGTGTCAGCGAATATAGATTTTGTATCTAGTAGCTCTTCCTCCATGGTGAGAGAGACTACCACTAAAAAGAATGTTCAAACAACAACCATGCCAAATGTAGAGCAAATGATAGAAGAGGCTCTAAAAAGGATGACACCATACCAAAAACCATTGCCAAAACCACTGAAATGGTGTGCTATTGAACAAAAATGGACAAACCATCCAACAGAGGAGTGCTATTACAACAAAGGGTATGTAAGGGAGCATCAGTATGCACCTCCTGCTCAATTAGCACCACCTCAAGTACATCCAGTACCTCGATATCCAACGGGAAATGTACTAGGACCTATGGGGATAGAAAGGCCACAACCAGTATTGGGACAACAACCACCTTTACCAGGAGCAAGACTAGTGGGCATTAGATATGCACCAACCGTAGAGAATCAGGAAGAACAAGCCTTAGTGCCTGTTCAAGCCTATTATGAAGAATCTGGTGCACCCATGTCTCCAGCTGTGTATTACCCACCAGAAGAACCCAAACAACCAGAACCATGGGGCATGATTGGGAATGTTGGAATACCAACAGTTACAAGTGATTCTGATGAAGAGAGGTACAATTTGGACGCAAGAACATTGATGTTCATAGCTCATGGAGGGTTAACAGGACAAAGACCATCCTATCCACAAAGGACGAATCAAGTGGGACCAAGACCAGCACTAGGACCCTGTTACAAGTGTGGAGGTGACCATCTGATGAATGTTTGTCCACATACGGAAATCATTATAATTAACGCTTATTGCACTGAGTGTGGGGTTACTCACTTCATTGAGGATTGTTCAAAGAATCCAAACAAAGTGCAAAAGACGACATTGAATATGCTAGAAACTATTCCTACCAGCAGTGGGTCTGAAAATGAAACTCTGATACCAACGCAAGTTGTTACTAGAGCTCAAGCTAAGAAAACCACTAGAGAACCTGAGAATGGAAAGTTAGCGACCGAAGTGGTTAGTCAAGGACCGGGGAGTCAAAGAAACACATGGAAAGCTAGAAAAGCACGCATGAAGTTGAGAAAAGAACGTGAAGACGCTATTCTAGCTGAGGAACTAAAGATAGATTAGAAACACTTGAGAGTCAAAACAAGAAACGAGAGATGAGCCCGGAAAGAACGAAACAAAAGAGTATCAAAGAAACAACGAGCTTAAGCTCAGGGGGATCAGTGCTAGCCGACAAAGTACACGAACCATTGGACGCACTGATGAGAGCTTACGAAGCTAGGTTAAAGAACAACCAAACATAAGAACAGAGATGGATGACATACCCAAATGCAGAATTGGAAAAGCAGAGACTTGAAATGTGCCAGAGAATGATCGAGACTGCACAAGCCTTATTAGAACCACCAAGAGAAACAATGAATTGTGGAACGGAAAACCCAATTTAGCAAGAGACTATCATTTCACGGGTAGCTGAAAAGACTCCCAGTGCACAAAAGCCTGAAAATACACACAAGGATGACCACATAGTATTGAACACAACCGATCAGGAGATAGAGAGTTTTCATCCAGTCATACAGAGGTCTTACGGAAGAGATGAGGATTACAATGAATTTTGGAAACAAGTGAGAGAGGCAAACTTTGCAAACGAGCTAAGTTGCCAAGCTAATCAGACAAATTGGGAAAAGGACATCAGGAATCCTCCCATAGTGGAATTTGAGGCAGGATCTCAAGTGGACTTGGATCTGCAATCTTACTGGGGAGATGGGGGCTCTGTTAGAACAATGGAGAGCAAACCTCATTCACTGAAAACCTTACCTTCATACTTAGGAGAGTATGAAGCAAAATCCGAGATTAGAGCACTTCCCTCACGAAGAATCTCATCAGAAAAAGTCATGGACTCGCAAGGATTGATAGAGATCTTGTCAACACCAGTGACATGCACTATCACTCTAGCTGAGCTTTTGAGGCTAAGACCACATATGTGGACCACTGTAGGAAAATGCTTGGAGAAATTTGGGATAAAAGACCCAACATCGAGACTGCAAGAGGGTATACAAGAGCTGAGCAAACCACAAAAGAACGCTAAGCCTGTACCCTTAAACAAGGTCGGAGAGTATTGCGAAGGTGAAGAGGGGAATACAACCTTACCAGTTGAATTCCAAGGAGTGAACACGATGGCAATACTAGACAGCGGAGCTGGGGTAGCCATTGCTACAAAAGAAATCTGGAAAAAATGGGGGAAACCAGCAATAAGGAAGACTAGGTTGAAACTCCAATTAGCAGATGGACACATGGAGAAACCTATGGGGTTATTAGAGAAAGTCGTAGTGACTTCTTGCGGCATTGAATACGAACATACTTTTGCTATTGTCGATTTTGGCAAGGAGAATAACTATGATATCATACTGGGAAGACCATTCATGAGACAGTTGAAAATGGTCCAGGATTGGGGCTACGATCACATATACCTGAGAAATATGGAAACCACTACACGTGTGAACCTGAAAGACCATAGCTACAAAGATGTGAACCGAACACCGGTAGAGGAGTTTGATTCAGCTACTTTGGCGGGATCCGAATTTCCAGCTTGGTTAGGTAAGCCCAAGGAGTTATGGATGTGTGGAGCCTCGAAATGTGGAAGTCTGAGGCGAGAAGAATATGTTTTAGAAAGGGCTATCGAAGACGAAACTTATATAGGAGAACCCTTTCCAGAGGACACGCTTGAACCATTAGAATGGACACACATTCTAGCAACCCTAGATGTTTGTGCAATCCGGATGGTCCCACAACGAAATTTTGCGACAAGGACGGGTACGACGTGGTTCCGTACTTCATGTTGAGAACGTACTCGAAAAAGAAACTGAAAAGAACGATACACTGGAAAAGGAAGATGAAGAAGAGGTGTTTCACGACATTCCCGATCATCCAGAGTGGGGAAATGAAGCAGACAACGAGTCAACGGACAATTCAAGCGGAAACGAAGAAACTATAACGGATGTCCGATTTTATGATTTTCCGAACCAAACTAAACAACGCCAGAAACGCTATAGAGCAAAGAGAAAAACAAAGGGGGTTAGAACCAATCCGATGCCTAGAATAAGAGGAAAAAATCAATTCCTAATGCTAGTAAAGGCAGAAGATTGTGTTAAGGACAAGATTTCTGGAAGAATGAGAGGCAATGATCAAAAGAGCTTACGAAAAGACAAAAGAAACTCAAGAAATCAAGTTCAATGGAATGAAACGAAAACTGAAACAGAAAAATCAGAAAAGAACAAGCGCAACAGAGAACACACGGAGTCCAAGTTAGAACGTAGAAACAAGTACAGAGAGCTCAAGAAAACTCTGAAAGAAGTTTGGACGACAGAAATTGAGAGTGGAGAGGACGAAAACGCCAAAATCAAGGAAAACATGGATGTTCCCTCTCACTACAGGAAATTCACAATAGAGGATAGGAAGGTGGTATTAACCCAACCTATTCGAGAGAGAAGGGAGAACGAATCTTATGACGGACCGGAGGATGCAAAAAAAGTTGATTTAGCAGCTCCAGGTGAG
This sequence comes from Adiantum capillus-veneris, assembly GCF_014529385.1. Taxonomy (NCBI): domain Eukaryota; kingdom Viridiplantae; phylum Streptophyta; class Polypodiopsida; order Polypodiales; family Pteridaceae; genus Adiantum; species Adiantum capillus-veneris. Next base: position 47,480,072 of record NC_140958.1, on the reverse strand, counting down.
ACACCTAGACCGGTGTACATAGCCACAGATTTGTCTCCAGGCGAGGAAGAGAGACTTTTGAGTCTTCTCAGAGAGTACAGGGATGTGTTTGCATGGTCTTATAAGGACTTAAAGGGAGTTGACCCATCGATATGCCAACACACAATCCCACTAAAACAAGACGCAAAGCCTAGCAGACAGAGACCATACACATATAATGATACGTTTGCTAAGCGAATCAAAGAAGAGATAGATAAGCTAATGGAAGCTGAATTCATATACGAGATTGAACACACCGATTGGGTATCTCCAATTGTGGTGGTACCCAAGAAGAACGGAAAACTCCGAGTGTGTGTCAACTTAAAGAAAGTGAATGCTGCAACAATCAGGGACAATTATCCCTTGCCGATAACTGATCATGTTCTAGAGCGTGTATCAGGGAAAACAGCATACTCCTTTCTTGATGGTTTTTCAGGATATAACCAGCTAGCCATAGCACTGGAAGATCAACATAAAACAGCTTTTGCAACGGAGTGGGGAATTTATGCTTATCGGGTTATGCCTTTTGGTCTAACCAATGCTCCCGCAACCTTCCAGAGGCTGATGACGCATGCTTTCAAAGAATACTTAAGGTTGTTTCTAGAAATATACATGGATGACTTATGTGTACATTCTCTTCTGAGAGATGAGCATCTAGAACACCTAAGAAAAGTATTTGAGAAATGTAGGACATATCGCATTTGTCTCAATCCTGAGAAATGTGTGTTTATGGTCCGACAGGGCAGAATTCTGGGACATATTGTCTCACAAAACGGAATATCCACGGATTTAGAGAAGATAAAAGTTATAGTGGATATGCCTAGACCAACCAATGCGAAACAAGTACAGAGCTTTATGGGACATTGCGGATATTATAGACGATTCATTTACATGTACGCTATAATAGGCCAACCACTTTACAGGCTAATAGTGAACTTTGAATGGACAGAGGAGTGTGAGGAATCATTCAAGAAATTGAAAGAGGCACTCATTACTGCTCCAGTCTTGAAATCACCAGATTGGGAGAAGATATTCCATGTGCATATAGATGCTTCGGCATATGCAATAGGATGCATTCTGGCTCAGCCAGAAGAAGGAAACATGGATTTTCCTATCTGTTACGCCAGTCGACAGCTCAACAATGCAGAGAAGAATTACACCACAACAGAGCGAGAGGGATTAGGAATGATATATGCTGTGAAGAAATTTCGGCATTATCTTCTAGCCAACAAGTTTGTGTTTTTTACGGATCACCAAGCCTTGCTCTACCTAGTGAATAAACCATGCAATACCGGGAGAATAGTGAGATGGTTCATTATCTTACTGGAATTCGACTTCACGGTAGTAGTAAAGAAAGGAAAAACACATCTTAGAGCTGATCATCTTTCGCGATTGACGAATGGAGAAGACCCTATAGGAGTAGATGACGACATGCCAGACGCGTACTTGTTCAACATAGAAATGATACCGAAGTGGTCTCAAAATGTCGTTAGCCTATTAACCTATGGAGGAGAGTTTGATAGAAGAGAATACAACCAGAAACATATTGCTATTCAGCAATCCAAGAATCTTCAATTGGTTGCAGGAAGGTTGTATCAATTGGGAAATGATCATGTTTTACGACTATGCATCAATCCTGAGGAATATAATATATATCTGCGCGAAGCACATGTTCAGGAATGTGCATTTCATTGTTCAAGAAGGAACACATATAGGAATTTGTTACAATTGGGAGTCTATTGGCCAGGAATGAAAGAAAGCGTACATGAATATGTCACTGTATGTATTGTATGTTCATCAAAACCGCCAGCAGAGTATTCGACATTATATCAGATAATGATCGCTCCGGAATGGAGTCAGTATATTGTTGAATATCTCACAAATAGAACTTTCCCAGAAGGAACGTCAAAAGCTCGTCAAAATCTGTAGAGACAGAAGCTAGAGATTACGCTTTAATAGGAGATCAACTCTATAAGAGAGGTAAAGACAACCAGCTTAGGATTTGCGCATCAGAGTCTGAGTATGTGATAATCCTGGAGCAAGCTCATGGAGGAGTAGGTGGAGGCCATTTCTCAGGTGATAAGACAGCAAAACTTGTCTTAGCCGCAGGAATATGGTGGCCAACATTACATATGGACGCTGAGGAATACGTTAAACGGTGTGATGACTGTCAGCGGACCAAAGTACCACTTAAAAGAGATGATATGCCGCTTAGACCAATGATGGGGGCAAGAGCTTTTGCAAAATGGGGGATTGATTATGTCGGACCCATTTCACCTCCTGCATATAAGACTCATGCACAATACATCGTTGTGGCTACAGACTATCTAACAAAGTGGGTCGAAGCAAAGGCAACTCAAAAAGCAGATGCCAGGACCACGGCACAATTTCTATATGAATACGTCTTTGTACGATATGGATTGCCAATAGAAATTGTGAGTGATCGAGGCACACATTTTATAAATGAAGTGATAAAGATCCTTCTAGATGAATTCATGGTAATCCATAGGAAATCAGCCCCGTATCATCCACAAGCAAACGGACAAGCTGAAGCAACAAACAAAACCATATGCACGGTCCTTACGAAGATTGTATCTGAGTCGAGAACTGACTGGGACCAGAAGTTGCATTCAACATTATGGGCATATAGGGTAGCATATAAAACATCAATAGGAACGACCCCATATAACATGGTTTTTGGGCTAAATGCTATCTTACCAATAGAATTCTTGATTTCAACCTTAAGGGTGGCTAAGGATCTAGAGTGGACAGGGCACGAGCTTTCTGATAGAATAGATGACCTGGAAAAGCTAGACGAGCTTCGCCTAAAAGCAGTAGCTTCTATCTACGCTCAAAAAAGGCGACAAAAGGAATTTTTTGATAAGCATGTGCGGACTAAAGAGTTTAAGGTTGGGGACTATGTCCTAGTTTACACTCTGAAACAGCATGCTAAGAAGCTTAAAAAGCGAGGGATGGGACCTCTGGTGATTAAAGATCTATCACCAAGTGGAGCCGTCAAGCTTGCTACATTAGACGGAGAAGAAATGCCCAATTGGATTAGTGGATGCAGAGTGAAAAAGTATCTTTTGCCGCTAACCCAAGACATGCTTCTCAAAATACATCAAGAAAAGCTGCGTGTCCAAAAAAGAAAAAGATTGTGGAGGAAGCGCAAGCCGAGGCGAAGGAAAGAATGGAGAAAAGAAGACTACTGCGTCAGAAACAGCGCAATGAAGGAGCAATACGAATAAACGCAGTCAGTATAACAGAAATGGATAATGACAAAGAAGAACCCATCATTGAATGCAAAGTAGGAACCAACCAAATCAAAGCCAGAGCACTATTGGATTCAGGAGCTCAAACTAACCTACTTTCACTCAGTTTGTATAGACAATTGACAAATGACACTAAATTACAAACTGCCAAGCAAGAGTTAAAGAGTTACTCTGAGAATTCAATCAAAACTGTCGGATGCACAGTTTTACATATACAGATTAACCAGTATGTGTATCCTCATATGTTTTACGTGGTTGAAGACCAAGCTACACAACATCCATTATTGCTAGGACAACCATGGCAGAAGCAATACAATGCAATGATTGACTGGAGTTCTAAATCAGTGCTTATCAAATACGAAGGTGAAAGTCAATCAGTTAAGTTCACCAAAGGAGCAGAGCCAACTCCAAAGGAAGAATCCAAGCACAAAGGTAAACAACAACCAGAGAAAAAGAAGAAGCAATGGCAACCAAAAGTTTCTATACAACTGGATTGCTCTTCGACGAGGAACTCTCAACAGTGGATAAGGAAGACAAGCAATAATATAACAGCTCAACCTTGGGAAAAAACGGAGTCAAAGTTGGTATGGAGACCAAAAAAGGTTGTGCCAGAGAAACAAAGGTGGAAAACAGAGTCTTCAATACCAGACAACAGAGTGATTCCAGACAATCAAGGACAGTGAAACAGATCTGGATTCCAAAGAAGTTCATGACGGCACAAAGCTATAGCAAGCAAATTTGGATCCCAAAGATTTGTAAACAGGAACTCCCTTCAGTACAATCCACGGAAACTCCTAGGTATTTCAAGGCGAGGAAATCAACACAAAGAACAAAGCAGGTTTGGGTCGCAAAGAGTTTGTGGCAAGCACAAGCGAAGCGGAAGCAGATTTGGATTGTGAAAAAGAACAACAAGGTAAAGAAGAATCCATCTACTGATTCTACTACCGAAGTGCCAAAACCAACCCAAAACCTAACCACTAATCCTTCAATCAAACAAAGAGCAGCTTTATTGGAAAGACTGTTGTATCATCGCTCTACAATTGCAGTGGGAACTTATGACCAAAACAACTACAATGCTTCGCCCATAGACAATTCATAGTCGTCCAGGAGGACTCAGACTAGGAGGGGGGGCGGTATACAGGTATACAGGAGCTACAAAGTACAGGTGTACAGGAGCTATAAAGCACAGGTAGACAGGAGCTACAAAGCAGCTACAAGCGAAAAAAACAAAGAAAAACAAAAATTATATTACAAGGGCAGTGTCTTACATGATTTTGCAATTTTTATGTTTGATTGCGGAAATTGATAATATTTATGCCCTTATACACCTTATTTTGCAACAAGAAGAGATCAAATGATGAATTTGGGTCTCTAGACGTGTAAATATCACTAAATAAGAGTGTTTTTGGAGCTAAAAAGTGAAAAAAAGTGGTAATCCAAGTCCAAAAATCACAAATAAGTGTATATTCATATACACGGGGTTACCAGCTATTTATCGTGTATGTTTGGAATTTTTTGGCTTCAATTTTCTATTTTTCTTTATTTTTTATGATTTTCTTAATAAAAGTAAAAGAAAATTAAAAATGCAGGTGAAACGAGATCAGAAAAAAGAAAAGAATAGATGGTGATGATCCTAATGATAAGGGCAATCCATGGTAAAAATTGAGTACAATTCGGGAAAAGTTGCGGGAAGCTCGAAATGACAGAATTTTGGCAAAGTGGACAGATTTCTCAGAAACAGGTCAAACGGAGTCCAAATTGAGAAATTTCAAATTCTAAAGTGCATTTCACAACGAGATAGGAGCACATGTCAAATTTGGTAACAAGTAATCCGGGAAGTCCGAAGTTAAGTATTTTTCACATCACTTTCAAGCTCATTTCCACTATTACCTCCTTGGAGAGAGCAAAGAGCACACAGGAGCATCCGACCTTCTACAGCCTTCTACGACTGCTACGAGAGCTCAGAGGACACCAGACATGAGAGGTAGACTCGTTGCCATAAGCTTTTGATACTTATCGTTAACTTTTGTCACGAAAACTGACCAAAACCAAGAAACAAGAGCAGACGGGGAATGGGAAAGAACTCTAGGTAGGGGCACAACCGCCTAACCAAACCTTGCAAGAACTTAGAGGTGGGTTACCCTAGTATAGAAGATGGGTTTCTAACACTCAAAGCTCGAGAAAGAACGACTTGAAAAACCCTAGGTCAACAGAGCCTGCAAGAGACAAACAGGAAAAAGTTGTCGAAACGACACAAAACTTCTCAGGAAGCTTAACAACATCGAGGGCAATGCAACCAGGGAGTATCTCCAGGTTGGGACCACCAAAAGTAGGTCGGAACAACCGATTCGGCTGCGGACACACAAAGCGTCATTTTGACATAACGGCTGAAATTGACGACCGAATGAAATGAAACTTCACAAGCAGCTTCAAATATACATGGATGACTTATGTTTGCAAGCAAAACCCAAAAGAAAGCTAATTCACTTACCGATGGTGAAAAAGATGCTTTCGGGCAACCAAATGGAGAAAGATGGAGAACGGGGAGCCAAAGTCAAGTTCAACCAAATATATGGCTTCACAACATATCCAATGAGCTGGAAATGCAACTCTCGAGAAGAAAAGTTGAAGAAATTCACCCAAGGCAAAAAGACGACTTCGGAGACTGAAATGCCTATAAGGGGGCTTTTTAGCTAAACTGATGACTTTTTAAGTTGAAAACTAGTTAGCAGGGCTTAGGGCACTAGCACAAAGCATTCTTTGCACAAAAAGACCAACATTTCAAGAAAAGACATCATACGCGTATGATGTCTCACAGCATGAATTTCACATCCATTTCAACATTTGAGTGCATAGCCTCATTCCACATGTTAATCACATCCTATGAACCAAGTATCATGAGAATTGGAGTTAGAAAACCCAAGGAAAACCAAAAAGACGCAAATTAGGCCATAAAATTGATTTTTGGTCCTAATTTTGTCAAAATAACTCCAAACTCAATGAAACTTTGTAGGATTGTTGATTAACACATCTACCAGCTATCTGGAACCAAAAAGCACCATTTTGACACAAAAGACATCATACGCGTATGATGTCTATTTGCACTTACAAAGCCAAAACTGCTCATTTGTCATCATACATCCATTATATATATCTAATACATGCTACATATGAAATTTGGAACCATTTGGTCAGGTGGATCACCCCATTAGCCCAATTGAGGGAAAATCCTTCACCTAAAGCCTATTTTGGCCCAAATCCAACATACTCAAGTCCAAACCAAGATTTGAGTAGGGACAGTCCTTCACTAGTACATGGGGAGTCCACAGAACCAATCCCATCCTAAATTGATGAAAAAGACATCATACGCATATGATGTCTCGAGAGCCATTTTTAGCCCAAAATCTATCCAAACTTCATAAATCCATTGAATAAGCCTATCTAAAGCCAAATCCAAGCTTATAGACAAATTTGGTCCAAAAATACACTAAAAGACATCATACGCGTATGATGTCTCACTATGTGATTTTGGCACCTCAGGGCTTCAACCACCAAACAGAAGTGATCTACATGCCATTTGAAAGTGAACCACCAAGTTTTATCCAATTTGGATCATAAAATCCAATTCCCTTTCAAAATTTTGCCAAGAGCCAGAACTGGACTAAACTGGCCAAAACTTGACCAAATGGGATCCAAACTCAAATCCAAGCATATGATACTCATATGTACACTATCAGCTACAAGCACAACCAATATGAAGTCATTTTGACACAAAAGACATCATACGTGTATGATGTCTCCAGCATGATTTTGAGCCCATTTTGCATATTTTTTCACCTACCTTGCATCCTTAGGCCCTGAATAGCTCATGTTTCAATTTTCAAGTCATTTGAATAGTTAAAAGCTTCATTTCGGCTTTCAGTACTAAAAAGACGCTAACTTCTGAAATTGGAGTTACAGGATCCATGGATTCCGCCAAGTCATCGGCAACAAAGAGAAAAAGACCGACAATCAAAGATGCTCTTGCAGAAGCGGAACCCTTTGACATTCCAGCAGAAACCCTCAAGCCAACCAAAACTTGGGTGGAGGAAGCAGTATTGGAGAAAGAGGGAATAAAGATCTACCAGGGGACTTTCAGAGATCCTCAAGGGCAAGCGGTGGATGTACCGATGATCCCACAGGAATTGGTAGATTATAGCAGGTCAGAAGACATCAGTAGGTACCTGGAAAGAGCAGACTTGCACAGTTTCTTCACCTCGAGACCATCAGGTGTGGATACAAGAAGAGTGTACGAGTTGGAAACATCCATTCAGAAGGATGGAAAAGCCACATTGACAGCCATGGATGGAGAGAAAGTAGAAGTACAGATCACTCCACAGCTCATTGCACACGCATTGAAGCTGCACAACAAAGGGAGCTTGGTCAGGGAAAGAAGGGAGGCCATAGAGGTCTATGGGCCCAAGAAGCAAAATGCAACCTATGGAGATATGGCGAACCCAAGAGCGGCAACCCTTTGCCGACTGTACAACCAGTTTCTCCATGTTTGCAGTAAGAGACCGCAAAAGTATACGACACCGCCCCATGCCATTGCGACCACCATCACATGGGCATTAAAGAGCAATATGCCAAAAGAGGTGAATTACGCTCAACACATCCACGAGCAAGTAATTGCCATGCACAATGAGAAGCCAAAGTACATAGGAGGAGTAGAAATTCTGACAAGAATAGCTTATGAAGCTATTGGAGCTAGAGATCAGTGGCCAAAGGTTCCCTCCCAGAATGAGTGGCTTAGAGAAGCCAACGAGGAGGAAGAACAGCCCGAAGTATCCAAGAGGGCGTCCGCAAGAGCACGCCGGAAACTAGAAATAGTTTCAGAACCTGAAGAGGAGGTGGACGAGCCGCTTATGAAGAAAGTAAAGAAGAAGGTTGCTCCCAAGAAAACCAAAAGTCAGAAAGTGGCAAGAATGGAAAGAGTAGTGGAGCAGTTTAGAGCAGAAAGAGCTCTAAAGGGTGACTTTGAAGAAAAGTGGGTGCCAGACCCCACCAAAGTCGGAACTAGCTCAGCCAGGCCACATGTTGATCAATACGATCAATATATTAAAGCTTATGAGGAGTCAGAGGCTATACTGGAGCAGCAACCTGTCGAGCCATACACTGAAGAGGAAGTACAGCTTTTAAAAGCTGAGCTGAAAAAGGACGACAAGGGGAAAGGGAAAGTAGATGAGTCTACTAAATCTCAAGAGAAAGACGGGCAAGCCGACAAAGGAAAAGCCAAGGAAGCTGAGGACAGATACCCCTCTATGACTGATGTAACAAGCGCGAAGAAGACGAAAAATATCGTGGAAGAGACCACAATAGAGATGGACACAGATGATTTGGAAAAGCCGAAGGCCGAGACTAAAGAAAAGGAGATAGATCCAGTTCAGCAAAAGAGAAATGATTATGAGGATCTGGTAGCGATAGGATACACTGAAGCAGAGGCCCTTGAGGCAGTTTATGGGATCACCCTACAAAAACAAGATGATCGGAGAGGGACGGAGGAAAAAACAAAGAGTACAAAAGAAAGTGAAGAGAAACTGGACAAACAGAACGTACTAGAAGAGCCGAAGCCAGTGGAGGTGGTGGCAGAAAGAGATTTAGAGTTGACAGATGAAGATGAAAAAGACATGCACATGGTGCATGAACTGCTAGGCAAGATCAAAGAAAGATCCAGGGCAAAGGAAGTAGAGATTGAGACAGCCAAACAAAGGGAAGCAGAGTTGCAGAGGAAATTAGAGAATGCTATGACTGAATCTGAAAGTCATAAAGCATCACTCTATGATGCGGAAAACGAGAGAGACGGCTTGATACTCCAGCTAGCCGAGGCTTCAAGAGAGGTAACAAGTGCACAGGAAGCAAAGGAGCGGATAGAAGATGAGTTGGAGGCAGCCAAGGATGAGCTCATTGAGCTAAGGGAAAGAGTCGAGCTCCAAGAAAGAACAATCACTAGACTTTGGACTACCCCTAGAGCTAGCAGAGCAGGAACCGAACAAGAAGGAACTCTCGTACCAGCTTTAGAAGACTAGATCCGAAGCTTACAAAGAGAGCTAAGATTAGAGCAAGTTCAAAGGTTGCACATTGCAGAGGGATCATTGGCCGCAGAGGAGAGGCTCACATTAGAAAATCAAACACTATGGACAGAGAATGAGGCCCTCCGCAAACAGCTCCAAGATCTACAAGAGCAACAAAGAAGAGAGACAGAGACACCACAAGAAGAATCAGGTGGAGCAGCCATAGAGCTACCAGAAACTGGAGAGGCAACCACAATTGAAGATCCACCCCCAGCTCACAAGGTGGCCTCGACTTCAGGAATCTCTGAAGAAGAAAAACAAAGGCTCCATGACCAAATAGAAAAGTCAGCAGAGGAGAGTGCCAAGGCGGAAATGGAATGGGAGAGAAGACTCCTCATCTCCATTAGACTTCAGGGATTAGACACAAAAGTGCTCCATGAAGAGTGGATGCAACCCACATGAAGAGTGGATGCAACCCAGCCTGCCTTTCCCTTTGATGAAATTTGAAGTGCTAAAGACGAAAAAGAGAATAGAGGAGGAGCAGTATGTCGCTCTTTACGAAGGCGACATCACAAAGGAGGAACATTCAAAGAAGATAGTAGATTCACAACCTAGATGGAGGAAAGGTTGGCTGAACAAATACCCAGCCTACCTCATCTACTTGGTGGAGGCACCAAAGGAGATTCGGGAGAATGCAACCTTCTGCCCGGTGCCAAGAGTCAGAAACTGGAAGGAGCATGGCAGGATTGCAGAAAAGAAGCCAAATTGGCTTAATTATCCAAGGATGCCAGGACCAAAGGCAGGAGAGAGAATAGGTAAAGCCTACATGGTGAAAACCCTAACGGGCACCATCAAGCTCTTTACTGGCTCTCCTGACCTTTCATGTCAGATGCTCAAGAAAATCTGCAGGACTCTCTTAGCTTGCATTGAAGTGATCGCGCCAGATAAAGCCACGACCTCGAGTCTACTATCGACGGCCGACACAGTGACTTATATGATATATGATCTTTCATTGCAGCCTTCTCCAAAAGTGTTGCACCTCCTATACCAAAGGATTATGTTTTTGCCTAGCTTCCACATGCAAACATTCGAAGAAGCTTTCTACACCGGCTTTTTCACCCACAAAAGCAAAATATTCGGCCCAACCTTGACCATCGGCAACCTACGATACGAATCACATTTGCAGATGCTCAAGACGACAGGACTTTATTGACCAAGCATAAAAGTCATGTCAGGGACGACATGAACGCGGAGGGGGGGAGTGTTGAGCCAGCAGAGGATCACACCCACATTTTTGCTCACACTCGTCATTTTTGTAACCATTGATTGTAATAAATGTCTTTCCGACATTAATTTTGATTTGAGCCATTCATTAAGTAACGGGACTCAATTGAGTTTCCAGCTTGTAATCCCGAAGTAATTTCACTTGCTGATGTAATTAGATAGAGATGTTCTCACCTCCAAGGCTGAGGTATATAAGCCAAAGTTTTTGTAACCTAAGGGGATTCAGATTATTGATCAAAGTGAGTTTTTGAGCGCCGTGACTGTGTCTGAGAGAGAGAGAGTGAGAGAGAGAGAGTCTTATCTACTTGCTACGCGAGCTACGGAGCCGCCATTGGAGAAGCGACACCGCCATTGTGTTAGCAACGGCGAGAGCTACGCACAGATACCAAGAGTGCGCGCTATCGGCTTCTATGTGTGGTAAGTTCCTACGAGCTTCGGTGTGATTTTTCTTCCAACTCGTGTGTCAGAATGGAGCGTGCAGCATATCTATAGAACCACAACGAGTAGAGCTACACATTGGTACCATCGGGGTCAAGTTTCGATCACCTATATTTTTCGGCCTGTCTTCATACGCGTTTACCGCGTTTGAGATCGATTCAATGATTCTAGATCCTGTTTCGTATAGCATTCGTTCGTAGTAAGGATTTCAGTCACTTGCGTATTTTAGAACTTAGATTTGATTTCCTTAGTAGTGATTGTCATTAGAAGGTCGAGTAGGTGATTTGACACCCACCTAGTTGTTTTCATGCGCCTGCGGGTCAAGCTCTATCCTCCTCTGACAAATTCTGTTGTTGGTTGAGTTCTCGCTATTTAGCTTCCGCTAGCGGCGTAACTGCCTTAACACACACAAGTATGAATGCTTCACATGAGAATCCACCCTAAATCTCCCAAAAAATGTCAGAGCATTAAAGACCGTCATGGGCCACTAGCTCACTTTTAGGTAGTATGTGTGCACTCTTAGCTAAGTGTGGTAGGCACTCTTCTCTCTCCCTCTCTCTCTCATCCCCCACTTGTCAAAAACGTTTTTGCAATAGGTGGCCAAAGTCAACAAAGGGAGGCAAGTGGCCAAGTGGGTGGCTCACTTTCCCAAGAATAAGGGAAGGAGAAAAAGTTTTCTCTTCATTCTCTTTCACCTTATTCCTCAGCTTCCCCAAGCTTCCATGGAAAGCTTCTAAGCTCTCCTAAACAGCCCCTAACCATTCCCACCATTTCTCATCATTTTTGGTGCAAACTAGCTTTAGACTAGCTCATTTCCTCTCTCAAGTTTCTCTCTCTAATAAGAGGCTTTTCATTTTCTGTTTTAACAGTCCATTAAACCTCATTAGATCATCATTAATCCACTCTTAATCTCGTCATTACTCTTCTACAATCTCTACACGACAAAAGGGCAAGACTAGCTAGTGAGGCGGTCCGGGGCGGGCAACAAGAAGAGCAACCTCTAAACACCCTTCAAGGCTCCCGTGTTGCTCAATTGGGTTGGGGTTGGAAAAAAAACAAACACACACACAAACCCGCAGCCTAACCCTACACAAATTTGGGGCACCACCTAGTTTTGGATGCGAACTAGGACGCGTGAGAGAGAGAGAGAGAGAGAGAGAGAGAGAGAGAGAGAGAGAGAGATAGTGCTCGGGCTGCTTTGAAACGTATCGGCAATGATCAAGCAAACACAATTATATATGTAAGAAAGAGAGAGAAGGGGGAGGGGGTGTTTGTTGCACTAATACCTTCTTACAAATCTGTCATGACCAATCAAAGTGATATTAGTATTTGTTCAACATAGCTTGAGTAAATTACACCACAACACATCACAAGAAAAGCCACCCCACTCACTGTCTTAAGGCTAGGGGAGTCCTCTCCACCCTGTCGCCCTCTTACAGTATGTGGGATTTATGGCTAAATTGATGACAACACTAGAGACAAGCTATCAAGAACTTAACAAAAAAAACACCAAGACACTTACACATCATTGTTGTCCATTACTTCACGTGGGAAGAGAGACAAAGTATCCATGCTTAGTCCAAATCCACCCTCTTTGATTCAGCAAATGTTGGGCTGACACTAGTAGGAGAAATGATAGATTTCCTACTCTCAATTGAGTGATCACTCTCTCTCTTACAATGGCATAGAGTTCCCTTGCTAATCTCTTATTACAACACATGCACATACATAAGACAATGAGCTTCCACTCAAGAGCTCCTTCTAGAGAGGTTGAGCTTGGCTTCTCAAGCTATAGCATAGTGCTCTTGCTTATGGCTCCCCCTTTTTTGTGCTAGCTACACCCTCCTTTTATAGCAATTTTGAAGGCTAGGGTTACTCCTCTAACCATGGTTGGGTTAGATTTTCAGCAATTTATCTAATTTCTTTTGCTTGAAATTATCAAGAAGTTGGTGGGGAAAGAGAGAGGAGAGAAATGGAGGTGATAGGACTTTTCATAGTGGGTTAGTGTTAGTAGAGTTAGTATTAATTTACAAATGGAATTGGATATTTACAATGGGAGTATCCATGTAGGATACAAATAAGGAAGAAAAACTCTTAAGAGATAAGAAAAGGTGGATTTCTTACAAGGTTGATGCTCCAAGTGTCTTGAGTATGGCCAATTTTGACGGTCCACTAGCTTTGACGGTACATTTTTTCTCCACTCTTGACCTTCCTTGAGAGACAAGGGAATTGAAGCTGAGTAATCAACCACCATGATGCTGTCTTTTAAGAGAAGAGGCTGAATTTTGTGGTTTTTTTACAGATATGGGTAATTTGGAGGAGGAAAAATGAGACTAGGTGGTCAATTTTGGAATGGAATTGTGTGTGGGAGGTATGAGTTCACCATGGTTTCTCTTATTCTTCAAGGTTGAGGAGAAGGTGAGTAGGGTGCAGAGAGGAGTGGTGAGAGAGGTGGGGATGATGAGTGGAGAAGTATGTGTGAAAGAGGAAAATGATAAAGTGGAAGAGAGAGTGTGGCTGCATAGCATGGGAAAACTGGGGTCCACTAATAAAATCATATCTCACAGCTCGTAGCTCAAAAAAATATGAAAAAATTTGAGGCAAAAGTTCAACCCACGAGCTACAATTTTTGTTTGTATCATCTTTTCAAATTCGGAGAGCAAGTAAACTTTAAAAATTCAGCAAAACCGACTGTTTTTTTCCACTGCACAAGGTCCTTGTGGGGTCCTTCTTTGGATGATTCTTTTGAATACCTCCAAGAGTGAGCCCTCCATAGTGCATGTATGCATGCCACCTACCCTTGACTTTATTTGGTAGGTCTATAATTGAAGATATGGTTGAGATTATGATATAAGTGAATAGTACAACTAGGAAAATCAAATATTGAGGGGTCTAAAAAATATGTACATGTCAAATATAAATAATATAAGTGGAAAAAATATAAAGGGGTCAAAAGAAATCTCTCTCATTATGAGGCTACCATAAAAAGATAAATATTTTTGGTGTTCTAATTTTTTTTAGAAAAAAACAAAATAGATGTAGGAAGGGAAAAATCACAATAGTGAAAAAATATACACATAAATAAAACTAGTTTTTTTGGATTTTTGTTGGGGTGGAGTTACACCAAATATAAGAGAAGCTTACATGAAAATATTTCTATATGGAATAAAGAGTATGAAGAATGGTAAGAAAAATTGTGGTAATGGTGAGGCAATGTACAGAGCATAAATAACACACACCTATGTAGAAATATTTAAATAAATACCAAAATAATTATGAAAAAAATCTTTTATTTAGGCCCTATATACAAAGAAATATTTATATACACATGGGCCATAATATACTTATATTTTTTATTTTATTTTATTTTTTTTGGCTCAACTAGCCCAATGACTAGCTAATTAAGGGTTTTTTAAGAAGATATGGGAAAAGTCCCGTGACTCACGCACGCCTATGTACAGTGAAATGGTAGGGATAGCCACAGTGTTTGGGTGATTTTGGTAGGGTGAGGTAACTCACTATGGCAATTACAAAGAGCCGAAAAACGGCTATCACTAGCTTATGCAACCAAAACTAGTCTATTTATACATGTTTTTAATTTTTTGTTTCAAAACAGAGAATTAAAACCTCATTTTCAGCCCTCTAAATCATTTTTTGAGGCTTCCTTAAGCTGATCCGAAGCTTGAGCTACAAGGGCGTTCAATTTGGACACCATCTACATCGATTTCGGGAGGAAAAGAGCTCATTTCGAAGGCCGTTTTGCTTCAACAAGGACTCAATTTCACATCAAAGAATTAATTCTCTGTTTTGCACTCATTTTCAGCTTTGTTCATCAAGGGAGAGCTTCTACAAATCATCTGGACACATTGGTATACTTCAAGGCACACTTCGGTAACATTTGAAGCTAATTTGTGCATGTTTTAAGCCTTTATTCTTCATTACCGCATACATTGCTTTTGTAAAAGGGTAGACACCATTTCGAGAGTCTCGAAATAGGACCCCTTTCTTACATTATCTAGCATACACTATGGGTAATAACAACATCTCTATCTTTAACACTAGGTTTGTAACCTAACATGACATAAAAGTGTCCTTTCAGGGTTTTGAAAAAAACCTCCAAAACCATAGTAGATCCACTCATTTTGTAAAATCCTTTCATGAGGTTATAGTTCAAGGCCTACTACACATAGAAAAAATAAGAAACTTGTAAAAATTCTCATCTTTTGGTCACACCAAGCCTCCAAAGTTGATGGACCAGTACATTTTCATCAAAACAGTCATTTCTTACATTTTGTTGCATAAAAATAAGATTAGGGATTTTTGTAGGACTTGAGATAAATTCCCTAGTTAACTTCAATGGGTTTGTGATCAGAACATATGATTGCTTCTCACTCACTATTTTTGTTTTGCCAAAAGAAATAGGTACAAAAAAGTTGAATTTTTACCATTCTGCAAACCTATCATCAAAGTTTCTATAGCCACACTCAATACAAATAATATATGCATGTTTTCTTAGTTTCCTATTGTCCTTTAGGTTCATAAGGAGCCATGGAGCATGTCAAAAGAATAATACATGTCTTACCGAGGGAAATCTTGGGGACAAAGATGAAGTGCTAAATACAGCAAACATGAAAAAACTGGGTTCGACATTATGAGTTGTAGAATCCCATAGAAACTATTCAATATCTAGCCAAATTTGATCCTTATGACAAGATATGGTTACTACCTACAAAATGCATGTAGTTGTCACAAGAAACTCACAATATTGAAAAAGCTATACTTGATATACTAGAATGTTTCGTTTTCTTCTATAATTGAAAAAATCAACCATCGTTGTCTACTATGCAAAATAGGGTATTAGGTGCCCCAAAACTCAAGGAATATTAGCTTTATGTTACAATATGTGACATAGAAAATCAAAACTGCGTTTGGATATCATGAAAGCCACCAAAAAAATCATAGAAGATCTAAAATTGCCTTAAAAACAGGATTTGACAATTTTTGTAATTTGGTCATAACTTCCAAGTTTAACATTTATTTCTCCCTAGAAGCATCAGGACATGTTGAGGACTACTAAAGATAATTCTATAGCATTATAGACCTCACAAACATGAATTCTAGAGTGGTATAGTTGCAAAAAGTTGAAAAAAGCCAAAAACAAGACCCATTTTTTCACACAGTTTAGGTTGTGAAATGTTGTGCAAGGACAAGGTTAAAGATGGAATTGATATTCGAAAAGAATGTCAAGTTTTTTTCAGCTCATGAGACAACTTTCTAGATAGATAGCACCTCAAAATCCATTTTGAAACTCTTGACATAATTCAAGGAAAATGGTCACTTAACAGGACATAAAAGTGTCCCATAACCAACCTAGTGTTAATGGCATTGGCTTCCATACATGGCAAGTCAAGGTTAAAGGCTACCTAATGAAGAAAGGTTTATCGAGTATAATCACTAGCGAAGGGGGGGATAACCTAACAGCTGCACAACAAAGAGAACGTCACCAAAAGGAAGAGAAAGCTTTAGGTATTCTACTCACTAGTGTTGCGGATGAGATCGTTCATCACTTAGATCAAGCCACTTCCGCTAAAGATGCATGGGATACTCTTGAAAGAACATTTGAGGCTAAGGGAAAACACTCTAAAATCTCTCTCAAGATGCAATTATATGAACTCACTATGCTGAGAATGAAACTCTTTCAAGTATGGTCAATAGGCTTAAGAGCATATGCACTCAATTATCCTATATAGAGTGTAACATTGATGAGGATGATAAAATTTCTATTCTACTTAAAGCCATGCCTATGCAATGTGAGAATATTGTCACCGTGCTCAAGGAAAAGGAACCTATTCCTTCACTTGAGAGCATTGTTCACTCTCTTCAAGAGGAAGAGAACAAGCATACTCATGCCACTCACACCAATGAAGCACCTACATCTCAAGCATTATTTGTTTCTAACTCTAAAAGCTTCAAGCCATGTATCCATTGTGGGAAAACAAATCATGCTTCTATCAATTGCTACAAAATCAAGAAGTGTGTGAAGTGCGGTAAGGTTGGGCATCCACCCCAATTTTTCCCTAAAGGGCGGTATTCCAAGTCATGGTGGCAACAACGGCAACACCTCCTCCAAGGGAAGACATATTCTCTACACTCATAGTGATGATGAAGACGACAATGATGACAACGGCACTCTCACGAATGATGAGCTATATTTTATTTCAACTACTTCTTCTCCTCGTGCATCCACTTCTTCTAGCTCCTCTTTTTCTAATAAAATTCATGCTAAGGACAGCCCCAAAAAGAGTAAGAAAACATACTTTTATGAAAGTGGTGATGACATACTTTGAAGAGGAATTGCTACCTTATTTACCCCTTTGTTGAATCCATGTGAAGGTTATAGTACTTTCTTTGTGTGAACCACTTGTGACATGATGATGAATCCAATTGAGAACCATCAATGATCATTAAGTGATGAATCCCTTATGATTGTAATGAAGGACATAACGCTGTATCCATATGAGAACCGTTATATACCTCATCCTCTTTCCATTGTGAACCTTAGGTGGTAGAAGAACGTGTTTAAGGGGAGATTTGTGGGGATAAACACTATTCTCACTCCACCTACTTAGACGTGTGGGAACATATCCTAGAACTCTCCAGAAGTTCATCTTCAAGCCTATATAACAAGGCTCTCTCAACCATGTATTTCAAGCTTTTTCATTCTAGTAATTCAAGGTTTCTTTCCTCTTGTCTAAGAGTCATTCTCTCTCATCCACACACACACACACAAGTATGAATGCTTCACATGAGCATCCACCCTAAATCTCCCAACAGGTTTTCTGCAACGATTAGAGGCAATGAAATTCCGCACATCCCTTGTCTCATCCAGCTCAAACAAGTAGGGAAGCAACTCCTCCAAGAGCATATTGTCAACTAGTTTTTCACCATCAAATTGGGATGGAAAAGTACAAGTGTTTGTAGGGAGAAATGCATCCCTTATAAGCAGATTCATGATCAATAAGTATTGTTCTTCGTGGGTCACATTCATACCCCATGGTAATTTTAGCTAGAGGCTTGAACGTTGCCTCAACGGTTGGATTTCCAGATCTAAATAATTTATTGCTTTGACAAGTGTAGCAACCTTCTTAATTCCAAATTGCAAAGAAAGGAAATGTACCTTTTGCTAAGCTCTATAGTGCTTTAAGAATGTGAAGCACATTGTTCCTAGTAGCCATTGACCAAATTGCAACATTAAAATTTTGTAATATAGTCTTCAAGAATTGGATGCAACCCAACCTATGTATAGTATATATTTTTGGATCTAGTTGCACTGACTGGTGGTGTGAGGACAGCTGAGGGGAACATTTCAATAGCAGACCATTTAAGTCCAAAATAATTGTGAGTGTGGACTTCTCAGCATCTAGACTAGATGAAGTAGCTACAAATGGAAATGGCTCTTGAGCAGATGTTTTAGTTTTCTTTGAAGTAAGTTGTATTGTTGGAGTAGGCATTTCTTTATTCTCACTGTTGCAAGCTTGCTCAAGGTGCACATCACCAGACTTTGATATAGATGTACCATCCACCTTGGGCATGTCAGAAATGATAGAATCAAGGGGTTCAACAATTGTGGACTCAACCACCACAGGGGCTTTATCTATCCCAATTTGTGAATCTACAAAACACAAATAACATCGGTTTCTCAAAAATCACTAGAATTTAAATCACCAATTGTAAACATGTGGAAGTCAAACTTAGGAGTTTATTCAAGGTAAAATCAATATTATAATCCTTGCAACTATTGGTACACAAGGCAACACTAGTCTAGACTACAATATTTTGGGACAAACTTGTACACCCTACACTTTAATAAAAATTAGTACTTAAGTGAATATTGAAGGCCACATAAAGTTAACAACAACCATAATTTACTTGATTGAGATTTGATACAATAAAAGTCATATTAACACATGTAATTAAGACTTCTATCCATATAAATACTTGAAAACATCAAATAAAGTCATAGTCAACAAACTATGTGTCTCCTCATTCAAGTCGACCAATAGTCTCAACACATGCATAGCCATTACCTCTTGATTTAATGTCTAAAGATAAGCTTTCATCCAAAGGTGTTAATTTTGGATGAAATATATAGCTACATTTTGGACACTCGTACAAAGAGAGGTATTTTTGTAATCCAACACGTTTCCCTTTTCTACAAATTTACAAATCCATGCCTAGTTAATCTCTCTCTTCTTCTATATTCAATTTCTCTCTCAATAGAGACCTTAATAGAAGCAAGGTCTCCCACTTGTCCAAGCTAGTGCAAGGAAATGGCTATTGTTTTAAGTCTACCACAATTAGACTCGACAGAAGGTTCACCACCACACTTGTTTAAATTAGCCTCCATGGAAGGTCCACCACTTGTCCAAGCTATATGGGGTTGTTTGAAGGTCGAACATACTTCTTGAGATTGGGATCTATGTATGGTTCACCTAACCATGCTAGCCTTGAAAGTATAAAATAAAGGGGATAGTACGAGGTCTAAAACTCATCAATTCAAGATCTTAAGTCTAGGTTAGTGTTTTTTATTAAATCTAAGGGGTTCATCACTCGAGAATTATAAGATTATTCTCTACATTTAAACCTTTAATTCTTGAAGATGAAAAATATGGACTCAAAAAATACTACATAAAACAAAACCTAGCATTAAGAGTATCAAATCAACAAGAATAGATGTTAACATATACAAGAAGTTCAAAACATACGTCCTTTGATTTCCAAGTAGGCCTCCATTGACAAAGGAGGTTGGTCTTCTTCTCGTTCTTCTTCTTGCGGAGAAATATCTTCTCTGATGGGCACATTGTCAGCTAATTGCAAAGTAGGTTGTTGATCTTGAAGGCCAACCCACTTTTCTATATCAGCATGGGCCTTAGCAAATTCGAGAAGCCTGGTTGCTAAGGTTCCATGATCTTGCACGCTCTCAAATAAGCAGATGACGTCTTTTTTTTGTTGTAATCCTTCTTGTGCAACTAGAGAGCCATCACTAAAGAGATCTACAAGCTTGTGATCTTCAAGATAGTATGTATGAATGTAGTGCTTGACGAAAACTCTTTTGTTGGCTTCCAAATATTGCAAATTTGACATGCCTTCATTTTCTACTTGAAGCAAAGAACAATCAATTGGCATGGGATGTTGTTCTGATCTCCTTCTTAGGTCTTCAAATGCATTACCTTGTCCCAAGAAGGCAATAACCACAAGGAATTGAATTTCTCCTTTTCCAGGTGCTAATGGAAAGTGATGCAAGGCACCACAACAATGGTAGCTCACATTATCTCCCATACTCTGGAATGCACATTGCGATTTTGTGAGTTTAGAGAAATCTATAAATGCAAGAAACACAAATCCAGGATCAATTGAGCCTCCAGAAATAGCCAACATCCCATCCAAAGCATTGCTAAATATTTCCTCACTCCAATGCAAGTTGTCCCATAGTGTTTTGTCAAGTCTGAAATGCATAAGCCAATAGGAATTTGGTTGTTGAAGTGATGCTTCAAGTAGAGATTTCCTTCCATCGGTAGGTTCACCACATAGATGGACCATGGAAAATCAAGAGACTCAATTTTCTCCTTGTGAAGGTGAATTGCCCATTGCATGTATTTTATAGCTTTATTCAAAGAATCCATTTTCTTTGTTCCACGCTTCAAGCTATTTTTGAGCCATTGCTCACATAGCATTAGAATGGTTTTATAAAATGCATCATTGATTTCATTGATTTTATACATGTTGACTATTTCCTCCCAATCTTTACACGGTGATGACTCATTCAAAGCATTGAAGCCTTCAAGAAGTGCATCTTGAATGAGTTTGTCTTATTTTGAGCTGCTTGATTTGATCATATATATCAATTACATATCCATCTTTTTCAGTCTTTGACAATAAAATCTTCTCATATTTAATTTCTTCTTGAATGATCTTTACCTCTGATTACTCAAGACCGCAAAGAAATCTGATACTGTAGCTGGGGGTTTCTTGTTCTCCTCCTCAACTTAATCGGAATATGTAACCATGTGTGCCTATTTAGCAATCCAACTTACTCCTGCACTCACTCTTGCCAATCAAAGAAAAGTCTAGAAAGAAATATAACACCAATGAGAAGATTGAACTCAAGTGTTCAATTCAAGAGAATAAGAAAGACACTTACATCCCATCCAGCACAAGATGTACGTCCCTCTGCAACTCCAGTTGCTGCCCATGATGGTCGTCCTCAATATATCACTAGGTTGGTAACCTAACAGGACATAAAAGTGTCCTTTCAGGGTTTTGAAAAAAACCTCCAAAACCATAGTAGATCCACTCATTTTGTAAAATCCTTTCATGAGGTTATAGTTCAAGGCCTACTACACATGGAAAAAATAAGAAACTTGTAAATCTTCTCATCTTTTGGTCACACCAAGCCTCCAAAGTTGATGGACCAGTACATTTTCATCAAAACAGTCATTTCTTACGTTTTGTTGCATAAAAATAAGATTAGGGATTTTTGTAGGACTTGAGATAAATTCCCTAGTTAACTTCAGTGGGTTGGTGATCAGAACATATGATTGCTTCTCACTCACTATTTTTTGTTTTGCCAAAAGAAATACGTACAAAAAAGTTGAATTTTTACCATTCTGCAAACCTATCATCAAAGTTTCTATAGCCACACTCAATACAAATAATATATGCATGTTTTCTTAGTTTCCTATTGTCCTTTAGGTTCATAAGGAGCCATGGAGCATGTCAAAAGAATAATACATGTCTTACCGAGGGAAATCTTGGGGACAAAGATGAAGTGCTAAATACAACAAACATGAAAAAACTGGGTTCGACATTATGAGTTGTAGAATCCCATAGAAACTATTCAATATCTAGCCAAATTTGATCCTTATGACAAGATATGGTTACTACCTACAAAATGCATGTAGTTGTCACAAGAAACTCACAATATTGAAAAAGCTATACTTGATATACTAGAATGTTTCGTTTTCTTCTATAATTGAAAAAATCAACCATCGTTGTCTACTATGCAAAATAGGGTATTAGGTGCCCCAAAACTCAAGGAATATTAGCTTTATGTTACAATATGTGACATAGAAAATCAAAACTGCGTTTGGATATCATGAAAGCCACCAAAAAAATCATAGAAGATCTAAAATTGCCTTAAAAACAGGATTTGACAATTTTTGTAATTTGGTCATAACTTCCAAGTTTAACATTTATTTCTCCCTAGAAGCATCAGGACATGTTGAGGACTACTAAAGATAATTCTATAGCATTATAGACCTCACAAACATGAATTCTAGAGTGGTATAGTTGCAAAAAGTTGAAAAAAGCCAAAAACAAGACCCGTTTTTTCACACAGTTTAGGTTGTGAAATGTTGTGAAAGAACAAGGTTAAAGATAGAATTGATATTCCAAAAAAATGTCAAGTTTTTTTCAGCTCATGAGACAACTTTCTGGATAGATAGCACCTCAAAATCCATTTTGAAACTCTTGACATAATTCAAGGAAAATGGTCACTTAACAGGACATAAAAGTGTCCCATTACCAACCTAGTGATATCGCAAATGCTGCAATATTTGAATGTAAGGTTTCTTGACATACAATGTTTTAGCCTCATCATTTGCAATGGTAGATATAGCAGTTTCAACCATTGGATGAGCATTTACAACAATATGAGCCTTTTGAAATTTATACACGTCGATCCATCTTTAAAATATCTCATTGTTTTTTTGTTCATTGTGAAGCAAAAATTTTGCGGCATAAATTGAATGTTGGCCATCAAGAATCCAATAATGATAATCTTGTAGTTTGCCCTCTTGTACCTGCTCTGCTGCCAAAGGTGTACCCTACTTTGCCTTTGCATTTTGAATAGGCATTAAATATGCACACGTTGCACGCTTAGTTGTACTCATGGAAAATCCAAATAGCATGCTTTCAGCATGTTTTCCATCAATAGTATGTACATTATAGTGATCACGAGCAAGTCAACAATTTTGAATAGGGATATCAAACTCCTTTTATTGGAAAGGGGAATACCTTATCTACTTATTCATTCCACTTGTATCTTTTTCTTGTCCTTTCATGGTCCCTACCTCTAGAGCTTCTAGATCCTTGATTCTCATCTTGGACATTGAACCTTGTGCTGAGGATGCTAGAGATGCATTGTGTACATCCAAAATAGAACAAGTCTCCTTAGGTGCTACTTTTTGCACTTTGACTTTCTTGTTTATAGGTGGTCCTGAAGCTTTCACCTTCTTTCCCTATAGTGTGTCTATGATGGAGCTTTGAAGTTCACCTGTTGTGACACCTTGAGTCGACTCTTCAATCTTCTATCCTCGAGAAAACATTGTCTCGTCTTTATTTAGAGACATGCGTGAAAATGCATATGCTCCTGGAGATAATTGGAATTCTTGATTCATTGGGACTACAATATCAATGCATTCAACCTGTGGATGATCATCAACTGTAGAGATAGAGGCTTCCATTACTTGGACAACATCTTCAAATAGACTATCATTCTCTTTCTTTGAAATAAATAGATGCACCTTATGAAATTGTGCACCCTCCACACCATGTATATCCGGATACCAATTCCTTTTATCATTGCAAGAATAGTCAATTGAGATAGCCACCCTTGTAACATTTCTTTTCGGTGCCATATCTTCCTAGAAAAAAACAATTCAGTTGTTGTTACTAAATAAAATAGTCCACAACTTGTCCAACCTACATCCAACGTGGTTTGTAGCTCCACCACTTGTCCAAGCTAGCTCTACTGAAACAAGCTATCTCTATTGTTTCAAGATCAATGTGTGAATGGAGTGTAGCTACTATGTATATTAGCATAAATGGTT
Organism: Adiantum capillus-veneris; assembly: GCF_014529385.1. Taxonomy (NCBI): domain Eukaryota; kingdom Viridiplantae; phylum Streptophyta; class Polypodiopsida; order Polypodiales; family Pteridaceae; genus Adiantum; species Adiantum capillus-veneris. Next base: position 47,456,120 of record NC_140958.1, on the reverse strand, counting down.
TGGGGCATAGACACTACTATCCATTGTGTTATGGAGGCTTTAGACCAAGGTGTCTTGAAGGTCCACCACCTACCCAAGCTAGCTCTATTGAAACAAGCTATCTCTATTGTTTCAAGTTCAACGTGTGAATTGAGTGTAGCTACTATGTTTACTACCATGGATGGTTTGGGGCATAGGCCCACCCCTTGTCCAACCTACTATCCATTGTGTTATGGAGGTTTTAGCCCAAGGTGGTTTGAAGGTCCACCACCTGTCCAAGATAGTTCTATTGAAACAAGTTATCTATGTTATTTCAAGGTCAATGTGCGAATGGATTGTAGCTACTATGTCTATTAGCATTGATGGTTTGGGAAAGAGGTCCACCACTTCTCCAACCTACTATCCATTGTGTTCTAGAGGTTTTAGCCCAGGTTGGTTTGAAGGTCCACCACCTGTCCAAGTTAGATAAATTGCACAAGGATATCTCTATTGTTTCAAATTCAATGTGTGAATAGAGTTTAGCTACTTTGTTTACTACCATGGATGGTTTGCGGCAAAGCTCCACCACTTGTCCAGCCTACTATCCATTTTGGTATGGAGGTTTTATCCCAAGATTGTTTGAAGGTCCACCACATGTTCAAGCTAGCTGCATTAAAAGAAGTTATCTCTATTGTTTCAAGGTCAATGTGTGAATGGATTGTAGCTACTTTATTAACTACCATGGATGGTTTGAAGCCGAGGCCCACCACTTGTCCAACCTACTATCCATTGTGTTATCGAGGTTTTAGCCCAAGGTTGTTTGAAGGTCCACCACCTCTCCAAGCTAGCTCTATCGAAAGAATCTATCTATATTATTTGAAGGTCAATGTGTGAATGGAGTGTAACTACTATGTTTATTACCATGGATAGTATGGGGCAGAGGTCTACCACTTGCTCAACCTACTATCCATTGTGTTATGGAGGTTTTAGCCCAGGGTAGTTTGAAGGTGGACCACCTGTTCAAGCTATCTCTAATGTTTCAAGGTCAATGTGTGAATGAAGTGTAGCTACTATCTCTATTATTATGGGGCAGAGGTCTACCACTTGCTCAACCTACTATCCATTGTGTTATGGAGGTTTTAGCTGAGGGTAGTTTGAAGGTGGACCACATGTTCAAGCTATCTCTAATGTTTCAAGGTCAATGTGTGAATGAAGTGTAGCTACTATCTCTATTATTATGGATGGTTTGGGGCATAGGTCCACAACTTGTCCAACCTACTATCTTTTGTGTTATGGTGGGTTTAGCCCAAGGTGGTTTGAAGGTCCACCACCTATCCAAGCTAGCTCTATTGAATAGGTGTATCTCTATTTTTTAAAGGTCAATGTGGGAATGCAGTGTAGCTATTATGTTTACTACCGTGGATGGTCTGTTGCAGATGTCCACGACTTGTCCAACCTACTATCGCTTGTGTTATAATGTTTTTGGTCCAAGGTGGTTTGAAGGTCCACCACCTGTCTAAGCTAGATCTCTATTGAAACAATCTATCTCTACTCTTTGAAGGTCAATGTGTGAATGGAGTATAGCTACTATGTTTACTACCATGGATGGTTTGGGATAGAGGTCCACCGCTGTTCCAACCTGCTATCCATTGTGTTATGGAGATTTTAGCCCTATGTGGTTTGCAAGTCAATCTGTGAATGGAGTGTAGCTACTACGTTTACTACCATGGATGGTTTGGGACAAAGGTCCACCACTTGTCCAACCTACTAACCATTGTGTAATAAAGGTTTTAGCCCAAGGTGGTTTGAAGGTCAACCACCTGTCCAAGCTAGCTTTATTGAATATTCTTATCTCTAGTCTGATCACGTGGATGGTTTGGGGTAGAGGTCCATCACTTTTCCAACCTACTATTGTTTTATTGAGGTTTTATCCCAAGGGTTTGAAGGTCCACCACCTATCCAAGCTAGATCTATTGAAAGAAGCTATCTCTATTGTTTGAAGGTCAATATGTGAATAAAGTAGAGCTACTATGTTTACTGCCATTGATGGTTTGGGATAGAGGTCCACCACTTGTCTAACCTAGTAGCCATTGCGTTCTGTAGGTTTTAGCCCAAGGTTGTTTGAAGATCCACCACCTATCCAAGCTAGCTCTATTGAAAGAATCTATCACTATTGTTTGAAGGTTAAAGTGTAATGGAGTCTAGCTACTATGTTTACTACAATAGAGGGTTTGGGATAAAGGTCCATCACTTGTACAACCTACTAACCATTGTGTTATGGAGGCTTTAGCCCAAGGTGGTTTTAAGGTCCACCACATGTCCAAGCTAACTCTATTAATTATTCCTATCTCTACTTTGATAGCATGGATTGTTTGGGATAGAGGTTAAGCACTTGTCCAACCTACTATCCATTATGTTATTGAGATTTTAGCCCAAGGCGGTGTGAGCGGGATGAAAACACACATAGCGTCTCTATAACGACCCGACACACACTCTTGGAAAGATACACACACACACTATGGGGCACCACTCGGCTTACACAACACACTTGGCCGAGACAGGGAACACACCTCTGGAGTGAGAGGAAAGAGACTATCCACTTGCCCACTCCACACACACACACACACACACACACACACACCCAAAAAACTCAGCTCAAAAGAGGAGAATTTCTGATGTTTAGATACAAATGAGCTTGGGCCAACACCAATGGGGCAAACAGCTCACACAATATGGGTAAAAGATACCAGATACAATCACAAACTAGAGCAAAAACTTCGCTCATAGGAGAAGCTTACACAGAAAAAAAGCAGGAAAAGAGTGAGGAATTTGGAAAAATGGACAGCGCCATCGCGTCTGAAATGGCCCAAAACCCCAGTCTACAATGTCAAAGTGCTCAAATCCGACCTCGGATGAGCAGTTTACGGCCAAAACAGGCTCCAAAATGAGCAAAAACACACCTGCGGCTGTTCCTCCTCTCTTCTCCACGTTTTTTCTGATCTTCTCGCTGTTTTTTCAGTTCCCACACTTAGCTTTATTACTTGGGCACCCTTGGCCTTTTAGATGACCTGAAACGGACCCCGAATAGGCCAAAAACTGACCTGTGCATAGTTGTCACCTTTTTGCATCATCCGCATACCTGGCACTCAGCTTTTTTCCAATAATGCATCTCGCCACCACGTGAAGTGGCCCCAAAAAGTGGTCCTAATGATGACCTTTCTGCATAACTCTCACCAGAAAACACCCACGTTGTGCCCGTCCTCATCTGCGTGCAAATATTGACCTCGTTCGCCCTCCTGACGCCACTAGATGCCATCTGACGCACCTGTTGACCTCATGTCGTCGGCCCGCGGATAGCTTCCTCGAGAAGTTTTACGCACTACCAACTCCTCCTTATTGTAGAAAAAACATACTAGTACTGGTGATAGTAAATATCGATGCACTATGTACACATTGTCCTACCTGTACACATGTGGGCCCCACATAACCACCTGGCTAAGGAAAATGGGCAATCCTTTATTTGATGCACCATGCATGTGTATATACATATGCGCAATCCCTTGCTCCAAAAAACTCCTGACATAATTTGCCCACCCCCTAGCCTGCTAGAGCATTCATGCTCAGCAGCAGCAAAAAGAGATATTCATGCCACATGGGTCCCACACAAAAACACTTTGCATTCCCTGCATCAAAAGCTTAATCAAACTTCCACCTGGTTCCCAAGGAGAACTTGTAGAGATGCCATATATCAACCTTGCATCAAGAAAACCATCAATTACTTTGGCATAGACCTGCATGTGCAAATATACCTCCTTCTCCATAGCTGAGAGGTCTCCACTAATCATTTGCGTCATTAATTCCTGCTTCTTTGACAACTCAACCTTGGTTTGCATCAGCCCTTCAATCACTTCATAAGGCCCTTCACTTTCATCTTCAACCTCATTCGCAAATGCAACTAAACCAAACTCCTGGATTTCTTTGTCCATCAAAAGAAATGCAACATCAGCATCCTCATCACTGCTGGTAGTGCTATCACTATCCTCATCTGTCACCGTGGAAGAGTCTTCATCACTAGACTCATCCTCATCTTCATAAATCTCCTCTAATCATTTCCTTGTGTCCATATTATAAAGCTTCTTGGTACCTGTCTTTCCATAGAGGCTAATCGTACCATGTCGCCAATCTTGAACAGCTCCCACTGCACGTAACCATGGTCTGCCCAGTATAATAGGATATTCTCCCAACCCTGCTGGCATCACATGAAAATCAACCACTGCCTTTGCATCATATGCCTCCACTTCTAAGCTCTTTACAACACCCAAGCATTTTACTTTTTGATGGTTTGCCAATCTGATCTGAAACCCTGACACCCCAGCCACTGTGAGACCCATCTTCTCAACGCATGAGTGTGTTATGACGCATATTTGGGCTCCGCCATCCACATAACCTTGTCCCAAATTTTTCCTTTTATGCCACACATCTACTATTGGACAAATGTCTGGTAGCTCGTCCATTGCCAACACCTTTACTGAACCTCTCTCTGGCTCTTTCTCCATTCGGTTAACCATTCTCTTCCACTGTCGCTTTAGCTTAGGCACCATCTCTATAAGCTGCCCAAAAGTAACATCTGCCTTCCTGCTCGTCAGATCCTCCCTCAAGTCATAGCTTAATTGCCCATCCCCTAGTGGAAAATCTGAAACATGAAACTTTCGACGAGCTCTCCTTTATCTCTTGGCCTTGACATCCTTGCCTTCAAGGCTCTTTCCTTTCTTCTTACTAGGACCTGGGGCACTTCTTCCTTCCTTATCCTCTGTGGTCCTCTTCCCAATAGGCATCACTAATGTATCCTCTAGCTTTGATGCCTTCTCCAAGGTGACTACACTTAGCACTTTTGTCTTTCCCTTTTCCTCCTGGGTCAGTCCACTGGTTCCTTCGTCTCCCTTAATTTCGATGCCATAATCATTTGACCTAGTTAACACCTGTCTTGGCAATGGATACATGTCTCCCCCCATCCTTGGTGGCTTATCACATTGCGGGCTGATGTGACCCAACTCTCCACAATTATAACATGTGGGCGTCTGCCTCCAAAACCTACCATTGCTTTGTCCAACACCATTCCTAGGCCTTTCTTCACCTCCTGGCTGATTTGCAAACCGCCCTCGACCTCGATTATTTCCCACTTGACCTAGCATGTTTAGGCTGAGATTCTTCATCAAATCAACCACTTGCCTCATGTATTGCCTTAGGCCATCATCTTGCACTGCTGTAGTGACCACTGCTGGCATAACCTGAGTAGTAAGAGGAACCACTGGTTCATGATGAACCTCTGACATGCGCCCTTGTAAAGACTCTATAGGCTGAAATTCAGACCTCATTGGCAAAGACTCCACCCCTAACTGGCTCATTTTCCTCAGCTTCCACTCTTTGTTCCTTGCTACCTCTAGTGCATCTTCATATGTCCTAGGCTTCTTTAGCTCCACTCTCCAACGTATATTCTCCCGAAGACCAGCTAAGAACCTGTCCTTCTTCATCATGTCAGGCGGGGGTACCTGTGGTGCTAAAGCCTTGCACATTCGCTCCCATGCCAATGAAAACTTACATATGTACGCATCTACTGGCTCACCTTCCTTTTGCACCAAAGCCTGTACTTCTTGCCACACTTTGTCAGGATCTTCTATCTTCACAAACTCCACTTCCAACCCATGTCGTAGATTGTCCCAACTCAATCTTATAGGTGGATCTGCTGCACGCAACTCCTCTTCTAATGCCTTGGACCAAACTCGTGCATCACTCTTCAAACAAATTTGGAGAAGGCGTAACATCTGCGCAGGGTCATGAATCTGGTTGCTAATGCATGCAACCTCCATCTTTTCCAAAAATTCTTCCACATCTTCATCACTTCTTCCATGAAACTCCGGATAAGAGAAAGCCATGGCTACCCAAATTATGATGCTTTGAGAACCCCTTTGAACACACGTGCAAGAACCCAAAACTTTTCACTACCCAATCCCCAGAAACTTCAATGGAGCTCAACTTTAGATAAGGACAAACACATGCACATCAAATGAGTTTTCATAGTTAATCATCGGAATGACAACAGGCAAAGGACATTCTAGGATCTCTCTCAATCTTCTTGGCCCAAACATAAAGACTATGCGCTGCTGGAAAAAGATCTTCCTGGACACATGAACATTAATCTGAATTCTTTGAGTTAAATGAAAAGGAGTGAACTGAGGGCCATTTTGATCATCCATTAAAGCCAACCATGAAGCTCCCAAGAAGGCACACCTGACTCAACCTCTGATTTTGCCAAAATTTCAGCAGCATAACAACATAAATGGCTCAAAATACCAAAAAACCAGCCATCATAACTTGGGAAAATTTTGACAGAGTTTCCCCAGAAGTAGAGCAGTAGGAACCCAAAATATAGACTGTCTATGTATGCATAAATTGTCAACAATAGAACACGAGCATCAAATAGGACTCACTAGTACATAGCCTATGGCGAGGTCACAAAAAGGGTGCTCCAGCTACATGTATCACCGAAAGGATCTCTACATTTGAGAATCCCCCAGCTCAATAAAAACCTCACGCTATCGACCCTCACACGAAGGCTAATGCAAATCGCATATAGTCAAGTCTCAGAAATGACTATCTTCCAGACCAAGTCTCAGAAATGGCTGGGACTGCCAAATACAACCAAGTATGGCTCCACAAATGCGTACAATGGCAGTTTCCACAAGTAACGTACAATCCAGCAGACAATGCGCTCAAATAGGCGCCAAGTGATGCATTCCCACAACAACTGCAAGTGACATCACTGCTAGTATATCACTGTACTCCAGCTACCTGTACCTGTGTGAATCACCTGTACCTGTACCTGTCCCTGTAACCTGTAACCTGTAATCTGCAACCTGCAACCTGTAATCCCGAAGCTCGAAGCTCGAAGCTCGAAGCAGAAGGTACTCGAAGAAGATCCTCCGTGGGGGCACCAAAAGAATGTGAGCGGGATGAAAACACACACAGCACCTCTATAATGACCCTATACACACTCTTGGGAAGATACACACACACACTATGGGGCACCACTCCGCTTACACAACACACCTGGCCGAGACAGGGAACACATCTCTGGAGTGAGAGGAAAGAGACTATCCACTTGCCCACTCCACACACACACACACACACACACACACACACACACACCCAAAAAACTCAGCTCAAAACAGGAGAATTTCTGATGTTTAGATACAAATGATCTTGGGCCAACACCAATGGGGCAAACAGCTCACACAATATGGGTAAAAGATACCAGATACAATCACAAACTAGAGCAAAAACTTCGCTCATAGGAGAAGCTTACACAGAAAAAAAGCAGGAAAAGAGTGAGGAATTTGGCAAAATGGACAGCGCCATCGCGTCTGAAATGGCCCAAAACCCCAGTCTACATTGTCAAAGTGCTCAAATCCGACCTCGGATGAGCAGTTTACGGCCAAAACAGGCTCCAAAATGAGCAAAAACACACCTGCGGCTGTTCCTCCTCTCTTCTCCACGTTTTTTCAGGTCTTCTCTCTGTTTTTTCAGTTCCCACACTTAGCTTTATTACTTGGTCACCCTTGGCCTTTTAGATGACCTCAAACGGACCCCGAACAGGCCAAAAACTGACCTCGCACTGCATAGTTGTCACCTTTTTGCATCATCCGCACACCTGGCACTCAGCTTTTTTCCAATAATGCATCTCGCCACCACGTGAAGTGGCCCCAAAAAGTGGTCCTAATGATGACCTTTCTGCATAACTCTCACCAGAAAACACCCACGTTGTGCCCGTCCTCATCCGCGTGCAAATATTGACCTCGTTCGCCCTCCTGACGCCACTAGATGCCATCTGACGCACCTGCTGACCTCATGTCGTCGGCCCGCGGATAGCTTCCTCGAGAAGTTTTACGCACTACCAACTCCTCCTTATTGTAGAAAAAACATACTGGTACTGGTGATAGTAAATATCGATGCACTATGTACACATTGTCCTACCTGTACACATGTGGGCCCCACATAACCACCTGGCTAAGGAAAATGGGCAATCCTTTATTTGATGCACCATGCATGTGTATATACATATGCGCAATCCCTTGCTCCAAAAAACTCCTGACAGCGGTGTGAGCGGGATGAATACACACACAATGAAGGAGTACGAGCGGAAGTGCGACGTGAGAGAGAGTGCAAGAAGAAGAGCACGACGATATGGTGAACTCGCTCTACTGTAATGTGTAGAGCATAGTGAGTTCTTATTAGGTTTTTACAAAAGAATATGTGTACATACCTGGCGGCCCGCCCACTTACCTGGGCGACCACATTGGGCTTTATATCCCAACAACCTCCCACTTAAAGTCCAATGTGGTACTTTAAGTGTGAGAGAAGCTACTATACAAGCTAATATACAAGAGATGTAGAGAAGTGATGTACTACCCTACTCCTAACTGCTTGAAAAAATGCGCAAAGCTCTCTGAGGGAAGTCCTTTTGTAAGTAGATCAGCAGGATTTTCTGTGGTGTGAACTTTGACAAGTTGAAGTTGCTTATCCTCGAGCATTTCCCTGATGAAATGATACTTCACATCCACATGCTTTGTCTTTGAGTGATAAACTGGATTGCGAGCCAATTGTATAGCACTTTGACTATCACAATATAACACAGGCATCTCTTCTTTGATTCCCAAATCTGTTACTAGTCGATTAAGCCAAATTGATTCTTTGCATGCCTCTGATGCTGCAACATATTCAGCCCATGTAGTAGTAGACTGAGTAACACAATCTTGTAATCTAGAACGCCATGATACTACTCCACCAGCCAATGTAAAGACATACCCTGACATAGACCTTCGGTTGTCTAAGTCACCTACATAATCTGAGTGTGTAAAACCCTTTACACTTAGCTCCTGACTCCCATAGCATATACGCATACTCTTTGTAGCTTTCAGGTATCTCAATATTCCTTTCACTGCCTCCCAATGTTTCTTGCCTGGGTTTGACATGTATCGACTTACTACTCCCACTGCAAATGCAATGTCTGGGCGAGTAGCAATCATTGCATACATCAAACTACCCACTGTAGATGCATATGGAATCTTATCCATTTCAGCCTGTTCTTCCTCAGACAGAGGACAATCTTGTTTGCTAAGTTTCACATATGGTGGCAATGGAACACTCAATGCCTTTCCCTTCTCCATATTGAAACGTTGCAAAACCTTGTCAATATACTCTGTTTGAGATAACCAAATCAACTTCTTTGATCCGTCTCTCTCAATGCGCATACCAAGTATATGACTTGCCTCACCCATGTCTTTCATGTCAAACGATTTTTCCATCTTTGACTTCAAAGCTGAAATTTCTTCCAAGTGCTTGCCAGCAATCAACATGTCATCCACATACAAAATAAGGATCAGCCAACTGCCATCCTTAGCCTTCTTTGTATATAGACAGTGATCGAACTCACTATGTTTGTAGCCTTGAGAAAGCATAAACTTGTGGAATTTATGGTACCATGCCCTTGGTGATTGTTTAAGCCATAAAGACTCTTTAACAACTGGCATACCCAGTCTTCCTTGACTTTCTCAACAAACCCTTCTGGCTGCTGCATGTAAATTTCCACATCTAAATCACCATGCAAGAACGATGTCTTGACATCCATTTGGTGCAACACCAAATCTAATATGGCAACCAATGCAAGAAAGCATCTCAATGTAGTCATCTTGACCACCGGAGAGAAGACTTCATCAAAGTCAATGCCTTGTTCTTGCTTAAAGCCCTTGGCAACAAGCCTTGCTTTGTACTTTGGCTGACTATCATGAGCGGTGATCTTATACCTGTAAACCCATTTACAAGGTAGAGCCTTTTTGCCCTGTGGTAATTTAACTAGCTTCCATGTCTTGTTTTTATGCAGAGCTGTCATCTCTGACTGCATGGCCAATTGCCAATTTCCGAAGTCCTTCATTTGCACTGCTTCCTTGTAACATGAAGGCTCATTGCAATCAATCAACATGACATAGTTCATAGATGGAACAAACCTATTAGGAGGTCATGTGACACGTCCAGAGCTACGCACAATAGGTGGCTCAGGCTCAGACACAACCTATGGTTCCACTCTATCATGTCCTTGCTCCTCTTGAGCTCTGACCTTTTTGGTTTAGAATGAAATTTGGATTCATTAAAGTGAACATCATTGCTACGGACAACCTTTCTGGATTCGGGTTCCCAAAGTCTGTACCCCATCTCACCAGAATTACCATAGCCTAGAAAGATGCACTTTCTACTCTTTGGCTCAAGTTTGTTCCTAAATTCCTTTGGAACGTGAGTATATGACTCACAGCCAAATACTCTGAGATGCTTGTATGAGGGCATTTTGCCTGACCATACCATCTCTGGCACTGAATCCTTCTACAAAACCTTGCTAGGAGATCTATTTACAAGATGAACAGTTGTTGATACAGCTTCAGCCCAAAACCCATTTAGCAACTGTGCATTAGACAACATACTTCTGACCTTCTCTTGTATGGTCCTATTCATCGTGTCAGCAACACCATTTTGAGGAGGATTGTAAGGAGCAGTAAGTTCACGTTTTATACCTTTTGACTCACAAAAGTCCTAAAAGGCCTTTGAAACATACTCTCCACCATTTTCAATGCGTAAGAATTTAAGCTTCTTGCCACTCTGATTCTCCGCAAGTGTCACAAACGTTTTGAAAACACTAAATGCTTCATCCTTGTGCTTGAGAAAGTAAACCCATACTTTCCTCGAGTAATCATCTATAAATGTCATAAAGTAAGAAGCTCCCCCTAGAGATAGGTTAGGCATAGGTCCACACAAATCACTATGAACAAGTGCCAACTGTGTATCTCTTCTACTGCTTCTATGCTTATGTGGCTGCTGTGTTTGCTTACCATATAGACAATGTTCACATAATTCAAAATCATTAAATGCAAAGCCAGCAAAATAACCAGAACAAGACAAGATTTCCATTCCCTTCTTGGACATATGTCCTAACCGGCTATGCCACAAAGAAACGTTCGGCTGCTCGGTTACATTGATTACATTTTTAGAGACATTTGATACATAAATCATGTAAAGTCCTCCAGACTTTACTCCATGTGCTACTGTCATAGAACCCTTGGATATCTTCCACATGTTCTGTCCAAAAGTGGTGACGTAGCCAACATCATCAAGTAAACCTGTGCTGATCAAGCTCTTTGTGATTGCGGGAACATGTCTCACATTCTTCAGCGTGAAAGAAGAGCCATTCTAAAACTTCAGTTGAACATCTCCAACACCTAAGATCTCACATGTCTGCCCATTGCCTAGCCGAACATGATCTTTAGTGGGCACATAAGAGGTAAACCACTCCTTGTTTGGAGACACATGAAGTGATGCCCTTGAGTCTATAATCCAGTCACTCAGTGCATTTCCATCAGATGATGTAAGAAGAGCTGAGTCCATTGTATTCTTCAAGAAGTAGATGTCTCCTGACACTAGACTGTCATCCACTGCAACAGTGTTTGTCACATTTATTTCTTGAATCTTCACTGAGGACTTGTTCTTCTCACCATGGTCTTCATCTTTCTCTTTGCCTTTTTCTGCTTTCCATTCTCTGCAGTCTCTTTTCATGTGACCCTTCTTGCCACAATGGTAGCATTCTATGTCACTCTTGCCTTTAGCACTGCGGGACTTGCTACGAGACTGATTCCTCTTTCCACCTTTGTACTTTTCTTTGGTCCTTCCCCTGACAACTAAAGCTGTTCCTTTGCCTTTTTCCATTGTCTTTCTATTGGTTGCTTGAGTAAGCAGACTTCCTTCTACACCTGCTATGTTCAAACCATCTGGAGGTGCAAAATTACTCAAAGCTGTGCGAAAAGTGTCCCAACTTTCCGGCAATGTGATCAACAGGAACATAGCTCTAACAGGTTCATCAAACTTGACACCTTGAGCTGACAACTGACTGTAGATTGTGTTAAATTCATTCAAATGATTGGACATAGGTGTCCCTTCTTTCATCTTCAAGTCAACAAGCTTCTTAAGCCAGTATACCTGTGAAGCTGCACTCTGCTTCTCATAAAGATCACTCAGCTTTAACCATGCTTGATAAGCCGACATCTCGTCTGCTACATTGAAGTAAACGCTTTCTGCCAAAGTCAACGTAATGGTAGAAAGTGCAAATTCATCCATTTTGCTCCATTCATCTTCGTCCATATCTTCTAGTTTTATCCCCTTGAGCTTTATAGGTTTTATCTGCTTCTTTTGTACTGAAGCGGTCCGGGGCGGGCAACAAGAAGAGCAACCTCTAGACACCCTTCAAGGCTCCCGTGCTGCTCAATGGGGCTGGGGCACAACACAACACAAACCAAAACAACAAACCCACAGCCAAATCCCAACTACACAAGGGGCACCACCTAGTTTAAGAGCGAACTAGGACGCAAAAGAGGAGAATCGTTAGAGCAACCCACAAACAAGCAAGGAATTTACACTAACCCTAACGCCAATGGAACACTCTCACACACTAAAACACGAGAGAGAGAGAGAGAGAGAGAGAGAGAGAGAGAGAGAGAGAGAGAGAGAGAGAGAGAGAGAGAGAGAGAGAGAGAGAGATGGTGCTCGGGCTGCTTTGAAGTGTATCGTTAATGATCAAGCAAACATAAATATATATATGTAAGAAAGAGAGAGAAGGGGGAAGGGGGTGCTTGTTGCACTAATGCCTTCTTACAAATCTGTCATGCCCAATCAAAGTGAGATTAGTATTTGTTCAACATAGCCTGAGTAAATTACACCACAACACATCACAAGAAAAAAGCCACCCCAATCACTGTCTTAAGGCCAGGGGAGTCCTCTCCACCCTGTCGCCCTCTTACAGCATGTGGGATTTATGGCTAAATTGATAACAATACCCGGAGACAAGCTATCAAGAACTTAAATAAAACACCAAGACACTTACACATCATTATTGTCCATGACTTCACGTTGGAAGGGAGACAAGGTATCCATGCTTAGTCCAAATTCACCCTCCTTGATTCAGCAAATGTTGGGCTTACTCTAGTAGGAGAAATGATAGATTTCCTACTCTCAATTTAATGATCACTCTCTCTTACAATGGCATAGAGTTCCCTTGCTAATCACCCCTAATACAACACATACATATGCCTAATGCCAATGAGATTCCACTCAAGAGCTCCTTCTCAAGAGGTTGAGCTTGGCTTCTCAAGCTATAGCGTAGTGCTCTTTCTTCTCCCTTCTTTTTTGTGCTAGCTACACCCTCCTTTTATAGCAATTTTGAAGGCTAGGGTTACTCCTCTAACCATGGTTGGGTTAGATTTTCAGCAATTTATCTAATTTCTTTTTCTTGGAATTATCAAGAAGTTGGTGGGGAAAGAGAGAGGAGAGAAATGGAGGTGATAGGACTTTTCATAGTGGGTTAGTGTTAGTAGAGTTAGTATTAATTTACAAATGGAATTGGATATTTACAATGGGAGTATCCATGTAGGATACAAACAAGGAAGAAAAACTCTTAAGAGGTAAGAAAAGGTGGATTTCTTACAAGGTTGATGCTCCAAGTGTCTTGAGTAGGGCAAATTTTGACACTTATTGACGGTCCACTAGCTTTGACGGTACATTTTTTCTCCACTCTTGACCTTCCTTGAGAGACAAGGTAATTGAAGCTGAGTAATCAACCACCATGATGCTGTCTTTTAAGAGAAGAGGCTGAATTTTGTGGTTTTTTTGTGAATATTTCTGAATCATCTTATGAAGCCTTCAAGATCATGCTGCGCTGCTTTCCAGTCCTCATGTCGTAGATTATGGACTTCCCTTTGACGTCCTTCATCTGAATCATCCCGGTGTCAAGTCTTGTTTAACTTCCATAGCCATAAGCCAAGGCCTCCCAAGAATGATGGGGTAGCCCTCCCCTTTGTGTGGCATGACAAAGATGTCTACCTCCACTTCTGTATTGAATGATTTTACTTTGACCCCATTTACAGGGCCCACGCATTTCACTCTTACATTGTTTGCCATCTTGGCTTGGCAGGGTGCAAGCCTGCTTACCTCTAGACCTAGATGGTGCATCTTCTTCTCACTCATGACGCATATTTGCGCGCCACCATCTATGTAGACGTTTGAGTTTCATTGCCCCTTGATGTGAGCATCCATGGTTGGTAGGATGTCATCGAGATCCCTTCCAGAGATAGCCCCAGCTATTTTGGGTATTGATTTCTTGGTACTTACCATTTTTGTCCATTGCCTCCTCATCCTTGGTGCAAGGTGGAGTAATTGGGGCCAAGTTATCTTTGGGCCCTGCATTAACACATCCTAAACTAAGTCATAGGGTTTTTCATACTCACCTAGTGAGAAGTCATAGGGTTTTGCATACTCACCTAGTGAGAAGTCCACGATGTCTATTTTCCGTCGTGGTTTAGTTGCTTGCTTGCTAGACTCGGCCTTTCCTTTCATCTTCTCTTCTCTTTGAGAGGATTTCTTGTGCCTGGCACACTTCACTCCCACAGAATCCACTTCTTCTACCTTCGCTTTCCCTTTGTGCTTCTCTCGAACTGATTCTTCTACCTTTGCCTTCCCTTTAGCCTACAAGCTAATAACACTCACCGCTTGGTTCACAGCAGGTAGTGGGGGTAGTGGCGGAATGAGAGGTTGGGGTAGTGGTTGTTGTTGTACAGGTGGTCGAAGGATTTGGACTGGTGGGATCAACCCTGGTTGCCTAGGTGGTGGTGGTCTTGCTCTTGGCGGAGAGATCTGATTCTGTCTCCCCCCCCTCTATTGAAAGTCTGCCTCCTTCGGTGTGGGCAGAAGTACATTCCATGGCCGTCTTCCCCGTAGTTGTAACAGTGATACTCTTGGTTCTGCCCTTGTTATCCTCTTCCTTGTTCTGGATTCCTGACAGGTGCATGCCCTTGCTGCACCAGATGCAAAGATAAACTCTCTAGCTGGGTACGGTGATGCGACTCAGCAGGTCTTGCTACTCTTCTAATGCCTCTTGCGGTTGGGCTCTATGACTGGCTGTTGCAGTCACTGGGGTTGGTCGGGCCGAGCTTGTTTCCTCTTACTCGTTTATTCTTGATTGCATGCGCAACTTCTGTTCTTTAAGGCAGGCTACTTCGACTGCCAACTCATATGTTGCAGGAAACCTTCCCTTCACCTTCTCTCTAAGCAGCGACCATAGACCAACAATGAAACGATCCTTGTTTAGGAAATTAAGCGCTCCTTCGCCTTCCTCCAGTGAGGCAACCCATCTCTCCCATAAGTCCACAAATTTGGACTAGTAGGTGGCACACTCTAGCAGACTTCCCTGCATTAATTTTGTGAGTAGCTGCCATAGCTTCTCCGAGGTTGCACCTCCACCAAACCTCTTTACAAAAGCAGCCCTGAACACATCCCATGCATTCTTGGTAGCCTAGGGCAATGCATTATACCAACACTTGGCCTCTACTTTCATCAGTAGAGGAAAATTCCAAGTCGTGAAGCGTCGTCATCTTTGTTGGAGACGACACAAGCAATGTCGAAATCATCCAAAAAGTCGGTGGTGAGATCCTCTCCCTTCTTTCCATTGAACGTGGGGAAAGAAAAACTTGCCATGGTGGTGACTCAAGAAATTACCCTTGACCTTATTTGGTAGGTCTATAATTGAAGATATTGTTGAGATCATGATATAAGTGAATAGTACAACTAAGAAAATCAAATATTGAGGGGTCTAAAAAATATGTACATGTCAAATATAAATAATATAAGTGGAAAAAATATAAAGGGGTCAAAAGAAATCTCTCTCATTATGAGGCTACCATAAAAAGATAAATATTTTTGGTGTTCTATTTTTTTAGAAAAAAAACAAAATAGATGTAGGAAGGGAAAAATCACAATAGTGAAAAAATATACACATAAATAAAACTAGTTTTTTTGGATTTTTGTTGGGGTGGAGTTACACCAAATATAAGAGAAGCTTACATGAAAATATTTCTATATGGAATAAAGAGTATGAAAACTGGTAAGAAAAATTGTGGTAATGGTGAGGCAATGTACAAAGCATAAATAACACACACCTAGGTAGAAATATTTAAATAAATATCAAAATAATTATGAAAAAATCTTTTATTTAGGTTCTATATACAAAGAAATATTTACATACGCATGGGCCATAATATACTTATATTTTTTATTTTTTTGGCTCAACTAGCCCAATGACTAGCTAATTGAGGGTTTTTTATTTCAGTAAGGAGATATGGGAAAAGTCCCCTAACTCACACGCACCTATATACAGTGAAAGGGTGAGGGTAACCACAGTGTTTGAGTGATTTGATAGGGTGAGATAACTCACTATGGCAATTACAGAGAGCCGAAAAAACGGCTATCAGTACCCACACGTGCCAAATCTGCTTCTTCCACAATGGGAAATTGGTTCCATCCAGCTTCTTGATATTGTAAAGAGCAGTGTCCTGTGATCCAGCCATAGCTACGCTTCACAGTAGTTTACTTTTCTAGGAAAAATTTGGCAGAGTTTCCCTTGTAAACTGACTTCTGAACCAATATCAACCTGTCAAATGAACCAAGAAAGCTTCAGATTCTACAGAAATTTTGGCAGAGTCTCCTTTGTAAAATGGCTCTGGTGTATTAAAAACAGACCAAAAAACAGCTCAAAAAACACTGTCTCTCTGACACTGTAAGCTGCGGGTAAACCTGTCCTGCACCTGTACTGTCTCTCACTGTCCTGTCACTGTCCTATAAGCATAGACTGCGACAATGCCTCAACGGCAGTAAAGCAAAGATGCAATCCCAACTGTCTAACTCACAGTCAATACATCCTAGCTGTCTATCTAAGGGTGCTCGAGGGATCGCTCCAAGACCTGTATCACCGAAGGATCTCAACATTCGAGAATCCCCCAGCTCAATAAAACCTCACTCGACCCTCAACAAAGGCTGCAGTAAATCTGACAGTACATAGACTTCCCACAAAGTCATACATCCACAAATTTCCCACTATATGTTGTAACTGCTGCGGTAGTTGTTTGCTGCGTGACTCACAGCAAGCAAACTCTCAACAAACATACATCATCTCTGACAATACATCCCATGTGGAAGTACCTGCAATGTCAGGATGAAATCTGGAATATCAAGCAGCAAACACAAGCTACCTGATGAACTAGTGGATGTCGCCTACAGTCTGTGTGTAGATGCGCCCATGTCGTATGTGACATGCCTCGAAGAACTGTGAGCCGTCCTTCGATGTGTAGACAGCCACAAATCAACACTCTGGGAGTGTCGATATCCTCAGCACCTGCAGCCGTAGGCCGAAAACCCCAAATTTGCAGAGTCGGATCTGCACTCGTCGAGACCACGTAGTCGAAAATGGCCTGCGTAGACCTTTGTCGAAGCCGAACGGTGGCCGAGATGACCTCAGAATGAAATTCTGACAACACCGAGCCCTTCAAGATATCTCACGAGATTTGGGGCCGTGTCTTCGCCTGTCGAATTTCACTCCAATCTGAGTTGGTGACTCTAGCCTCCTGCAGTGCTTCCCCGAGCCTCGATCTGAGCTCTGATACCAGTTGAAGGAGTACGAGCGGAAGTGCGACGCGAGAGAGAGTGTGAGAAGAAGAGCACGACGATATGGTGAACTCGCTCTACTGTAATGTGTAGAGCATAGTGAGTTCTTATTAGGTTTTTACAAAAGAATATGTGTACATACCTAGCGGCCCGCCCACTTACCTGGGCGACCACATTGGGCTTTATACCCCAACACACAACGCCTCTATAATGACCCGACACACACTCTTGGGATGATACACACACACACACTCTGGGGCACCACTCAGCTTACACAACCCACCTGGCCGAGATAGGGAACACACCTATGGAGTGAGAGGAGAGAGACTACCCATTTACCCACTCCACACAGAGACACACACACATACACCTGAAAAACTCAGCTCAAAAGAGTAGAATTTCTAATGTTTAGATACAACTGAGCTTGGTCCAATACCAATGGGGTAAATAGCTCACACAATATGGGTACAATATGCCAGATACAATCAGAAATTGGAGAAGAAGCTTTGCACATAGGAGAAACTTACACAGTCAAAACAGTGAGGAATTTGGAAAAATGGACAGTGCCATCGCGTCCGGAATGGCCCAAAACCCCAGTCTACAATGTCAAAGTGCTCAAATACAACCTCGGATGAGCAGTTTATGGCCAAAACAGGCTCCAAAAATAGCAAAAACACACTGACGGGAGCAAAGCGAACCCCGAACCCCGACGGCCTCTAAAATGCCGGGGGCCGAATGGCACACCTCGAGCCTGTCATGGTAAAGCAAACAGGGGGCACCACCTATCTTTGAGCGGCTAGGACGCAGACCATGATGATATGAACACCGCAAACACACACACACACACACACACACACACACACACACACACACAGATTTTCAAATGAAGAAAGCCCTCGGGGGTGTGAGGGACAATTATTTCTGCAGTATTTACAATGACCTTCCTTCCAGCGAGGCGGCACACCATTGTGATAGAGAGGTAGGGAGAAAAGATGGTGCAAACTACTTGGTGCGTTCTGTAAGACGACTTAATGATTTTGAAGCTTGCTACCAAGAGCGTGTATACGTGTGTGCATCGACCATTGAAGTCAAGAGGTGGAAGTGGCTTCCTATGCATGGAGCAATTCCCAAGGCAAACCAACACACAAGCCCCCTCCCCGTGATGCCAATAGTGTCAACTCTTCCCACTACACTCTACCAAGTGGTGACCTCTCATGAACTGCCACCCCTCCCCCCCCGATAGTGACCTCTCAGTGCCAATTTGTAGGTGTTGGCTACCTGGATTATAGTAATCTCGGTGTGATTAGAGTAAGCTAACGGAGAGACAAAGAAAGTGGTGGGCCCGGTGTGGTTGACCCTTGCTTTGTTTTGGGAGGTTATTAAAAGATGAGAATCTCTAGGTGGGCCTTTGTGACCATCACCTAGAGAGAGGGAATTTACAAAGTGGGAATTTTACAATGGCTTGGGTGAAAGCTGAAGAAATGATGAAGATAAGCTACAAATTACTAAAAATGGCATCGTGGTTGCGTGATGCCGGCGAATGGTGTGTTGCTGGTGCGGTGGTGTAGCGTGTACTTCTTTTCGGGGTTGGCCGCAGCATGCCTTCAATGCATTTCCTCTTTTTGTTGTTGGCGGTGCGTCCTTTGGGTCCTCCTTCCTTTTTGTTGTTGTCGTAGTCGTGGAATCCTTTGTTTTTTTGTGTATTTGTGGTGCGTATATGCGTGTGTGTGTGTGAGAGAGAGAGAGAGAGAGCGAACGTATGTGTGTATGTATATAGATGTGGGTGCGCATGCGTGCGTGGGAATGAGGGTTAATATTATTATGTATATATATAATATATATTATTATTGGTTTCTTTTAGCTTTTTTTCAGGTCGCCGGCCTGCGGCTGCGCGAGGGTGAGTGGGGGGAATAGGATGTGTGCGTGTGTGTGTGTGTTGTTGCAAGGGGTGTGTGTGTATGTGTTGTGTGTCTAGAGAGAGAGAGAGTGAATTTTCCTACTCCTGTACAGGCCCGCGAGGGAGAGAGAGAGAGAGAGAGGATATGGCGGGCTGGAGCTGTGTGCAAAGCGCAAGAGAGAGAAGGAGAGAGAGATGGGGTGAGTGAGGGGGTGGTGAGGGGGTGTGTGTGTGTGTGTGGATGAGTGGGGGGGGGTAACCCTATCCTTGCGCGCCTTCGGGTTGTGACCACGAGCGGCTAAGAGCGAGAGAGGGATGGCGGGCCACCGTCGTCCGACAGTGAGCGAGGAAAGGGGAGGAGCTTTGGCAACGAAGTGGGGTGTGGGGGGGGGTATGTGGTGAGAGAGAGAGATTCCTTATCTGTAGGCCGTCGTGTTTGGTGGCTCAAGGACGAGAAGAGGGGGGAGGGAGGGTTAATATGGTGGAGAGAGAGGGAGAATATTAGCGAGCCAAGGGAGGGAGAATGAGGCCGGGGGAAGGGTCAGGCGAGCGGGTGGTGGAGAGAGATGGAATACTTTCGGCTATCGGCTTGCATAGAGAGCGAGGGAGGGGGTGTGAGAGGGGGGGCGGGTGTGTGGATAAGAACACGGGAGAGCAGGAGTTCGCATGCGGCTATGGGCTCGGTGTAGTGGGAGTGCGAGAGAGAAACCGAGAGAAGGGGGGTGGGTGCTTGAGGCTTGAGCGTGGCCGAGGGTGTCCAGTGAGGGGGGTTATTGGGGTCAACAAGGTGTCGGTAAGAGAGAGACGATATTAGAGAGAGGTATGTAGGGAAAATGAGAGAGAGAGAGAGATATCTCAGTCAATGCCCGTCGGGGGAATAAAACTACAGGGAGAGAGAGAGAAGGGGTATTTGAAGCCGAGGGCGGCCTGCTGGGTTGGGGCATAGACAAGCGGGGGCATGAGGGTGATGAGGCCGGCCAATCGAAGGGGGAGGGGTAACCCTATGCCCGTAAAAGCGTCATGAGGTTGACCAGGCATTGTTGAGCCTTCCAACAATGTTGCGAAGGCTCCGGCAGAGGAAAATAAGGTTTTTTCTTTATTTTTTCTTTGATTTCCAAAAATCGGCCATCATTAGCCCTCTCCTTTTGGCTAGGGGCATTCATGCTTCTAGCCCTTACTCTGTCTAGCATGAATTCTGGATCAAACCTAAGAAAATACCTTTTCAATATCCATCCATTGACCCTAGTCTTGTGAATTCTTCCATCTATTTCCATCAGCTTATAGTTTCCGTTGTCATAGCGTTTCTTGATGTGAATGGCCCTTCCCATCTGGGTTGAAATTTCTTGTCCTTCCTGGTGTCGAATTTGTTGTCCTATCTCAGCACTAACATACCTTTTTTCAGTCCCTTTTCTTTAAGCCCTTGATTGAAAATGAGCCAGCGTTGTTCTGCCTGCGCTGCATAGTGATTGATTGCTTTTTCCCTATCTAGTTGGAGCCTCTCCATATCCAGGATGTGGTTTCGGAGATTTACGATTGGACGCTATATCTAGCTAGCCAAAACTCGTAAGCTGGCTATATGTACCTCTACGGGTAGAATTGCCTCCTTTCCATAAACTAGATGGAAAGGGGTGAAACCTAGTTATGTTTGGAACGTCGTTCGGTAGGCCCAAAGAGCTACCATGAGATGTTTATCCCAATCCCCTATGTGATTGTTCACTTGCTATCATTCCATTTACCTTCTCTACCAGACCATTGCATTGTGGATAGTATGGTGTGGAATGTCGGCGTGTGATGCCTAACTTCTTCATTAGTTCTCCCACCAGATTGCCTCTGAAACCTGGTCCTCTATCCGATATTATCTTAAGAGGAGTGCCAAAACGGCAACAGATATGCTCAAAAATGAACTTTGCTACCTCTTGGGCTGTAATGGGGGTGGTGGCTGTTGCTTCTGCCCATCAAGTCATGTAGTCTAGACCCACTATGATATACACTTTACCTGATTGGGCCCTTGGTAAAGAACCGATTGCATCTATTCCCCATTTCTCAAATGGACCATATGAGATGATAGGAGTTTGTGGCTCGTAGGTTAATGTGCGATCACTGGCCACTTGACAAGCCTTACATGTTTTACACCAATGGTGTACATCCCTATTCAAACTAGGCCAAGAGTATCCTGCTTGTAGAATCTTCCTATTGGTGATATCTAGAGTAAAATGACCGCCGCAGACGCCCTCATGGCAACTTGAAATTACCTCTGTGATCTCACTGGAGGTTGGTACCCGCCTGAGAATTTGATCCTTGCCCTTACAATACAAGTGGTCGTTTACAACGAGGTACCTAGTAGCCTTCCTCACCAGCTATGTTTATGGCCTTTGGTGTATCCTTCTGGACATTCTCCTGTATCTAAAAAGATGACGACATCAGGCATAGCATCACTACCTTGAAAGAGGGGTAGCTTCAATTTGATGGCTCCTACGGGAATGTCTTGTATTCTTTCTTTGGCTAGAGCATCTGCCTCCTGATTTTCTGCTCTGGGGACATGAAATAATTTCGCTGCTTCAAACTTCCTTAGAAGATCCTTAACTTGGCATAGTTGACCAAGTAAAACCTGATTCGTACAAACCCAGGTGCCATTTATCTGCCTTATCAAAGCAAAGCATCGCCAAACACATTTAGGTGCTGAATTCCTTGTGAGATACATTGTTCCAACCCAAGAATTAGGGCTGCATACTCTACTTCATTGTTGGAGTGGGAGTGTAATAACTGCCCGATGGAGAATACTCTTTCTTGTTGCTCGTTGAAAATGACTATGCCTGCTGCAGACTGGTCCATTTTTCTCTTGTATGCTCCGTCAAAGAAAAGAGAGTGAGCTCTTTCTAGCCTAGGACTCTCTACCATTGGTGTTTCTTCCTTCCGTTCCGTGTTGACCTTCAGTTTCTTCTCATAATGGCGATAAGTGAGAATTCCCGCTACACTAGCCCTGGTGGAGTTTTCTACTTGCATGGTGTAGTCAAACTCTTGTAATCTAATTAACCACTTTGAGATCCTAGATGATACATCCATGTGTCGCATTACATATGGGAAAACATCTTCCGTTTTCAGGATTACAAAGGGTCTAGGCAGGAGATAAGAGCGGAACTTTGTGGTAGCAAACATTAGTGCCAGAACCATGTGTTCTACTTCGGTAAATCCCTTTTCTGACGGGGTCATGACACGACTAGAGAAATAAATAGGAAGCATGAAAGAAGTTTGGGGGTCCTTTTGCATTAGCATGGCTCCGAGTGTATCACTTCCTACACTAGGGTTCACATAAAATGACTCGTCCCACTTAGGAGGTGAAATAGTGGGAAGCTTAGCTAGGATTTGCTTTACCTCAGTAAACTGCTCCTCATTCTCTTCACTACATGAGAAGACATCCCTCTGGGTGAGTTGTTGTAGGGGAAGGACCACTTGAGATAGAAAGTGAATGAACCTGCTTAAGTATCTTACCTTCTGAAGGAAAGAAACCAGCTGCTTAACGATGGTGGGTGACAACAAAGATACCAAGGCTTGAATCTTGCTAGGGTCAGTCTCAATCCCTTTTGCTGAAATTACATTGCCAAGGAGAGTGACTTTGCTTTCACCAATGTGACACTTATCCACGTTGAGTTGGCCACCCAAGGTTTGCATCCTGGTTAAGCCATCATAGACTTTGCTTAAATGAAGGGCTCGTGAACTATAGATGCAAAAATCATCTACGAAAACCCGTATTGATGTTCCAAAGTAGGGTTGGAAAACAAAGGTCACATAGCGCTAAAATGTGGTTGGGGCGTTAGTGAGGCCAAACGGCATCACTCTGTACGCAAAACATCCCCAAGGTGTGATGAAGGTTGTCTTCTTATGATCTTCCTCCGCAAATGCTAATCTAGAAGTATCCTAAGTAGCCGTCACACACTGTGTATCGTTCGTGACCTACCACTTCATTGATAATTTCATCCTAGAATGGGAGGGGAAAGTGATCCCTCTTCGTGGCTGCATTGAGAGGTTTATAATCCACATAGACTCTCCACTTACCATTTTTTTTTGTGGTGTGACTACTACTGGGGAGACCCACTCTGAGTCTTCGACAGGGTAGATGAAACCTGCTTGTAGCAAACTTCTCACTTCTTTAAGTAGTGCCTCTTGTTGGATTACTCCAAGTCTTCTGAGCTTCTGCACTACGGGTTTACAACCTTTCTTGGGTTTTATGTGGTGTTGCACTACTATAATTCCTGTGATCTTATCATAGCAATCAATGAACAAAGTAGTGAAGTTACCTAGCATAGAGACATACTCCTTCCTTTCTTCATTTATTAACTCATTTGTGAGCATTTTTTGTAACTTACCTGCATTCTCCAAGGACTACGTACTTGATGATTCCTCTTGGTTTGTCAGGGGTGTTTCAGATTGTGTCAATATTTTTGGGTCTTTAGGAATAACCCACATCACTTCGATGCTACTGTCACTTCCGACGGTGGTGGTTGTCTCTTCTCCTGAGGTAGACAAACAGTCACTGGTGGACTCATCTTATGAAGCCTTCAAGATCATGTTGCGCTGCTTTCCAGTCCTCATGTCGTAGAATATGGACTTCCCTTTGACGTCCTTCATCTGAATCATTCCGGTGCTCAAGTCTTGTTTAACTTCCATAGCCATAAGCCAAGGCCTCCCAAGAATGATGGGGTAGCCCTCCCCTTTGTGTGGCATGACAAAGATGTCTACCTCCACTTCTGTATTGAATGCTTTTACTTTGACCCCATTTACAGTGCCCACGCATTTCACTCTTACATTGTTTGCCATCTTGGCTCGGCAGGGTGCCAGACTACTTACCTCTAGACCTAGATGGTGCATCTTCTTCTCACTCATGACGCATATTTGCGCGCCACCATCTATGTAGACGTTTGAGTTTCATTGCCCCTTGATGTGAGCATTCATGGTTGGTAGGATGTCGTCGAGATCCCTTCCAGAGATAGCCCCAGCTATTTTGGGTATTGATTTCTTGGTACTTACCATTTTTGTCCATTGCCTCCTCATCCTTGGTGCAAGGTGGAGTAATTGGGGCCAAGTTATCTTTGGGCCCTGCATTAACACATCCTAAACTAAGTCATAGGGTTTTTCATACTCACCTAGTGAGAAGTCATAGGGTTTTGCATACTCACCTAGTGAGAAGTCCACGATGTCTATTTTCCGTCGTGGTTTAGTTGCTTGCTTGCTAGACTCGGCCTTTCCTTTCATCTTCTCTTCTCTTTGAGAGGATTTCTTGTGCCTGGCACACTTCACTCCCACAGAATCCACTTCTTCTACCTTCGCTTTCCCTTTGTGCTTCTCTCGAACTGATTCTTCTACCTTTGCCTTCCCTTTAGCCTTCAAGCTAATAACACTCACCGCTTGGTTCACAGCAGGTAGTGGGGGTAGTGGCGGAATGAGAGGTTGGGGTAGTGGTTGTTGTTGTACAGGTGGTCGAAGGATTTGGACTGGTGGGATCAGCCCTGGTTGCCTAGGTGGTGGTGGTCTTGCTCTTGGCGGAGAGATCTGATTCTGTCTCCCCCCCCTCTATTGAAATTCTGCCTCCTTCGGTGTGGGCAGAAGTACATTCCATGGCCGTCTTCCCCGTAGTTGTAACAGTGATACTCTTGGTTCTGCCCTTGTTATCCTCTTCCTTGTTCTAGATTCGTGACAGGTGCATGCCCTTGCTGCACCAGATGCAAAGATAAACTCTCTAGCTAGGTGCGGTGATGCGACTCAGCAGGTCTTGCTACTCTTCTAATGCCTCTTGCGGTTGGGCTCTATGACTGGCTGTTGCAGTCACTGGGGTTGGTCGGGCCGAGCTTGTTTCCTCTTACTCGTTTATTCTTGATTGCATGCGCAACTTTTGGTCTTTAAGGCAGGCTACTTCGACTGCCAACTCATATGTTGCAGGAAACCTTCCCTTCATCTTCTCTCTAAGCGGCGACCATAGACCAACAATGAAACGGTCCTTGTTTAGGAAACTAGGCGCTCCTTCGCCTTCCTCCAGTGAGGCAACCCATCTCTCCCATAAGTCCACAAATTTGGACTCGTAGGTGGCACACTCTAGCAGACTTCCCTGCATTAATTTTGTGAGTAGCTGCCATAGCTTCTCCGAGGTTGCACCTCCACCAAACCTCTTTACAAAAGCAGCCCTGAACACATCCCATGCATTCTTGGTAGCCTAGGGCAATGCATTATACCAACACTTGGCCTCTACTTTCATCAGTAGAGGAAAAATTCCAAGCCGTGAAGCGTCGTCATCTTTGTCGGAGACGACACAAGCAATGTCGAAATCATCCAAAAAGTCGGTGGTGAGATCCTCTCCCTTCTTTCCATTGAACGTGGGGAAAGAAACACTTTCCATGGTGGTGACTCAGGAAATTACAAACCTTTTTTTTCTTTTTTTTAGATTTATACATTAACAACAATAGCGGCTCATAGCGGCTTTTTACAGGGTTGGGTGGATAGGTTAAAACAGGATAAAGATAGAAACATTAAAGGAATGATGGTAATCCAATATGGGAAGAATGATAGGGTTTGGGGAATTGAGGATTTCTCCTAGTACCGCCGTAGCGAATAGGTATACGATCTTCTGTTGGTAGAAGACTTTCCTATCTACATAGATATTCACATGCATATGTTGCAGGAATCTGAACGGGAATGTCGTCAGCCAATTTTCCATCATGCACAGAGGGTGGAATACTTACTTATACTCTTACCGTGCTAGTGTTGATGAGTCAGCACATCCACAGGAGGTCATCGCCTTTCATGGGCTCTACCTTTCCCTCATCGCTCAGCACGTATGGGGTGATGGCAACGCGTCTGACCACTTCCAGCCTCTTGGCTAGTAGCAATTGCAGGTAATTTCCGTAGTCGGCATGTTGCATGAAGTCTACTCCATTAAGTTGCAATTCGTCCCTAGCCCACTGGGTTTCACCCGTGGTAGAGAGCTTCTTCAGGATAAGTTGTACAGGGAGAGGACGGAGATCCTCTACTCGTCTTCCAAAACAGCGAGAGTAATAGCCGAACCACTCTTCCCTAGGACATGGGAATCTTCTTACCACTTCTTCTTCAGCATTGTCGAAGTGGATTGCTAGCCCTCGCATGAATCGTGCAAATTGGTAGGCGACCTTCCGCCGCTTAGATTTGAATGACTTCCTCTTTGGCAAGCTGGGTACAACCCAACTTTTTGAGCTTGAAGCACTTGCTTGGCCAGATGCTTCTCCCTTCGGGGTCATGTGTTTACAGATTGGCTTAACTTCTCCTTACCTTTGGCTCTAGCAACCCCTTTAGGCCGCTTTGGAGTAAAGGTTATAACTTTAACTGCCTGTCGTTTCTTTAGGGAAAAGAGGCCTCACCGTTTTCTTTCCTTCTTTGATGTGAATGACTTCTTCGCGATGAATATCGATGTGGACAATTTCAGCCCTTTTACTGCCTTCATTGCTGGCACTCATTGAGAGTGTGTCTTGGTTGACAACAGTGATGGCACTTCACCGACCTCCCACCTGATGCTCTCAATTTGTGGTTAGAATGAGCAACACGAGATGGAGAATTTACCTCTTGAATACTGACGACACTGCAGCTTGGCAGTAGTACTTCAATGAAGGCGGCTAGTGCCTCCTTCGTCTCTTCTTCTTCCGTCCTCCAGTTAGAGAATTCCTTCAACCATTCTTCCATGATTGATGGTGGGCATCACTTTCAACATTGTAAACTGAAGGGTCTTAGAAAGCCCTCCTCCGTGGGGGAACCAAATGACGAGAGAAAAGCGAACCCCGAAGCCCGACGGCCTCTAAAACATCGGGAGGCGCCGAATGGCACACCTCGAGTCTGTCACGGAAAGTGAACACGGGGCACCACCTACCTTTGAGCGGCTAGGATGCAGACCATGATGATATGAACACCGCAAAATTACACACACACATACACACACACACACACAGAGAGAGAGAGAGAGATTTGCAAATGAAGAAAGCCATCGGGGGTGTGAAGGGACAATTGTTTCTGTAGTATGTACAATGACCTTCCTTCTAGCAAGGAGGCACACCGTGGTGATAGAGAGGTAGGGAGAAAAGATGGTGCAAACTACTTGGTGCGTTATCTAAGACGACTCAATGATTGTGAAGCTTGATACCAAGAGCGTGTATACGTGTGTGCATCGACCATTGGAGTCGAGAGATGGAAGTGGCTTCCTTTGCATGGTGAAATTCCCAAGTCAAACCAACACACAAGCCCCCTCCCCGTGATGCCAATAGTGTCAACTCTTTCCACTACACTCTACCAAGTGCTGACCTCTCATGAACTACCCCCCCCCGATAGTGACCTCTCAGTGCCAATTTATAGGTGTCTTCTTGGATTATAGTAATCCGAGTGTGATTAGGGTAAGCTAATCGGGGAGACAAAGCAAGTGGTGGGCCCGGTGTGGTTGACCCTTGCTTTGTATTGGGAGGTTATTAAAAGATGAGAATCTCTAGGTGGGCCTTTGTGACCACCACCTAGAGAGAGGGAATTTACAAAGTGGGAATTTTACAATGGCTTGGGTGAAAACTGAAAAAATGATGAAGATAAGCTACAAATTACTAAAAATGGCATCGTGGTTGCGTGATGCCGGTGAATGGAGTGTTGCCGGTGCGTCGGTGTACTGCGTACTTCTTTTCGAGGTTGGTCGGGGCATACCTTTGGCGCATTTCCTCTTTTTGTTGTTGGCGGCACGTGCTTTGGGTCCTCCTTCCTTTTGGTTGTCGTCGTAGTCGTGGAATACTTTGTTTTTTTGTGTATTTGTGGTGCGTATATGTGTTTGTGTACGTATGGGTGTGTGTATATAGATGTGGTGCGTATTTGTGTGTGTACGTATGGGTGTGTGAGCGGATGTATGTGTGTATGTATATAGATGTGGGTGCGCATGCGTGCGTGGGAATAAGGGTTAATATTAATATGTATATATATTATTATTGGTTCTTTTTAGCTTTTTTTTGCGGGTGGCGGCCTGCTCTGCAGATTACGCGAGGGTGAGTGGGGGGAATGGGGTGTGTGTTGTTGCAAGGGGTGTGTGTGTGTCTGTGTGTATGTGTTGTGTGTCTAGAGAGAGAGAGAGAGAGAGAGAGAGAGAGAGAGAGAGAGAGAGAGAGAGAGAGAGAGAGAGAATCTTCCTACACCTGTACAGGCTCACGAGGGAGAGAGAGCGAGAGAGAATATGGCGGGTTGGAGCCGTGTGCAGAGCATGAGAGAGCGAAGGAGAGAGAGATGGGGTGACTGAGGCGGTGGTGAGGGTGTGTGTGTGTGTGTGTGTGGATGAGTGGGGGGGATAACCCTATCCTTGTGCGCCTTCGGGCTATGACCACGAGTGGCTGAGAGCGAGAGAGGGATGGCAGGCCACCATCGGCCGACAGTGAGCGAGGGAAGGGGAGGGGCTTTGGCAACGAAGTGGGGTAGGGGGGGAGGGGGGGTATGTGGTGAGAGAGAGAGATTTATTATCTGCCCGCCATCCTGTTTGGTGGCTCAAGAAAGAGAGGAGGGGGGGGGAGGGTTAATGGGGTGGAGAGAGAGGGAGAATATTAGTGGGCCAAGGGAGGGAGAATGAGGCCGAGGGAAGGTTGAAGCGAGCGGGTGGGTGAGAGAGATGGAATACTTTCGGCTATCGGCTTGCATAGAGAGCAAGGGAGGGGGTGTGAGAGGGGGGGCGGGTGTGTGGATAAGAATACGGGAGAGCAGGAGTTCGCATGCGGCTATGGGGTCGGTGTAGCTGGAGTGCGAGATAAGGGGGGTGGGTGCTCGAGGCTTGCGCCTGGCCGAGGGTGGCTAGTGAGGGGGGTTATTGGGGTCAACAAGGTGTCGGTAAGAGAGAGGTATGTAGGGAAAATGAGAGAGAGAGAGAGAGATATCTCAGTCGATGCCTGCCGGGGGAATAAAACTACAGGGAGAGAGAGAGAGAAGGGGTATCTGAAGCCGAGGGCGAGCTGCTGGCCTGGGGCATAGACGAGCAGGGGCAAGAGGGTGATAAGGCCGGCCAATCAAAAGGGGGGTGGGGGGGGGTAACCCTATGCCCGTAAAAGCATTGTGAGGCTGACCAGGCGTTGCCGAGCCTTCCAAGAATGTCGCCAAGGCTCTGGTAGAGGAAAAATAAGTTTTTTTCTTTTTTTCTTTGATTTCCGAAAATCAGCCATCAACAGTTGCAGTTGTTCCTCCTCTTCTCTCCACTTTTTTTCTTGTCTTCTCTTTATTTTTTCTGTTCCCACACTTAGCTTCATTAGTTGGGCACCCTTGGCCTTTTAGTTGACCTCAAACGGACCCCGAACAGGCCTAAAACTGGTCTCGCAGTGCATAGTTGTCACCTTTTTGCATCATCCGCACACCTAGCACTCAGCTTTTTGCAATAATGCATCCCCCCACCACGTGAAGTGACCCCAAAATATGGTCCTCATGATGAACTTTCTGCATAGTTATCACAAGAAAAAACCCACGTTGTGTCCGTACTTCTCCACGTGCAAGTATTGACCACATTCGACCTGCAGACGCCACTAGATGCCATCTGACGCATCTGCTTACCTCATGTCATCGGCCCACGGATAGCTTCCTCGAGAAGTTTTACGCGCTACCAACTCCTCATTATTATATAGAAAACACGTTGATACTGGTAACGATAAAAATCGATGCACTATGTACCTATTATCCTACCTGTACACATGTGGGCCCCACGTAACCACCTGGCTCTAGAAAATGGGCAATTATTTATTTGATGCACCATGCATGGGTATGTACATATGCGCAATCACTTGCTCCAAAATACTCCTAAGAGCGGTTCTTATGTCATAATAATCAATATCTAATTCTCCTAAATGATTTTCCCATGTTAAACTGATCATTTAATATGGGAAAGTGCCAGGGGAGAAAAAGCTAGAATATTAGTTAAGCTAGCAGACTGGCCACAATAGGGATCCAAAGGAGGGAAAATAGGGATCCAAAGGGGGGGCCATGTGCAAAAGAGCCATGTGCAACAATGGACTAAAAAGACCCTAAGGTTCAGCCCATTAAGACTTCCAAAATGCTAAGGTTTCAAAATTCAAAGGATGTGTCCAAAGGTCAACCATAGGGGAATTGGATGCTTTGTGTGTGTACAAAAAATTCTTTACAATCCCTACTTAGGAGGGGGCGAGCCTTGCATGTAGGGGATGAGAGAGAAAGTCACACACACACACAAGCTGCTTAATTGTCACTGGCTAGCCCTAGGGAGGTCCAATGAGAGGACAGCAAGAGCAAATAGCAAGAGGGCTCGCCCTAGAGAGAGAGGGGGCTGATTTTTGCAAGGCATTATCACACACACACTCTCACACAGTCTATGTGAGAAGCAAGAAAAAGACTATCTCTTCCCAAGCTTTAATGGAGAGCTCATCACCTACTCCAAGCTTGTGAGATAGAAGCCTACAATGACACACTCTTGGCATGTGGATGCAAATCCAACCAAGAGCCAAGCTCCAATGCATGCTCATCTCCTCTACCAAGCTAATTACTAAGCTAAGCTATGCTAATATGAGTGTTATGTGAGGAGATGTACATCTTTCTCGTAAGACTACTCCTTCTTCCTCTCAATCTACTCTCATACCCTGCTAGCTCTCACCATCTTTGAAGGTGTGTGAGGTCTTGGGTCTGAGACCGGGGATAATTGATGTTGTGTTTGCTAAGTGTTTTGCCTAGTGCATGAAGCTTTCATCTTCATTGCACTAGCTAGTCTTGAAGGAACACAAAGAATTGTATTGTACAATGTCTCTCTTGATGGGAGAAACCATAATACAAAGCCTTTTGGAGGGGGGACCGGCTCCATGAAAATCCGGTCCTCAACTATTGTCAATAGCTTAATTTCTCTCTCTTTTGAAAGTATTGTTCATGCTATCTAACTAGGTGTTATGCTTTTTGTTGCTCTCTCCACCCAAGCACTCTTGTAATTCTCATTAGGAATCTATTCTAATGAAATGCCCACTATGTTCATGCTAATTTCCGCTACACACAAGTTTTTAGGCCATTAAATGTTACACTTAAGGTCCACCACCTATCCAGGCTAGATCTATTGAAAGAAGCTATCTCTATTTTTTGAAGGTCAATGTGTGAACGGAGTGTAGCTATTATGTTTACTACCATGGATGGTTTGGGGTAGATATCCACCATTTGTCCAACCTACTAACACTGTGTTATGGAGGTTTTAGCCCATGGTGGTTTGAAGGTCCACCACCTGTCGACGCTAGCTCTATCGAAATTTCCTATCTCTATTGTTTCATGTCAATGTGCAAATGGAATGTAGCTACTAGGATTACTACCATGGATGGTTTGGGGCAGAGTTCCACCACTTGTCCAACCTACTTCCCATTGTGTTCTGGAGGTTTAAGCCAAGGTTGGTTTGAAGGTCCACCACCTATCCAAGCTAGACCAATTGAACAAAGCTATCTCTTCTGTTTCAAAGTCAGTGTGTAAATGGAATGTAGCTAATTTGTTTACTACCATGGACAGTTTGGGGCAAAGGTCCACCCCTTGTCCAACCTACTATCCATTGTGTTATGGAGGTTTTAGCCTAAGATTGTTTGAAGGTCCACCACTTGTCCAAGCTAACTTGTTTAAAAGAAGCTATCTCTGTTGTTTCAAGGTCAATGTGTGAATGGAGTGTAGCTACTTTGTTTACTACCATGGATGGTTTGGGATAGAGGTCCACCACTTGTCCAACCTACTATCTATTGTGTTATGGAGGTTTTAGTCCAAGGTTGTTTGAAGGTCCACCACCTATCCAAGCTAGCTCTATTGAATAGTTCTATCTCTAGTCTGATCGCGTGGATGGTTTGGGGTAGAGGTCCACCACTTGTCTAACCTACTAACCATTGTGTTATGGAGGTTTTAGCCCATGGTGGTTTGAAGGTACATCACCTGTCTAAGCTAGCTCTATGGAATAGTCCTATCTATATTGTTTGAAGGCTAGTGTGAATGGAGTGTACCTACTACATTTAGTACCATGGACCGTTTGGGGTAGAGGTCCACCAGTTGTTCAGCCTACTATCCAATGTGTTATGGAGGTTTTAGTCCTAGGTGGTTTGAAGGTCCACCACCTATTGAATCTAGCTCTATTTTTTGAAGCTCAATGTGCACATGGAGTGTAACTACTAGTCTTAGTACTATGGATGGTTTGGGGTAGAGGTCCACTATCTTTCCATTCTACTATCCATTGTGTTCTGGAGGTTTTAGCTTAGGTTGGTTTGAAGGTCCACCACCTGTCCAAGCTAGATCTATTGAATAAATCTATCTCTATTGTTTCAAAGTCAATGTGTAAATGGAGTGTAGCTACTTTGTTTACTACCATGGATGGTTTAGGATAGAGGTCCAACAATTTTCCAACCTACTAACCATTGTGTTATGGAGGTGTTAGCCCAAGGTGGTTTGAAGGACCACCACCTGTCCAAGCTAGCTCTATTGAATAGTACTATCTCTATTGTTTGAAGGTCCACCACCTGTTCAAGCTAGCTCCATTGAAAAATTTATCCCTGTTGTTTCAAAGTCAATGTGTGAATGGAGTGTAGCTATACTACCATGGATGGTTTGAGGTAGAGGTCCACTGCTTGTCCAACCTACTATAAATTGTGTCATGGAGGCTTTAGTACAAGGTGTTTCCAAGCTTGCTCTATTGAAAGAAGCTATCTCTATTATTTGAAGATCAATGTGTGAATGGAGTGTAACTACTATGTTTATTAACATGGATATTATGGGGAAGAGGTCCACGACTTGTCCAACCTACTATCCATTGTGTTATGGAGGTTTTAGCCCAAGGTGGTGTGAAGGTGGACCACCTGTTCAAGATATCTCTATTATTTCAAGGTCAATGTGTGAATGGAGTGTTACTACTATCTCTATTTCCATGAATGGTTTTGGGGCATAGGTCCACCACTTGTCCAACCTACTATCCTTTGTGTTATGGTGGGTTTAGCCCAAGGTGGTTTGAAGGTCCACTAGCTGTCCAAGCTAGCTCTATTCAATAGTCCTATCTCTATTGTTTGAAAATAAATGTGTGAATGGAGTGTAGCTACTATGTTTACTAACATGGTTGGTCTAGGGCAAAGGTCCACCACTTCTCCAACCTACTATACCTTGTGTTATAATGTTTTTAGCCCAAGGTGGTTTGAAGGTCCACCACCTATCCAAGCTAGCTCTATTGAAAGAAGCTATCTCTATTGTTTGAAGGTCAATGTGTGAATGGAGTGTAGCTCCTATGTTTGCTACCAGGGATGGTTTAGGGTAGAGTTCCACCACTTGTCCAACCTACTAACCATTGTGTTATGTAGGTTTTAGCCCAAGGTTGTTTGAAGGTCCACCACCTGTCTAAGCTAGCTCTTTTTAAGGAAGCTATCTCTGTTGTTTGAAGATCAATGTGTGCATGGAGTGTAACTACTATGTCTACTACCATGGATGGTTTGGGGAATAGGTCTATCACTTGTCCAACCTACTAACCATTGTGTTATGGAGGTTTTAGTCCAATGTGGTTTGAAGTTCCACTACCTATCCAAGCTATCTCTATTGAATATTCCTATCTCTAACTTATAGCATGGATGTTGGGGTTAGAGGTCCCAAAACTTGTCCAACCTACTGTCCATTGTGTTATTGATGTTGTAGCCCAAGGTGGTTTGAAAATCCACCACATGTCCAAGCTAGCTCTATTTGATGGTCCTATATCTATTATTTGAAGTTCAATGTGTGAATGGAGTGTATCTATTATGTTTACTACCATGGCTGGTCTAGGGAAGAGGTCCACAAATTCTCTAGCCGACTATCCCTTGTCTTATAAAGGCTTTAGCCCAAGGTGGTTTGAAGGTCCACCACCTGTCCAAGCTAGATCTACTGAAAGAAGATATCTCTATTGTTTGAACGTCAATGTGTGAATGGTGTGTATACTAGGTTTACTACCAGGGATGGATTGGGCCAGAGGTCCACCACTTGTCCAACCTACTAACCATTGTGTTATGAAGGTTTTAGCCCAGCTTAGTTTTTTTGAAGTTCCACCACTTGTGCAAGCTAGATCTATTTAAAGAATCTATCTCTATTGTTTGAAGATCAATGTGTGAATGGAGTGTAGCTACTATGCTTACTACCATGGATGGTTTGAAGCAGAGGTCCACAACTTGTCTAACCTACTATCCACTATGCCATGGATGCTTTAGCCCAAGGTGGTTTGATGGCCCACCACCTATCCAAGCTAGCTCTACTAGAACAAGCTATCTCTATTGTTTCAAGGTCAATGTGTAAATGGAGTGTAGCTACTATGTCTATTATCATGGAAGGTTTGGGGCACAGGTCCACCACTTCGCCAACCTACTATCCATTGTGTTATGGAGTATTTAACCCAATGTGGTTTATTGAAGGTCCACCACATGCCCAAGATAGATATATAGAAAGAATCTATCTCTATTGTTTCAAGGTTAGTGAAAGAATGGAGTGGAGATACTATGTTTACTACCAATGATGGTTTGGAGTAGAGGTCCACCACTTGTCCAACCTACTAAACATTGTGCTATGGAGGTTTTAGCCCAAGGTGGTTTAAAGGTCCCCCATGTGTCTATTGAAAGAAGTTATCTCTATTGTTTCAAGGTCAATGTGTGAATGGAGCTGAGATACTATGTTTACTACCATGGATGGTTTTGGGTAGAGGTCCACCACTTGCCCAACCTACTAATCATTGTGTTATGGAGGTTTTAGCCCATGGTGGTTTGAAGGTCCACCACCTGTCCAAGCTAGCTCTATTAAAAATAGTCCTATCTCTATTGTTTGAAGTCAAAGTTTGAATGGAGTGTAGCTACTATGTTTACTACCATGGATGGTTTGGGGCATAGGTCCACCACTTGCCCAACCTGCTATCCATTCCTATCCAAGCTAGCTCTATTGAAAAGTCATACCTCTATTGTTTAAAAGTCAATGTGTGAATGGAGTGTCGCTACTATGTTTACTACCATGGATGGTTTAGGGTAGAGGTCCAACAATTTTCCAACCTACTAACCATTGTGTTATGGAGGTGTTAGCCCAAGGTGGTTTGAAGGTCCACCACGTGTCCAAGATAGCTCTATTGAATAGTCCTATCTCTATTGTTTGAAGGTCAATGTGTGAATGGAGTGTAGCTACTATGTTTACTACCAGGGATGGTCTAGGCAGAGGTCCACCACTTGTCCAACCTACTAACCATTGTGCTATGGAGGTTTTAGCCCAAGGTGGTTTTAAGGTCCACCACATGTCTAGGCTAGCTCTGTTGAAAGAAGATAGCTTTATTGAAAGAATCTATCTCTATTGTTTCAAGGTCAATAGCTGAATGGGGTGGAGCTACTATGTTTACTACCATGGATGGTTTGGGGAAATGACTACTTGGACACTGGGAAGAAGGTTCATGCACTAGATCACCTTGGACATTGAGCTTTAAAACTAGGTCCACCACTTGTCCAAGCTTTGCCACTTAAATGGGGAGGGGTTCTTGAGCCAATATGAACCACTTCTCAAATTTTGTTTTCATTGAAATAATTAAGGCTTACTTGGACATTGATATGCAAGTTCTATAGTCGTTTAGTGATGACATTAGAACTAGGTCCACCACTTGTCCAAGCTATGTTGTAATATAGTAAGTGGCTCACCATTTATCCACTTTGATTGGGATCCTCAAATTTGAAGTTGTCGGACTATTAACATTCATAACCCTCATATCTTTTATAATGGAAATTATGAAATTTTTCTCAAAGAGAAGTACCTATGAGTATGAACTTGACAACGTATTTTTTTCACTTGCAAGATGGACTTCAAATCTGAAGAGAAAGTACACCTGATTCTTGATAATGAAATTCTTGGTATCGGTTGTATATGTAGAACAAATCCAGATTCCGTATGTGGTGGTACAAAGATAGGGCAAGAAATGTATCTGTACTAGTGGATGAATGTTTAAAGGATTTGGTTCTCCCTTTTCCTACAATGGATACTACATCTCTCCAAAGTTCATTATGGAGTGCCGTTCAATGGCCCAAGATTCTTTTACAGTCTTCCATGATAAATAACAACCCAATTGACACAAATGAAAGCTACAGTGGTGATGAACAAGGGGATCAACCTGATCCTCTATGTATAGATGCAATACCTATAACAATCCCAAAGTTTGAAACATTGATACAAGAATCTTAGAGAAATCAAAGGGTACTTTTAAAGGATGACACTATGATGCAAATTGTACATGAAGGGACCATCTTATATGTATTTTCAAACGATTTTGTTAACTTCCATGTACTTGGTGATGATTTTAAGGGTTTGGGTATTAAAAGGGAGAATGAAACTAGTGAGAATATGCCTGATGTGGCTAGCATCACTTTGGTAAAGTGGCCCATCAAGCGCACAACCATGTTGGATGGGATCCCATTACAACGCTTTGTTCCTATTAATGGGATGCATGCTAGAAGTGCAGAATATGATGTATCCAATGATAATAATTCTAGAAAATATCGTGATGGGAATATTGTTGCTACATTGTTAAGGAGGTAGTGCTACACTTATATCAACAGATCTCGGATCACTTGTCCAACCTACGAAACATTGTGTTATGGAGGTTTTAGCCCAAGGTGGTTTGAAGGTCCACCACATGTCCAAGCTAGCTCTATTGAAAATTCCTACCTCTATTGTTTAAAGGTCAATGTGCGAATGGAGTGTAGCTACTAGGCTTACTACCATGGCTTACTACCCTTGACCTTGATTGGGGCACTGCCCCAAACCTTAAAAAATGCTCACAAGATTTTATCTTGGCTTTAGTTGTGTATCAAAAGTTAGAGAAATTTTGGTGACCTACACTTACAACAACACTCCAGACAATCTCAGAATTAGGACACAAGAATTTTTACTTGTATTGTATGCCAATTTTGAAGAATAGAGAGCTAGAAGGTCCACCATTTGTCCAAGCTAAACTCAATTGAAGCATAGAGAACCACATTGTAAACTAAGCATGGAGAAATGGTGAAATGTCCACCACTTGTTCAACCTTAAGATTCAATCAAACGTATAGAGCCACAAGGTCCACCGCTTGTCCAACCTAATTCCCATCGTAGCATAGAGAGATGCAAGGTCCATATTCCAAGTTTCATATGTAAAATTAATATAAGGTCCACCACCTATCCAAGATAAGTGCCATTGAGGCATACAAAACCACAAAGTTCACTACACGTCAAAGCTAAGTTTCATCAAAGAAAAGAGAGCCACAATGTCCACAATCTAAGCTACCCATGGGAAATTGATGTAAGGTCCACCACTTGTCCAAGCTAAGATTCATCAAAGCATATAGCACCATAATGTCCACAATCTAAGCTATGCATGGAAAATTGATGCAAGGTCTACCACTTCTCCAAGCTAAGATCCATTGAAGCATTGAGAGCCACTCCATTGAAGAATACATAGCCAAAATGTCCACCACTTGTTCAAGACAATCTCCATTGAAGCATAGAGGGACACAAGGTCCACAATTTAGGGTAAGCATGGAGAAATGATTGAACGTCTTCAATCTTAAACTTTATGCAAGCATAGAGAGCCACAAGGTCCATCACTTGTCCAACCTAATCTCCATTTTAGCATAAATACCTACTACAAGGTCCATAATCTAATCTATGCATGGAGAACTGATGCAAGGTCCATCAATTGTCCAAGCTAAGCTTAGTCAAAGAAAATAGAGCTAGAAGATCCACAACCTAAGCTATGCACAGAAATATATGTAAGGTCCACCACTTCTCCAAGCTAAGCTCCATTGAAGCATAGAGAACCAGTCCATTGAAGAATAGAGAGCCATAATGACCACCACTTGTTCAAGATAATCTCCATTGAAGCATAAAGGGCCATAAGGTCCACAATTTAAGCTAAGCTAGGAGAAATAAGCTCCATTGAAGCATAGAGAACCACTCCATTGAAGAATAGAGAGCCATGATGACCACCACTTGTTCAAGATAATCTCCATTGAAGCATAAAGGGCCATAAGGTCCACAATTTAAGCTAAGCTAGGAGAAATGATGCAAGGTCCACCACGTGTTCAAGCTTAAACTTCATTCACGCATAGAAAGACACAAGATTCACCACTTATCCCACCCAGATCTGCATTGTAGAATAAAGAGCTACAAGGTCCACAATGTAAGCTATGCATAGAAAATTGATACAAAGTCCATCACTTGTCTAAACATAAGCTCTATTGAAGCATAGAGATCCACAAGGTCCACCACTTGTCCAACCCTAAGCTCTATTGAAGGATAGAGATCCAGAAGGTCCACCACTTGTTGAAGCTAACCTTCATCACATCATATAAAGATTATTACCAATGGATGAACCTACAGAAGTAGGACAAATAAAGCAAGAATTAAAATTTTGGATTTTGTGTATATGTAAGTGTGAGAGAGATAGAGTATCTATGTAAATATGTGTGATTTGGTGTGTATGTGGGTCTTTATGGGAGCAAGGAACGTCAACAGTGTGAAGGAAAGGAGTTTTCATCATGTTTATGTGTGGGTTGTGTGTGTGTGCAAAAGATCCATGTATATGTGTGTGTAAGAAGGCAGCACAGAGAAAGAGCACCATTTTGGTTTCTTGGAGAGCAAAACATAAAGACAGAAACCTGATGTAGATGGAGAGAGAGAGAGAGAGAGAGAGAGAGAGAGAGAGAGAGAGAGAGAGGGAGATGAAATGAACCTTGTTAAACGCTTTTGATTTACACAGTAAAAGAATCTACTTTCTGTGATGTCAAAGCCCTGAGTGTGATTGCCTTTGTCATGTTGTTCACGCTCTGTTTTTCACACAATGTGGTCCGTGTATGCGCTCAAGCTATAAGTCCCTCTTTTGAATGCGATGTCGCCCCTATCATGCTCTGCACAACGTGTTTTGCATGCACTATGGTTTCCTTGTGTGCGTGAGCAAGAAATCCCTATTTGCGTGTGAGAAAGAATCTCCCCTGTTTTGTTTGTGTTTTTCTTGGTTTGCTGTGTGTTTTTGTGGTAGGGTTATCTAAAATTCCATGTGTACTACTTAAAACTCATCTACCTTTTGAGCAATTTGCTTTTGTTTTGACCAACTAAGTTTTTTTAAAAAAAGAAAATTTGGCAGACAGTACAAGTAAAATTTCTTGTGTCCTAATCATGTTAAAAAGAGACAAAACCTCATTGATTTTCTACATTAAAAACTTCTCTTTTTTTTTTAAAGGCACGGGGCCGTTTCTTGACTCCGCTTGGGTGCTTCCCAAAACCCCGCGGGGGCTGATGCCCCTCAACCCTCCTCGGGCTTCTTAGACATTGAGAATCAAGGCCCTACAATAGTTCACCTTGGACATTGGTCATTAAAACTAGGTCCACCACTTGTCCAACCTTTACTCTCATATAGAAAGAGACTTTTGGTTTTGAGATCCATCAATTGTCCAACCATACTTCCATTGAAATAAGCAAGAGATACTTGGACATTAGGAACCAAGATCCTACACCACTTTGGACACTGGCCAAACTAGGTCCACCACTTGTCTAGTTTCAAGCTGCACCACTTTTCCAACCTTACTTCCATTAAAAGAAGCAAGGGATACTTGGACATTGAGAACCAAGGCCCTACAATAGTTCACACATTAACTAGGTCCACCACTTGTCCAAGGTTTACTCTTATATAGAAAGGGACTTTTGGTTTTGAGATCCATCACTTGCCCAAGCATACTTCCATTGAAAGAAGCAAGAGATATTTTCACATTGGGAACCAAGATCCTACACCACCTTGGACACTCGCCATTAAAACTAGGTCCACCACTTGTCCAACCTTTACTCTCATATATAAAAGGAACTTCTGGTTTCAAGCTCCACCACTTGTACAGCCTTACTTCCATTAAAATAAGCAAGGGCTACTTGGACATTGAGAACCAAGTCCCTACAATAGTTCACCTTGTCCATTAACTAGGTCCACCACTTGTCCAAGCTTTACTCTCATATGGAAAGGGACTTTTGGTTTTGAGATCCATCACTTGTCCAACCATACTTCCATTGAAAGAAGAAAGAGAAACTTGCACATTGGGAACCAAGATCTTACAATACCACCTTGGACATTGGACATTAAAACTAGGTCCATCACTTGTCCAAGCTTTACTCTCATATAGAAAAGGGACTTTTGGTTTCAAGCTCCACCACTTGTGCAACCTTAATTCCATTGAAAAAATTAAGGGATATTTGGACATTAGGAAGCAAGTTCCTACAATAGCACCTGAACAATAGCCATTAGAACTATGTTCACCATTTCTCCAAGCTTTACCTCATATAGAAATGGGTTTTTGGTTTCAAGATCCCCCCTTGTCCAACCTTACTTCTTTTAGCTAGTACAGCAGTCTCGGCCATTTCTGAGACTTGATCCAGAAGATATCCATTTTTGACACTTGGCTATAAGATTTGATGCATAACCTACACTGTTGAGGGTTGATAGCGTGAGGTTTTCATTGAGCTGGGGTATTCTCAAATGTGGAGATACCTTCGGTGATACAGGTAGCTGGAGCATCCCTTACGAGGCCTTGCCATAGGACATGTATAGAGTGGTATAGGTGATTTTGACACTGAGTTGGCGGTCTATGGTCAGTTTGATAGTTTATGCGCCTTAGTTGGTCTCTATACAGTGTGCTTGTGAGAGGCAGTGCCCTCTGTTATGCTTTGTGAGTGACATACTTGGTCATTTTGTCTCGTATTTTGGTGGACATAGTCCCAAATACAAAGGACACTCTCTCGAAATTTTTCCAAAATCTTTTGGTAGTTTTGTCACCATGCCTACTAGAAAACACTGTAACATTAATGACATAAATAAGTTTGATGGCACTAATTTTCAGCTTTGGAAGAATCAAATGCATGATGTGCTTGTCCAAAAGAATCAAAAGTTGCATGTTGCCTATGTGGATAGAACTAAAGATATGCACACGACTTAGTTTCAGTGCGAGTAGCTTGATGAGCTATGCACGTCTATGATTAGACTGTACCTTGATGAGTTGGTGTGCAAGACCGCTCATGCTCTATGGTAGAAACTATGTGACACTTACGAAAAGGATACGGCTAGCAATAAGGTTTTCCTAATGCAAAAATGTTTTCCACCTTCGTATGAAGGAGTCAGCTAGCAAAGCCAGCCATATCAATGATTTTGATTCTCTTTTTGCACAGACTCGTGCACAACGCATGACCATTGATGATGAGATGAAAGAATTTTTTTTGTTTTGTTCGTTGCCACGCTCTTGGGATATATTTTGCACAGCTACTGTTAGTAACTTTTCTCCTAATGGTATGCTAAATTACGACGATGTTACTAGTGCACTTTTGTCAGAGGAGATGCATCAGAAGACCATGACTAGCTCGCATTATGGCAAAGCTCATTATGTGCAAAGGTATGATAAGCAACATAAGGGCCGTTCTTCGCAACTGAGTTGAAGAAAGAGGGCAATAGAGATGCATCAAAGGGTAGATCAAAGTCTCATGGTCTCCGCAATGTTCAATGCCATTATTGTGATAAGTTTGGTCACATAAAGAAGGATTATTATGCTTCGAATCGTGACAAAAAGAAGGGAAAAGATAAAGGCAAAGATCATGATGATAAAGAGTGTCAGGCCAAGGGCAGGGCCAAGGCCTAGGACACACATGCGGTCAAGGGGCGCTATCTTTAGAGGCTAGGAGTCTATAAATAGCACGGTTGGGTGGAGAGTT
Organism: Adiantum capillus-veneris; assembly: GCF_014529385.1. Taxonomy (NCBI): domain Eukaryota; kingdom Viridiplantae; phylum Streptophyta; class Polypodiopsida; order Polypodiales; family Pteridaceae; genus Adiantum; species Adiantum capillus-veneris. The sequence goes on along the minus strand of NC_140958.1, from coordinate 47,413,943 downwards.
GCATGGTCCAATGCCCCACGGTCTCACATTGGTATCAGAGCTCAGGGAGGAGCGGGCTATGGAGAAGGGGGGAAATGCTTTGCAGGGCTTGGCATGTTCTCTCTCTCTCTATCTCTCTCTCCGTTCATGGACACTCAGCCTAGAGTTCTCTCGATCTTGCTCTCGAAGCGAGTTTGCATGTCGCATGCAGCACACAAGCAAGGCAAAACCATGTGTTGCAGTCCCAAGTCGGGGAGGAAGGACAGGCCAAAGCTCGGAGGCCGCGGGTAGCCACTCTAAGCCGGGAAGGTTTAGAATTTTGAGCACCACCAAATCGGGTAAGTCCCGGTTCATTGGCAGCGCGCAGGCTTTCTGAGGAGCTTTCATTTCTGTTGCAACCCGAAAGGAGGCCCATAACGCTCTCAGGCTTCTTCTTCCCCATCTCGCAGGCAGCAGCCTCCTGTGCAGGTATTTCTTTCATTAATTTTTTTATTAAAAAATCTTTTTTAGTGCCCTAAGTTGGGACACACACCCCACCTAGGGGTGTTGCCCCACGGGCCAGGGGAATCGGCAGTTTGTGGGACGATCCCCACAGCCGGATGGACATTCATGGTCGCATCCATTGGCTCATGTGGAGAATTTATGCACCTATCATGAGCAACAATTTACAAGTTGAAGGTGTACAAAATCCCCATGTCTGTCACAAAACATCTCTTGGAATCTCTCGGACTCTATCCAAGGCGGGATTGAAACGGGACTCCAAGACATGCATGGACGCAGACACAGATGTGTGATAAGGGATGAAAAGTGTAAGCCATGATTCTATGGAAGCAAGGCTTCTCGTCGCTAAGACATGGATTGGAAATCTAATGCAAGGCATCACTAGGGGACGCCGATCGATTTTGCAAGGCATCCGATGACTCTCAGTCAATGGTTACAGGCAAGGTTGTTTGGCAACCATGGCAAGCCGGGCAGGGCCTATGAACTATCCGATTACGGTATTCGGCAAGGCCGGCTAGTAATTAAAATTTCAAGCAGTTGTATACCATAACATACATTCAGGAGCAAGGCTCCCTATAACGACACTCTAATAAACCAACTTGTGTCTTACGTTGGTTGTTAATTTCCTCGTTGTGCTCTCTCGAGGCGGATGAAAGAAGATTTATAGGAGCATGGCTCAATGCATTAGATGCATAACATGTCCAAGCCATTGCAACTTGCTAGGGAGCAGGTAATCTGGCTATATAAATCAGCGTGGAAACAACATTGACATCCACAACTAGGAGTTGAATGCAATGTTGACCAGCAATATGGCTATATAAAGCAGCATGGAAAAAACATTGACATCCACAACTAGGTGTTGAATGCAATGTTGACCACCATATGAATTTTCACAATGCCAACTTTTCAAGCAAAGGTTGCTTTGATCAAGTAGTATTGGACAATTGCTGACATTTGATAGTTCAGTTGGAGATGATATCTCTCTCACTATCGGGCAATTTTATGACTCTCAATCAGTAGTAAAATTTGGCAAGGCTATTTCCCTATGAAATTTTGAGAAGGTCGATCTTTTCCTGCTCGGACATATGTGTGTCACCAAGTTCATCTGTTAGCTATGAGAACTTAGGTTACATTCTTGTCTCATCCATTTGATGAACTTACGTGAAGCAAGGATTCTATTTATGCATCTTGCATTGAAACTCCCCACGTTCGGTATATGCTATGAGCATACAAACTTGGGAAGGATTTGGCAATATGCTTACAGGTTATTTCATTACGTGACAGAAGGGCGTATATGATACAAGGGACATATATGTACATACGACAGCTCCCCCCCGTGTAGCAGATATGGCTATGAGCCATTTTTACGCGAGTTTTTGTTTCTTCCACGGAATATCGGGCCAACTGGTTACAACAATGACCAGGTTAGCCAATTTTCTGTTCTTTTTATTCTTCCATGTTTACACCTTTGATTGGAAACTACTACTTTTGTGCCAAGCAAAGTGCTTTGATGATTTTACATGAAGCAAGGCTTCTCCCTTGTGCCAAGGAATTGCCCAATGACTTGTCATCAAGGGCCGTGGCACACAAGTTTGAAAAAACTGGTAAAATAGGGAATATCACCTCACAGAATTCCTACCAATTTAGATTGTGCAAGGCACTTATGGTTTGGGCTCTCATGTTTGAGGCCATCATTTTTGCCAAGGGCTTAAGATTATGTATGCACGGCATGCTAGCTAAGTGGAATCAATTCTACCACCTCAGGAAACACGCTTCCGCTATAACACCAGACCTTTTGTCAAGGACAAAATACGTTCTGGATTGTTTTTGGGTTGTTTTCAAACACAAAAACACTTAAAAGAACCTAAAACTTGGACAAAGTGCTCTCATTAAGTCACACTGGTGTAGTCACAACCACATACATGGTAGGTGGACCAGTCTGTGACTTGTTTGTGTTTTTTCTGTTACCTCCCTCGATAAGAGCAACGTAGTAGAAACCTGTTGCATGTTTATAGGATAAGATGCACGTTAGGCATAAGATGCACAAGAGCATGGCAATCAACTATACAAGTCATAGTCATTTAAGGAAAGTTCCTCAGCCCAGCATGCTCTTCTTCTCTCATTCTCTCTTTCTCTCTCTTTAAGGGAATAATGAAAATCTTCTAAGAAGATTTTCATACATGTTTTGCTCGTAACTTAGCCTGAGCCAAGGTGCTCTAACTCTCAGCTAGCACGTGGCTAAGATGCTACTTACATTAGTCTTCATCGGTCCATCCACTAAACACTAATCTGCATACAGGCTATGAGTCACACGGGCTAAGAGCCATTGTTAGGCCAAGGGTACGACCCGGCTATTGGCATTCTTTACGTGATTGTTTTCACAATCAAACAAATCTACCCAAGGAAGTACACATCAAAGTTAATGGGCAAGCAAGACTCTTGTCATTACGGATGTTTAGGGTGTCATTTTTGCACTACATGTTTTTAGTGCGACACTCAAGTTCAGTTTTTGATAATCGTCAACTCACATCCGCTGATCTCTACAAGGAAGTATAGATGCAGCAATCAGTTGTGACAGCATGGTTGTCCACTAGAGCTAGGCAGTCCACTTGTGTGGATTCCATGTTCTCTCTATAGCACCACGAACTGTCTATGGACATATTGTTTTGGGGTACGACCTGGCGGGTGACTGCTACATCACCCCATAAGCTTTGAGGATCATAGTTGATCTGCATTGAGGATCACAGTTTGATCTCTCTCAGTTAGACTTTCCAGGAAAGAATTCCGTAATCTACCACATGGTAGCGGACAAACTCAACTTTTCAAGTTGATTCCAATCATTATGTACACGGTTAACTATGTTGGTTGCTGTTACCTGCTAGTTGAGCAGTTTCTACAAAGGGTCTTACCAAGGGGTTTGACTACGTCGATTTTAACCACAGGGGTTGGATTGGGAAGGCAACACCCACGGTTCCCAGTGCAATGTTGTTTGTTTTTCAGGTAGGAGATGTGCTCCTCTCCATTTGAATACTGGTACGTGAACATTACGTTCAAACCTCCACGTACGCATCTATTAATTTGGTGTTATTCCATTTTTTGTATGCTTTGCTTGTTTTTTGTTTTCAAGACGTATAAGTACGCTTGAATGTTACAGATCCATGCCAAGGGCATGTCGGCACAAAGTATTTTGGGCCAAGTGTCCAATCTACCTTTTTGCCTTATGCTGTTACGAACCTACTTGTAGGGTTCGATTTGGCACATGTTGTCACATGGGATCCAACATGGTCTAGGAACTCAAGGAGTCTGGTTTAGCTAGTGTGGAGCATGATAATGAGGGTCCCTCTCACTCGCGTCGCAGAGTGTTTGTAGTTACCTCCACACACAAGTACAACTCGTACTTGATGGATGTCACTTGTCCTGGCATCCTTACTTGAGACATATTCCACATGTGGAGAATATGAGTCTCTGGGAATGACACTGGCACCTAATTCGAAATGATGTGTCGCGACGAAGTCCCTAGTTTTTGGTCGCATCCGTTCATTAGACCAATTGACGCACACAGTATCAGGAACAATTTCAGTGGCAAAAAATTGTTGGGTACTAAGTACAGACTTGTTGTGATTACAAGTGCTGTGAAACCACCTTAACGGAGGGTCATTTATACATATAGCAAAGTATGCTACGTTCATGAGAATGTCTCATGGTTGGTTCCTAGGTGTGACCGGGTTGTCACATTCTATTATGGTCCAACTTTTGCTGCAAAGTATGCTACGTTCATGAGAAGGTCTCATGATTGGTTCCTAGGTGTGACCGGGTTGTCACATTCTATTATGGTCCAACTTTGTTGCAAGATTTTCATGTAAGTATCGTCATGGAATTGCGGTTTGGATATGTTTGTGTTAAATGCATGCACACTAGGTGTTATGGGCCCTAGTGTTTAACACAAATTTATTTGGAGCGGCATGCAAATCCATGGACTTCATTCTTTCTGCACCCTTTTGCACTGCTAGTGCAATCTCTCTTGCATATTTAGTATGAGTTTACACCCTGCCATACAAGGTGATGGCTGAGTATGGATGTTAGTGATTGGTTGCTGGAACCTCCAATCTACCTTTAACCTAGTTGGTTGTCTCCATTCCATATCGAGTATATGGCTGGATACTCAATGGTTGAGTCATAGTTTGTCGTCAGTCGTGGAAGACTGTCTGTAAGTGGTTGGGGAAAGTACCTCACTCTTACTGCTGTTATTCATCCCACGTTGGATGGGCAGCTTACAAGTATTCTATTTAGTACTAAAGGATATGCTAAGCGCATACGTTAGTAAACCGTGCTAAAGGATCTGCTAAGAGCATACGTTAGCACAATGTATTCTGAATAGGTGATTCTCTCCTTATTCTAGAATTTGCTTAGGTTCGGTTTTCAACTTTGAACACCTGTTTTGGTGGGGTTGGATACCGATAGTTTCATAAGTCAAGGACTTAGTAGGTGTGTTGACAGAGGATGCTGGCATGTAACCTTTGTTAGGGGTGAACATGTGGTTCTGTGTGTTCCAAAATGTTCAGAAGTCTGACATGAGGACACTCCCTATTCTATCTTTCAGTAGCTATGAGCTTTTCAAGATACTCACATGAGTTATCATGAGTTACCATTTAGATACGGGTGGTTGCAAAAGGACAACAATGTTGAAAATCGAGATGTTGCTCTTAGTTTCATTGAACCTCCTCACTGCACCAGGTATCGGTCATATGGACAATTGGCCCGTGTAGAGGATGCCAATAAGGAAAACATCAGTGTTCTTACGAAGATACTACCACTTGTGTTTTCGAGGATGAAAACGCTTCTCCAAGGGGGGAGTAATGTCAGGCCAAGGGCCAGGACGGACATGCGGTCAACGGGCGCTATCTTTAGAGGCTAGGAGTCTATAAATAGCACGGTTGGGTGGAGAGTTGCATGGTCCAATCCCCCGCGGTCTCACAAAGAGGAGAAACCAAAGACTTTGGTTTGTTAAACCCTAATATACAATGCACTATTCCCTAGGCTTTAGACTAAGGTCTATGGGAGGAATGCAGAGGCACCTTGAGGGAAGTGCCAAGGGGCATGGGAAAGTTATAAAATAGATTCCTTATGTTGTAAATGATCATCTCAATGAATCAATGGAAAGCTATCTCTCTCTCTCTCTCTCTCTCTCTCTCTCTCTTCATCTCTCTCTCTCTCTAACCGCCAATTGCCATCTCTTTCCATCTCCCCCTTCTACGCTTGGCGATCCTTGCTGTCTGTCTCCTTAAGGAGATGGGAGAAAATCATAGACAATGAAAGGGAGTTGGCAAGGCGGTTATGTCGCGGGGTTGAAGGTTGAATGGCACATGAGGTGGGTTCAAGTCCTCCCGCTTGCATCATCTTTTGATGAATTTGGCAGTCAAAACAAAAAATACTCTCAAGCACCCAAAGGGGATTGAACACGCGTGGTGACCAAGCCAGCAAGGAGTGCAACCGTCATGGTAACATACCTTGTATGTGTAATTTGCAATAATCTTAACTATATGCTATGTTCAAGCCTGTGAGTGCAGTGAAAATAGAAATTCTGCATTCAACGTCTACGTTGCACGAAGACAGTCGCCTATGAGAGAATTGACAAGCTAGTGAGTTGGAGCTTGTTGTCCCTCGTGGCGGGAGTTCAAGTCCTCCTCTGCCTCAGTTTTGCGTAGGGATTTTCGTACACTAGACCAAGTGGATGCAACATCGAAGAAAATCGCTTTGGAAAGTTGTTGAGTGCAGAATCACTGTGTGCAAGAGTAATGAAGATGGGAACGAATCCTTGACATTGTGGGAGAGATGGTGAAGCAATTACAAAAGTTCGAGGAAGGGTTCTTGGTGGAACGTGGGTTTTAAACTCCCATAGTGGTGCAGCAAAGGCATAACTACCATGGTAAGGCACTCTGTGTGAGGCTACACTAATCAAATATAATCTTGTGCATGTTGATATCTGTGAAGGGAGCAAAACAGTAAATTTAGATGCCCTGTGGGATGACAGCTCCGAGATAAATGGCCGCTTCGATCAGTACCCAGTGCGCTGAAGTGTATTAAGCCCATGGCAAGACGTTGGTGTAGCCAAAGTTGGTCGAAGCTAGGAGGTGGTCTATGCCATGCAAAGGCAGTAGTCAAGTGCAGTGCACAAGGCTAGGGAAGGTGCCAAGGACCTGGACAGCCAAAGGGTAGCGGGAATGTATGCTTAAATCGGCTTTTTAGGCCAAAAGTGATGCGGGATTGTCTAGATGGGATGGCAAATCAAGGTTTCTAGAATGCCAAGTCAGTGTCCTAGAATGTAGTGTTCAGTGTGCTCTAGAAGCCGGTCCACACGGCTCGTCAAACGGAGCCCTGGTGTGCAAGATATTGCACTTTAAAGGAAGAGTGTGTAGCACATCCCCGATGGATAGGGCAGTTGGGGACAAGTTTCCCGGGCTGATGTCAGTACATACATGTGTAGTGCTCGAGATGTGGAGCATGCCTGTCTTCGCGGAATGCGAATCGGAGCTCTGTTTAGCAAGATATGGTCGGTTGAATTTTTTTCGAAGGCCGGATCTTAGGTCATTTGACCGCACTGGAAAATGCGCCATCTGGCATCTTTTGGGCCTCGCCAAGGTTCTTGGTGGTAGGATGCATCATGTGGAGCTAGCACAAATCGGCGGTGCATCAATTGGATGCTCGTTCAGATAGACGCGGCAGGACGAAGTCGAGAGGTAAGGGGAAGAGGAAAGTGGGAGATGCTTTTTGGCTTTTTTTGCGGCCTCGAATGGTAGTCCTAAAAACCTTAAAAGGTGGCAAGAGGCAGGTGATTTGACGAAGGGAAATGAGAAGTTTATTGGGTCTTTATTGCTTGGATATCGGGTCCGTAAGCAAAATGGAAGCTTGGCCCAAGGGAGACCAAGAAAATTAACATAAAATGGGTTTTTCTTTACAATTCTCCTATAGAAAAGGAGGTCCTTGAAGGCAACCCATGGGCAACTGCCACGTGGCACTGAATAAACCCGTAGGCGGTACCCAAGCTTAGTATGAAAGTCTATAAGGCCTGGAAGGTGGCACCTCAAAGGGCATCAAAGGAGGAGCGAGAGCTCCTTGGCTATGACGCAAGGCATGGGGCGCTTTGTTGGCTCGTGGTGGCATTGCAGAGCGGATACGCGTCGATTCTGGCCGGGCAGGGTGGCACAGGTGGCATGCACCCACGTGCGGAAGAAAACTGGGTGAGGTCTGTTGATGACATGGCGAAGCACCCAATGGGGCCGGGTTCACACGCCGCCAAGGACTTTTGAAGGAAGAGGCAAGGCACCATTAGTGATATCGCTAATGGTCTTGTGGATGGCAAGGGGAGGGTCCTATAGTGTGGATGGTAGGCATAGAGAGAAAGAGAAAGAGAGTTCAAAGGCGGCAAAGAGGGCCATTGCAAAGGCCGTCCGGGCAAAAGGGCCAGTAGAAGCGAGACAAACCAAAGCTAAGGGTAAAAAATGGAGGTCAAGTCCAAAAGGGAGCCAAGGAGGAGTCGGATATATATACATATATATATAGCGAGAGAGAGAGAGAGAGAGAGAGAGAGAGAGAGAGAGAGAGAGAGAGAGAGAGAGAGAGAGAGAAAGAGAGAGAGAGAGAGAGAGAGTGTCAAAGTCAAGCCATGTAGAGCAGTGCAAAGTTGAGCCCAAAGAGGGTAAAAAATGAAAGATAAAAAATAAAAAATGAAAAGGCTAGGGGGCAATAGTGACGTCGCTAATGCCCCCCCCCAAGTGAAAAAGAGAGAAGAAGAGAGCAAATAGAGAAAGGCGGTTCCCTTCCAAAAATGCCAATTCAAGTTGCCAAGTGGACCAATTAAAGTGTAAGTTCCCAAAATTAAATGTCCCCCCTATAAAAGTCAAAATTGGATCAAATTAAGGGCTTTTTTCTTGGCTTTTGGATGCCGTTTGAAGCATGCAAAGTGGAGTTCTCTAGCAAGCTAGCCCCTTTGTAACTTTTTCTTGAAAATGGTCATGGTGATGGCAGTGCAAGCTGGTGTATATGTTTTCTGAAGTGCAATCAAGCCACAATTGCCTCCCTCGCCATTGTTTCCCCTTCCCCCCTTCTCTTTCTCTTGCTTTCATGTTTCTCCTCGGTGCCGTCTGTGTGGAAGTGTGTGCCCCCCCGGATCGACGGTGTTTTGTGTGAGAGAGGGAGATTGAATGGTTGTGTGTTTGTAAGGTTGGAGATAGGTCATGGTAGCAGGTGTGCCTTGTGTGGTGGATTTGTGGAGTGTGTGAGCAGTGGGAATTGAGCAGGCAGTGGTTTGCTAGTGTAGAGTGTTTCTTTGAAGGTGCTTTCTAAGAGGATAGGGGTGTTGTGAATACCCTGAGGTATAGAGAGGCCCTTGTGTTTGTGTTGGGCGTGTTCCCCCATTCCCCCTCTCCATCTTCTAGTTCCCCCACTAAGGAGCACGCTAATTGCTCCCAGTTAATCGAAACGAAGCGGTTTTTTGCATTGGAAGTTATGGCATCTAGAAGCTATGGAACAATTTTCAAAGGCGAAGAGAGCCCTGACGAGTGGATGTCAGATTTTGAGTTGTATATGTTATCGTTGCGTATGCCGAACGAGGATAGCAAAATGCAGACTTTTCCTTTGCTGATGCATGGTAGAGCTAAATCATGGTACGAAGCTTTAGAAGGTGAGGCGAAGCAAGCATGGCCGACTCTACGGGCGAGGTTTCTTCACGACTTTCGCAAGGAGGCTTCCCCAGTCGAGATGGATGCAAAGCTGAAGGCGCTTAAGCAAGATGTAAGTGAAGAGTTCAATTTGTTTTTGGGTCATTTTGAAGAGTGTTGGGAAGAACTGGTGGCAACCATGCAGTTGGATAATGGAGACTACTTCAAGTTGGACAAATTCATGGCGTGTCTGCATCCCAAGGTGAGAGAGAAAGTCGATTTTGAGAGCCCACAGAATTACAATGGTGCGGTAGCGATTGCCCGATCAAAGAGAAGAAAGATAAAGAAGAAGATAGAGCAGGGTGTGTCAGTCTATGAGACGATGTCCCATGTTCAACCGCAGAGTCCGAGGGAAGCTATACACGAAGCCACAAAATTGGTCTTTTGTAATAGGCTGGTTCCTCCTTCAGTGGTGCTCCTAAGCCATAATTTCTAACAGTTCTCGCCAGAGATGATTCCTCTCTCCGACCGATACGGTTATGGAGAAAGCATCTTGACAACCTTTTTCTTAGATCCGCGTAAAATTGGGCATTCATTTATTGAAGAAACTTTGGAGGAATTGAAGATTTGTGATGCAGATTTGTGGCGTATGTATCCCAGAGTGAGGCCCATTGTAGAGCATCGAGGGAAAAGCGAGAGGGAAGATGCCAAGTAGGTGTTATAATTGTGGAGAAGAAGGACACTATGCACCTGATTGTCCTCAACCACACACGGAGAGAGAGGAGGTATCTACCCACTGTTTGGTAGAGGTTGAGGCCAAGGACAATACAATGTTCCAAGAGAGAAAGCGGTGGAGAATCCTGTGCAGCCAGCTCTGCAAAATGGAGGTGAGGTCCCAAGAGTAAACATCACAGGGGTGGATAAGCAGGATATCGAAGTTTTGGCCAATAAGAGAGCAAGATCTGAGAGCGAGATGGAGACAGAACGGGAGACTAGAGCTCCCAAAGGCAAAGAGAAGGTGTATGAAGGTAGAGAGCATCCTAAGCCTAGAAAAAGAAGGAGGCATCGCAAAATCAAGCAGGGGAATTTCCAATTGGGGCGTGGCTATCGCAAGTACAATCTGGTGAGTGATGTTCAAAATCAAAAGGCAAACATTACTTTTGGTCAGCTCCTGCTGTTAGCTTTAAATCCAAAGTTAAGAAGCAGTGGTCCACAAGTGTTAGCACCAGGCTGCCGAGAGCTAAGGGAAATGTGCAAGCAATGCAAAACATGGCTTTGAGGGTAGGTAGCCCCACTGATGTTCTTCAGTTGGTGGATGCGATTATAGATAAGAGGATGCAGGTACAAGCCTACATAGACGGTGGAGCACAGGTTTGTGTCATGACGGAAGCAGCCATGAAAGAGACGGGAGTCAAGGCAGTAGTCAAGCCAAATGTGCGCATGAGGATGGCCAACCATACCAAATCTAGGTGTCTGGGTGTGGCGCAAGATGTAAAGGTCAAGGTGATGGCCGGCATAGAGTGCCTGATAGATTCTTTTGTGATGAAGGCAGGAGATAATGCTTATCCAATCATTTTGGGTAGGCCATGGCTTTTGGCGATAGGAGCAAACCAGGACTGGGAGAGCAAAGCGTTCACTTTGCCTGACTGACAAAGAGAAAGGCAAACAGGTTATGCTTGATCTGAGGACCAAAGAGAGCCGTTCTCGTCCTATGGAAATTAAAGATGAGGGCGACACGATGAGCTATGAGTATGAGACAGAGACAGGCTATGATGAAGTCTATACTAGCACGGAGGAAGAGGAGAGCGAGGATGACATGCTAAAGATAGATGCAGACTTATTCGGGATCTCTATAGATGACTCCCCGCCTAAAGAAGAAGGAAAGCAGCCTCAAGCTCATGGTTTAAGCATAGAGGAGGTTTCAAGCATGTTGAGTGAAGATTTAACCAAGGGTGAAAAGGAGGGCTATGTTCAACTGTGTGAGTCCTATCCAAATCTGTTTGCGATGGAGTACAAGCATTTGCGACGTGCAAAAGGGGTAGAGCACAAGATTGTTCTTAAGGAGGGACATAAGCCTAGAGAACAGAAACTGGGAAGACTAGGGGAAATCCAAAAGGAATCTCTTTGGCAGGAGATCAATAAGCTACTGGATGCAAGCATCATATATCATGTGAAAGAGTCAGAGTGGGTCTTGCCAGTGGTTATAACCCCTAAGAAGAATGGGAAATGGAGAGTGTGTGTTGACTACAAGCCATTGAATGCCGTGACCAAGAGGAATCACTATCCATTGCCATTTCAAGATGAAATCCTAAACCAGGTGGCTAGGCATGAAATATACTCAATTATGGACGGCTTTTTGGCGTATTTTCAAATAGGGATTGCACTTGAAGACCAGTTGAAGACCACATTCATATCTCCATGGGGTTGTTTTTCCACAGGATGCCATTCAACTTAGTAAATGCATATGCCACCTTCCAAGGTTGGATGAACACCCGGGGAGTCCCCTAATAAAAATGTAACTTATCACGTGAGTTCAAGAGAAGGGTATTAAAGTTCTTGAAACTTACAGAAATATATATACAGAGGGGCATTATTTTTTAAAATTTGAAAAAAACTTACAGATTTTAAAAGAAAAGGGTACATTATATTCTTAACAGAATTCACAGATAAGGGGTTTTACAAACATGTCTTGAATGCACGTGATATAGTAGTTTTACACATAGTGAACCCCCCGAGATGAAGAGAGTATTTGGTCCATACCTAGGCCGTTTTATTAGGGTCTTCATGGATGATATTGGCTGCTTTAGTTCAAGATTGGAGCACCTATCGAAGCTCCAACTATGTTTTCAAAGGCTTGATGAAGAAGGAGGTCAGCTAAACCCCAAAAAGTGCAAGCTAGCACAACCTCGAGCGCAACTGTTGGGTCATGTGGTGTTGCAAAACGGTATAGAGGCTGATCCTGAGAAGGTGAAGGCATTGTTGTTGATGGAACCGCCATCAGATGCTCAACGTTTGGCTTCATTTGTTCAAAAATTAAAGTATTTATCACGTTTCTTTTGGATGTTGTCGCAATATGTGCATCCTCTTCAAAAGAGGGCTCAAGAGGTGCATGGTTATGAGTGGGATGGGGAATCTCAGGAGGCTTTTGATAGGGTCAAGGAGGTTTTGTGTTAGTTGCCAGCAATGTGTCCTCCCAATCGAGAGGACGACTTCTATGTGTCTATGATAGTGGGCACGGTTGCTATTGGAGCGACTCTACTAAAAAAGGTAGGGAGAAGCTACAAGCTGATATACTTCGAGAGTAGGGTGATTAGCCCAGAAAAGGCTACCTACACCGAAGTAGAGCAATGGGTGATGGATTTGGTCTTCGCTTGCAGGAAGTCCATTTGATTGTGCGTAGGTTTTTTGTGTTGACGGCTAATAATCTATTGCCAGAGGTAGTGCTACGTTTGAAGCTAGGAATGAGGATTATAAAGTGGGTGTTGGAGCTACAAGAGTTTGAGTTCGAGTTCAATGTAGATCACACGAGTCGATCTCATCTGGCAAACATTCTTGTCAGCAAGGCCATCGATTTACTGGCCTATCTAAGAGTGGTACGAGATGAAGCTAAGGAGGAACCGGACTTGGAGGATGCTTTTACAATGTGGTTCGACGGAGCATATCAAAGAGTAGTGCAAAAGGCAGGAGGATGTGTGGTGATACACGACCCACACGGCAAAGATATATTCTCAAAGGCCTATGATCTAGAGGATGTCCACACCAATAATGAGTCGGAGTATCTCACTCTATATTTCGGTTTAAAGCAGTGCATAGAGTTTGGCATTTCAAGGTTGGTGGTGAAGGGAGATGCATTGCTAGTCATCAAGCAATTGTTAGGCCAATGGCAGGTAAAGCGCGATTCTTTGAAGCATTGGTTTTTTTCCATCAAGAAGATGTTGAAGTCTTTTGAAGAAGTCCAATTCAATCATGTGAGAAGAGAGAAGAACCAAGAGGCGGATCAGCTACTAGCAAGTACCAAAGTGCAAGTGCATGTTGTAGGTCTATATGTGACCCCGGACACTTATGCACATAGGGAGACTTTAAAGGAAATTGAAGGTTTTTTGAGTACAAGGCAATGTTTGGAAGGTTTGTCCAAGCTACAAAAGAGAAGAGTGGTGCAAAAGGCCCACAATTTCACACTGGTAGGTGAGGATCTCATGAACTATGGGAGTGACGGAGTGCTTAGAAGGGTGCTATACAAAGAGGAGATAGGAATGGTGCTGGAGCAATGCCATGAAGAGAGCGGACACCAGGGCAAAGATCAAGTTCTTATTCGAGTGTTTAGAGCAGGCTTTTGGTGGCCTTCCATTGTGAAATACGTGCATTACTGGTGCAAGACGTGCTACGAGTGTCAAACTATAGGTGAAAGACGATTGGTAGCGGAGTCACAGGGCGCCATCTCGCACAAAGTGCTTTCGAAAAGTGGGTTCTGGATACTATAGGTCCTCTCCCAAAGTCTACAAGCGGTAAGAAATATGTGGTGGTAGCCATTGACTACCTTACAAGGTGGGTCGAGGCTAAAGCAGTGAAAGAAGTAAATGCTAATGTGGTGGCTCAATTTGTGTTTGATAACATCTGTTGCCGTTTTGGTGTTCCATGGGTGTAAATTTTTGATAGGGGTCAGGGGTGTAGAAGCAAGCTTATGAGTGCATTAGTTGAGAATTTAAAGATTCAGCATTGGTTTTCCTCACTCTATCACCCCCAATGCAATGGTCTAGTCTAGATTGCTAATGGTCAAATCGTCAAGATTTTAACGAAGTACGTGTATAAGCAGGAGATTGAGTGGGAAACAAATCTAGAGAAATGTTTGTGGGCATACAGAACGTCCTATAAAGTGGCTACAAACTTCACTCCATTTGAGCTAGTCTATGATAAAGAGGTTGTATTGTCGGTGCATGCACAACTAGGTGCTTTGAAGGGTATGTGGCGTGTCAATGCCACTCGACAAGGGGTTCTACAAGATTGGATAGCTAGTTTAGAGGCTTGCAGATGGACAGAGAGGCAGCGGCACACTACTATGTGAAGCAGAGGGACAAGCAGGTTGCCAAGTTCAATCAGAACCTGCCCGGACAAGAAGATAGAGGAAGGAGACCTGGTCATGAAGTACGAAAGCTACCTGGATTTCACATTCTAGAAGAAGTTCAAGAAGAAGTGGACGGGTCCGTATAAAGTGTGAAAGGCATTTCCGAATGGGACGTATCAGTAAAAGCAAATGGCTAGCTTCTTAGGAACACGGTGAATGGTGTGCAGCTCAAATTGTATTTGAGAGGGATCTAGTGCCTGAAGTGCAACAAATTATCGTCATGGGGGTGGGCAACCCACCTAAAGCATGCGTTGTGCGAAAGCAAGGAGATGAAGCTTTTGTACATAGCCTGTACATACAGTTATAGTTTTGCGGATTCTTCTAATCATCAGTTTGGTGTGCCGGTTTTAAAGTTTTGTACATATGCTTTTAGTCAAACATAAATTTTTCACGAGGGGGCTGGGCAATGATGGTGCAGCCAAAGCTGGTTGAAGCTAGGAGGTAGTCTACGCCAGGAAAAGGTAGTAGTCGAGTGCAGTGCAGAAGGCTAGGGCAGGTGCTAAGGACCTGGACAGCCAAAGGGAAATGTATGCTTAAAGCAGCTTTTTCGGCCAAAAGTGATACGGGATTGTCTAGATGGGATGGAAAATCAAGGTGTCTAGAATGCTAAGTCAGTGTCCTAGAATGTAGTGTTCAGTGTGCTCTAGAAGCCGGTCCAGACGGCTCGTCAAACGGAGCCCCAGTGTGCAAGATATTGCACTTTAAAGGAAGAGTGTGTAGCACATCCCCAACAGATAGGGCAGTTGGGGACAAGTTTCCCAGGCTGATGTCAGTACATACATGTGTAGTGCTCGAGATGTGGAGCATGCCTGTCTTCTCGGAATGCGAATTGGAGCTCTGGTTAGCAAGATATGGTCAGTTGAATTTTTTTCGATGGCCGGATCTTAGGTCATTTGACCGCACTAGAAAATGCACCATCTGGCATCTTTTGGGCCTCACCAAGGTTCTTGGTGGTAGGGTGCATCATGTGGAGCTAGCACAAATTGGCGGTGCATCAATTGGATGCTCATTCAGATAGACGCGGCAGGACGAAGTCGAGAGGTAAGGGGAAGAGGAAAGTGGGAGATGCTTTTTGGCTTTTCTTGCGGCCTCGAATGGCAGTCCTAAAAACCTTAAAAGGTGGAAAGAGGCAGGTGATTTGACGAAGGGAAATGAGAAGTTTTATCGGGTCTTTACTGCTTGGAGATCGGGTTTGTAAGCAGAATGGAAGCTTGGCCCAAGGGAGACCAAGAAAATTAACGTAAAATGGGTTTTTCTTTACAATTCTCCTATAGAAAAGGAGGTCCTTTAAGGCAACCCACAGGCAGCTTCCACGTTGTCGAGAAATTTGCGGTCTTGCCAGGAAAGCACCGGGCTTATGGCTGTGAGAGTTTGTGAGAGAACTCAACAAAAACTATATGAAGGAGTTAAACCATAGATGCCATGAAGACTAGGGTTTGGAAAGAAGTGCAATCAAAGAAGACTCACTCTTTCTCTCTTGCATTCACACACACAAAGAAAGAACGCAAAAGAGAATGTCAAAACAATACGAAGATGAAAACATCAAGGCTATGGTCATATCGTATCATGGGTAATATGAAAGGGTTAATGAATGAGTTAATGGCATTCAATCTTGGCTGACCAAGTAGGCTACGAATTGTTCTTTGGAATTGTAGTTTTGTGCTTACCATAATATATATATTTTGTCTAGTGATTGGGATTAATTGTGTGTACAAATCCTCTTGGTTCATAGCAAGATAACTACGCTTACATCAAAAGAAAAATTATAGTCTATGAGATGTAGTATGATGGGATCCGGTGATAGAAGTATTTCATTGAGCCTTTCAGGGCCAAAGAGAAACACTATACGTTGTTGAAAGTGTATTTTATGGCTAATCCATACGTTAATTCTAATAGATTGTACAGAGTGAAAGCGATAGAAATGATCATCATGTGAGTTATTCATCTAGGATAGTATGTGAGAAATGTAGCTATGAGAGAAGTGAAGAGATGAGAATTTTCCCTCCCAAGCCCTATTCTTGCCCGTAGACAATAAGGATACTGCGGGGAGAGATGTACCTGTAGCAAAGAGAACCTAAAATTTGTAGAGAGGATGAATTACTAAGAGTGAGAGAGATAGATTTGGTTAAGGAGATAATATTAGATATATATATATATATATATGTTGGATTAGAGATGAAAAAGAAAACAACAAGAAATCAAGAAAACATCAATGTAGAACACATCTTACTTGACAAACCCTTTGGCACCATTATTGATGGAGAGAGAAGAAGAGTGGATAATTCCACTTTGATTGATACACCAAGTGCAAGACCTTCTTTGATTAGAGTTGATCTTCCAAGGTTAGCTTGTTGCAAGAATGGCTAGTCTCCCTCTAGGAGAAAGTGTAGGCTTGGGCTTATGTTAATGGCTAAGTACAATTAGGCATTACTACTCACTCCCTCAAGAATTCCTCTCATCAATGGCTTGAATGCTTGAGTTCCTTCCAAGGAAGAAGAGGTCCCCTTTTATAGGTGAAGGGAACCCCCAAGGGTTTACACAAGAAGAGAGGAGCCAGTGTGAACACGAATTGGAAAAGATGGAAATGAGTTGTCCCTGCATGATGTGGGCAGACAGGGGTCCAGTATTTTTATCATATCTCCTCAACCGTGGCTCCAAATAAAAAAGTAAAAATATGGACAAAAACTTCAGCTCATTAGCTACGATTTTCATTTTAAAATTGTTTTCCAATTCTGATTGGAACCTTGTGTAAAAAATTCATGAAAATAGGGTCCATTTATGGCAGCAAAAGTCTTCATGTGGTCTCCTTAGCCTAGACTTTCATTTAATTCCAAAGGACACCTCATGCCATATGAAAGCATGACATTGCTCCTTGACAAAGTTTTGTAGTCATGCTTGCAATAATGCATTAAAATAAGTGTATCTTTGAAATCATGCCACCTAGTGTCCCACTAGGATTTGATTTTCTCCTAGTAGCTATTTAAAAAGAAATATAAGAAAAGTATAAAAAATACATAGAATATATATATATATTGGAGTTTACCCTAGATATAGGATCTAGCTAGGGTGTGAGATGATAATGAAATAGTAGAAATAAAGAATCAATGCTTTTTTTCCCAAGTTAAAGAGGTGGAGCTATTGATGCTTTTCCCATAGTATTTTCTGATGGTAAAGTAAGGATAGGTTACCCTTGAGAAAAATAATAGGATGAGATAGAAGGTTTATTATTATATTTAAATATGCATATGTACACTATAGGAAATATAATTATGTATCTAAAAAAATACAAGATAGATCTTGTAGCATGCGTTCCCACTATGTACGTGTCACATCACGACATCCACCCCCTCTAAACCTACACATCCTCCGGTATGTGCCACATTGTCTCTTTGTAAGATTAGACCTCTTGTACATCTTCCTTGTCTTCTTCTTCACTGGATGATTCCAGAGCTTCATGTTCACTTTGATCCTCACCTATGTTTTTCTCTTCTTCCTCATCAATATCTTCTAGATCATTGTCTCCTCTTCTCTTAAACATTTTAATCCTTTTTCCTGCAATGGGAATCCTTACTTCTGTACCATCTAGTTCAGACAAGCTGTAAGTAGCATTTTCATGCACATGCTTTACAACATACGATCCAAACCATCTTTTTGAGAACTTACGCATGACTGTGTGCTGGTTATCAAGGCTACTATCATACACTAAAACCTAATCACCTTTGTCAATTGCTTTGCTCCTAAGTCGATGTCGCTTATCAAAATAGTCCTTGTTTTTCAACCTTGCATTTTTGAGTCGTTCTATTGCAGCTTCAATGTCTCCAGGTCTTCTCTCTAGCTGCCTTATACGCAGTGCAAGGAGATCTTCCCTACTAAGCCCCTCTTGCCAAGGTAGTACATTCCATGTGGGAATTGTATCCTCAATCGGCATCACTAGCTTTTGACCATGCATTAGCTTCGCAGGCATGTAGCCAGTTACTGAGCTATGTGTTGTACGATCAGCCCATAAAGCATATGGTAACAATTTTGGCCACTCACCAACTCTTCCTTCGTAAGCCTTGGCCAAAGCTTTGATGATAGGAGGATGCCCTCTTTCACTCTTTCCATTGCCTTCAGGGTTGTAAGCTGTAGTAAGAGAAAGCTTGATCCCTAATCTAGAAAAGAACTCCCTTGCTTCTTCGGCATCCAGTTCACCTCGATCTGCAGTGATTTTTCCCACACAACCATAATGGCAAATCACCTCATCAAGAAGGAATTTGCACACAGCTTCTGTGGTATTAGCTCTTAATGCTCTTCCTTCAACCTGGTTAGTTAGGTCCTCTCGTGCAAGAACCAAGTATCTCATCTGCCAGAGTCCTAAAGGCATCGTTACTAGATTCACAACCCATTTATAGTGCATGGCTAGTGGATATGTAGGGTGCAATCCATCACGATGTCGAACATTTGAATACATTTGACAAGTTACACATGACTCTACAAACTGAGATACATCTTTATACATACCCTTCCACCAGTATTTTTCTTTCAACTTGGAGAAGGTTGCCCACACACCCCTGTGTCCAGCCCATAGACTCTCATGAAACTCTTGCATGAGCTTTACTTGAGTCTCCTTTTTACATATAACCTGTTGTGGTGTAGCACCCTTTTGTTTAGGATGCTTCCACAAGTAACCATCCCTTAAAAAGTACCCATATGCTTTCCTGCGTATCCTCTCGAATTCTTGTTCAGACCAATCATCTTGTTTTGTTAGAGTACTCAAGTACCTTCCAATAGAAAGCCAATCACCTTCATAAAGATCTTTCAAGAACAATTCAAGTGAATTAGTCATGCAGACATTGTTACCTTTGACATGAGAGATAGAATGGAATTTTGTGCCTACATCATCTCCCTCATCAATCATTTGTGACTCATCTTCATACCTTGCCCTTGATAGCATATCCGCCACTGTATTGTATTTACCTGCAATGTGCTTAAACTCGAGATTTAAGGATTTAATGTAGGCAATCCACCGCAACATAGCAATGTCTGGTGTTGAGCAACTTGTAATCATCCCAAGAAGTGGTAGACAATCTGTTTCTACAACCACACATGCACCAATTAGGTACTCTTTCCCACTTTTCAAGGCTGTAACCATACCCCATAACTCTCTCTTTATCTGTGGATAGTTTCTTTGGCGAGCACTTAGTACCTTTGGTCCAAATCTTACCACATACCTGTGTCCTTCTTTGTCATCTTGCCCTATTGCCCATCCAATCCCTGTAGGACTGGTATCTACTATCACAATCACTGGCCTTTGACACTCATAGTCTACCTTTCTCAAAGTCGTTGCTGACTGGAGTAACTCCTTTAGCTTTTTCATGGATCTTACATGTGCTTCTATCCATTTAAACTTTTGATTCTTTCTAAGCAGCTAATAAAGAGGATCAGCTATATGTGCATAATGTGGAATCCAAATAACATAGAAGACACATGCTCCCAGAAACCTTCTAACCTCAGTGATGCTAGTGCATGTTTCTTTCATTCTTTGGATGGCATCTACCTTTGATGGACAAGGTTTCCTACCATATGGCCCACACATGTGCCCCACAATGAGCACTTCTTTGACACCAAAAATAGACTTTTTCCCTGACAATGTAAGATTCACTTCTTCCAACCTAAACAAAATTTTATCACAATCATTTATGTGATTTACCACAAACCTGTGACATCCCTTGAGATCCAAAGCTTCATCTTTGTCACTTTATTCACATCCTTTGATAGGCAAATCATCAATGAAAGGCATTGTGATTTGAGGATCAAAGTCACGTAAGACCTTATTCATCCCATTCATCATATGTGCAACCGAGTTGGTTGCTCCCTGTGGCAAGGTACACATCCTTACCAAACCCAAAGGTGTCCTCATGGTTGTCAAGTCTCTGCTTTCGATTGCAAGCTGAAATTGATCATACCCTGAGTAGAGATCCCCCATTGAGTAGATTGCCCTCCCTGCAAACGCCTCTGCAAATTCATCCACAATTGGACCTGTACCTACATTTCTAATTGTCACCTTGTTCACTGGTTGCATATCTTGGATGAAGCGTAGAGAACCATTCTTCTTTGGAACTGTGAACCACCTGTTTGCGTATGGAGCACAAGAAGGCTCCAAGATTCCCATTTTGATTTTCTCATTCAGTAGCTCTACTAACTTTGGCAAATGAGCCTTTGGAACCGGAATAGGCCGCAGATTCCAAGGCACATGAGGTATTGTGAAAATTACCATAGGAGCTACAATATAAGGATCAACACATCCTATCTCATGTGGCTCAAATGCAAAAGCCTTACCATGCTTTGAAAGCATTTCTTTGAAGCACTTTGTCTCCTCCTGTGTTAGAAACTCCTCGCAACCAATCTGCAACTCTTGAAAAGACTCCTTTGTGAAGGTATGCCCGATCTTTTTAGGATTCCGCAAACTTGGTTGTAAAGAAGCCTGTTCAATCTTTTCCCTATTGTTGGGTGGTAAGGGTGAAGATACTGGTTTCACCTTCTTTGCTACACTCTTGTATTTAGTTTCAACATGGACTTCTAGGCCAACTATTTGGCTTTCTTTAAAGGCTTCTATTACTTGATACATTTGCATAGAGCAAACTTCCACAACTTCATTTTCAAGATGCAAACTAGACCTCATTATAGCATCAAGCTCACCCATAGTATCTACAAAAGAAACTTGTTCACACAAACCCAAAACATTTTCAGTAGGCTTTAGCAACCCACTCTTTTTCATGCCTATTTGTACATTATGCACATATTCCTTCTCATATCTCTTCAAATATTCAAGTTTTGTAAAACATACTGATCCATTCCTTGTTACCAAGGAGCTCATCGAGAAAGTTTCACCTATTTTTGGATCAGGCGAGACCCTTTTTCTTTCTGTACCACTGCAATCCCGCTTTATAATGGTACTTGGCCAAAACCCATCATTTCTCTATGATCATGAAACTCTTTGCTTACTTTTGGTAGAGGATGTTCTCTGAGGTTGTCACGATTTCTTTCATGGTTTACACAGACTGTGAGAAATTGGACAACTCGTTTACCATCTTTGCTACGTATTCTAGCATATGTTGAACCATCGTCCATTACCTTTGTTTCCATTCGAACTCCCACAATGTAGGGTTGTCCAAGGATGAGATGATATGAAGATGTATCATGTACAAAGAAGTTTTGGTCAATCTTTACATCACCTATTGTTACCTTCACGACTGGACATGCTACATACAATTCACCGGATGAATTGTTTGTCACTTTTACCATCCAGCCATGATCTGTGTCCATCGGCCATTTGCACTTGTTGTAGAGACTCTTTGACATTATGTTTATTTCTGAACCATGGTCAATCAAGGCAACAACTGGCTCTTCAAGATCACCTACCTTGACCAAAGTTTCTGTAGTAGCCCTTGCACAATGACTTCGTGAATAGTAACTCCTAGGAATATCTTCAACTTCTTCATCATCATTTGAGAAATACACTTGCTTCACTCTCCCACTAGATTGGTAGCATCCTACCACATCTCCATCATTCTCCTTATTTTGTAGTTGCATCCCTTGTGTCTTTGAGGTTTCCCCTTCAACCTGTGGATGAGAAACTTCAGCAAGGGTTTGCCTCTTTCTCTTGATGATGACAATGATCTCCTCATGGAATTCACGCTTTGCAATGCCAAGAACTTCTCCCAGAGTAAACTCAATCTTGCTATTCAAGATCCTTTCCTCCAAGAATTTCTTTAAATCTGTAGCAACCTCAATATCAGATTGTAGTTTATAAGTTGGGCCTTTTGTTTTACCTTTCATTGGCTCTTTCTTCTTTCCTGTTGTAGACTCCTCCATGAGTACTTCAGGTGGAGATGCTCCTTGTGTTGAGGGTGTTTGAGAAGGCATTGAGTCGCTTCTTCCCCCACTTCTAGAAGCTCTTTTTGATGGTCCTTCATCAGCATTCTCACGTCTGCGCTTCTCTTCTACAATTGCCTCATTTTGTTGGCATTTTGTAATGTAAGCATGCACTGACAATGAGTCCACTGGATCATTCCATCCTGTTTCTAGACGTATGCAATCATCTGCTTCATGTAGAATCTCTTTTGTAAGCTTTCCCTTTTTAGCTAATTGCATGACATTTGGCCAAATTTGACCATGATGGTCACTCACCTCTTCATCACAAAAATGTTCAATTTTTACTCCATAAGTAGCTGCCTCAACTGAAGAGGTGGCATGCTTGGTTGCCATATCTTCAACTAATGTTTGCATTCCCCCCTTCCCAAAGTTAGTTCTCAAGGGTAGACCTGTATCTCTTCAGTGGATTTTACCATCCTTAAAAAAGACAACATCTTTTGACAAAGCATCACTAAAATCATCACAATCCCTTCTTACATGGTCTGTACTATCACACCAAATACATCTATTAACAAACCCTTCTTTGAGCTGTTGTCTTTGCCTAGGAAGTGGCCCTGATGGTTGGCCTTTTGATTCAAGCTTTGCAAACTTCACCTTCACGTCACGCATTCCCTTCACAAGCTCATCTAGCATGGACTCATCAAACTTAAGAGCGATAAAAGTAGGCTTTACCATTTTGTCAGAAGTTAAGGTGGAAGGACTTGTAGTGTTTACTACCATCTTGTCCCTTCTTCTTTGTCGTTTGGCAAGCAGTGAGACAGCACCTTCAACCTCATTCCAGTCGGTCTTTAGTCCTTGCTTAGCATCTTTATCTTCAAGATGAAGCTCCAAATTTTCTTGAAACTCTTTACCTGCAGCTTGTAAGAAAAGATCCGTCTTCTCTGCATCTAGTGTGGCCCTTTCTGTCCTAGTGAGTTGTGCATAGCGCCGCTCAAATTCCCTAAGTAGCTCTGTTATTGATAGTCCTTGCTTTGGCTTGACTACCCATTCTAAGAATGTCCTTTTGGTCACTCTCTCCGAGTCCTCCATGAAATATTCCTCCTTTAAAGCTACTTTGAGTTCTTCCCAATTTTTCCCATGCCCATCTTTAATTGACCTAACATGCTCCCTGATTTTTGGAGCAACAACTAGCTCAAAGCTTTGAATCATCTCACCTTCTGACACGTGATGCAGCTCCATCTCCTTCACATACTCGCGTAAGTACTTGGTTACATCTTTGCCATTGAACTGATCCATTCTGTTGACGACCGCTTGTATGGCCTTCGTTGCTGAAATCTCCCTTCTTTCAGTAGCATTTTGTTGTTGCATGAACATTGCAAATGCTTGAAACATTTGCAATGTTGCTGGGTCAAAATGCATACCCTATTGCTCAACATGATCACCCATGGTTACCCACAAACTCTCACCCTAGCAGATTCGCGTCGGGCTCACCAAAAATATGTCGAGAAATTTGCGGTCTTGCCAGGAAAGCATCGTGCTTATGGATGTGAGAGTTTGTGAGAGAACTCAACAAAAACTATATGAAGGAGTTACACCATAGATGCCATGAAGACTAGGGTTTGGAAAGAAGTGCAATCAAAGAAGACTCACTCTTTCTATCTTGCATTCACACACACAAATAAAGAACGCAAAAGAGAATGTCAAAACAATACGAAGATGAAAACATCAAGGCTATGGTCATATCGTATCATGGGTAATATGAAAGGGTTAATGGATGAGTTAATGGCATTCAATCTTGGCTGACGAAATAGGCTACGAATTGTTCTTTGGAATTGTAGTTTTGTGCTTACCATAATATATATATTTTGTCTAGTGATTGGGATTAATTGTGTGTACAAATCCTCTTGGTTCATAGCAAGATAACCACGCTTACATCAAAAGAAAAATTATAGTCTATGAGAGGTAGTATGATGGGATCCGGTGATAGAAGTATTTCATTGAGCCTTTCAGGGCCAAAGAGAAACACTATACGTTGTTGAAAGTGTATTTTACGGCTAATCCATACGTTAATTCTAATAGATTGTACAGAGTGAAAGCGATAGAAATGATCATCATGTGGGTTATTCATCTAGGATAGTATGTGAGAAATGTAGCTATGAGAGAAGTGAAGAGATGAGAATTTTCCCTCCCAAGCCCTATTCTTGCCCGTAGACAATAAGGATACTGCGGGGAGAGATGTACCTATAGCAAAGAGAACCTAAAATTCGTAGAGAGGATGGATTACTAAGAGCGAGAGAGATAGATTTGGTTAAGGAGATAATATTAGATATATATATATATATGTTGGATTAGAGATGAAAAAGAAAACAACAAGAAATCAAGAAAACATCAATGTAGAACACATCTTACTTGACAAACCCTTTGGCACCATTATTGATGGAGAGAGAAGAAGAGTGGATAATTCCACTTTGATTGATACACTAAGTGCAAGACCTTCTTTGATTCGAGTTGATATTCCAAAGTTAGCTTGTTGCAAGAATGGCTAGTCTCCCTCTAGGAGAAAGTGTAGGCTTGGGCTTATGTTAATGGCTAAGTACAATTAGGCATTACTACTCACTCCCTCAAGAATTCCTCTCATCAATGGCTTGAATGCTTGAGTTCCTTCCAAGGAAGAAGAGGTCCCCTTTTATAGGTGAAGGGAGCCCCCAAGGGTTTACACAAGAAGAGAGGAGCCAGTGTGAACACGAATTGGAAAAGTTGGAAATGAGATGTCCCTGCATGATGTGGGCAGACTGGGGTCCAGTATTTTGATCATATCTCCTTAACCATGGCTCCAAATAAAAAAGTAAAAATATGGGCAAAAACTTCAGCTCATTAGCTACGATTTTCATTTTAAAATTGTTTTCCAATTCGGATTGGAACCTTGTGTAAAAAATTCATGAAAATACGGTCCATTTATGGCAGCAAAAGTCTTCATGTGGTGTCCTTAGCCTAGACTTTCATTTAATTCCAAAGGACACCTCATGCCATATGAAAGCATGACATTGCTCCTTGACAAAGTTTTGTAATCATGGTTGCAATAATGCATTAAAATAAGTGTATCTTTGAAATCATGCCACCTAGTGTCCCACTAGGATTTGATTCTCTCCTAGTAGCTATTTAAAAAGAAATATAAGAAAAGTATAAAAAATACATAGAATATATATATATTGGAGTTTACCCTAGATATAGGATCTAGCTAGGGAGTGAGATGATAATGAAATAGTAGAAATAAAGAATCAATGCTTTTTGCCCCATGTTAAAGAGGCGGAGCTATTGATGCTTTTCCCATAGTATTTTCTGATGGTAAAGTAAGGATAGGTTACCCTTGAGAAAAATAATAGGATGAGATAGAAGGTTTATTATTATATTTAAATATGCATATGTACACTATAGGAAATATAATTATGTATCTAAAAAAATACAAGATAGATCTTGTAGCATGCGTTCCCACTATGTACGTGTCACAGCACGACAACGTGGCACTGAATAAACCCGTAGGCAGTACCCAGGCTTAGGGAGCAAGTCTATAAGGCCTGGAAGGAGGCACCTCAAAGGGCATCAAAGAAGGAGAGAGAGATCCTTGGCTATGACACAAGGCATGGGGTGCTGTGTTGGCCGGTGTTGGCGCTGCAGATCGGATACGCAGCAATTTTGGCCGGGGGGGGGGCGCAGGTGGTGCTCGCCCCCGTGGGGAAGGAAGCCGGGTGATGTCGGCTGATGATGTGGCGAAGCACCCAATGGGCCAGGTTCACACGACGCCAAGGACTTTTGAAGGAAGAGGCAAGTCACCATTAGCGATATCGCTAATGGTCCTGTGCATGGCAAGGGGAGGGTCCTACATCGTGGATGGTAGGCATAGAGAGAAAGAGAAAGAGAGTTCGAAGGTGGAAAAGAGGGTCATTGCAAAGGCCTTCCAGGCAAAAGGGCTGGTAGAAGCCGGACAAACCAAAGCTAAGGGCAAAAAATGGAGGTCAAGTCCAAAAGGGAGCCAAGGAGGAGTTGGGTAGAGAGAGAGTCAAAGTCAAGGCATGTAGAGCAGTGCAAAGTTGAGCCTAAAGGGGGTAAAAAATAAAAGATTAAAAAAAAAATGAAAAGGCTAGGGGGCAATAGCGACATCCCTAATGGCCCCCCCAAGTGCAAAAGAGAGAAGAAGAGAGCAAATAGAGCAAGGCGGTTCCCTTCCCAAAAATGCCAATTCAAGGTGCCAAGTGGACCAATTAAAGTGTAAGTTCGCAAATTAAAGGTCCCCCCTATAAAAGTCAAAATTGGATCAAATTAAGGGCTTTTTTCTGGCTTTTGGATGCCATCTGAAGCCTACAAAGTGGAGTTCTCTAGCAATCTAGCCCCTTTGTAACTTTTGCTTGAAAATGGCCATGGTGATGGCAGTGCAAGCCGGTGTATATGTTTTTTGAGGTGCAATCAAGCCACAGTTTCCTCCCACACCGTTGTTTCCCCTTCCCCCCTTCTCTTTCTCCTGCTTTCATGTTTCTCCTCGGTGCTGGCTGTGTGGAAGTGTGTGCCCCTCCGAATCGACCATGTTTTGTGTTAGAGAGGGAGATTGAATGGTTGTGTGTGTGTGTAAGGGTGGAGACAGGTCGTGGTAGCAAGTGGGCCTTGTGTGGAGTGTGTGAGCAGTGGGAATTGAGCAGGCGGTGGTTTGCTAGTGTAGAGTGTTTCTTTAAAGTTGCTTTTTGAGAGGATAGGGGTGCTGTGAATACCCTGAGCTATAGAGAGGCCCTTGTGTTTGTGTTGGGCGTGTTCCCCCATTCCCCCTCTCCAACGTACACTATACAGCAAGGGTGCAACCAGTCACGTGAGCACAAGGATTGTCTCACTCAAGCGCTCAGAGGGGATTGAACCTGCATGATGAGATTACAGAATCGTTGTACACACTTGACAAAGCAGTTCGGATTCCAAAAATGAGTAAATTTTCAACTTTTAAGAGGCGATGCCCACACTGTTAACAAGAAGCTCTTGAATGATACAAGAATAAAGTTTGTGTGTGTAGGAGTAGTCCCCCCCAGAAATTTTTCCACTGCAAAGCTCGTCATACACACAATTTGAAGAGGTTTTAATGTGCATATCACATATTTGAAAAAGGTTGTGAATGTAAAATGAGGGCATGAGGAACAAATTGGTTCGACCTTTCATTTTTTGTGGCGGCAATGACCACAAATGGAGGCAATGTCGCAATAAAACATCGTTACAATGCGGTCATAAGGACCATAAAGCCTGCCATTCCTCATTGACGTTATTAGAGTAGTTTTACATTTTAGAGCATGACATTTCACAAAACAATTTACATAAACCCAAGGCATGGGTAGTAGATTTTGTCAATGCAGCACAAAAAGCTTATACATGGTTTTGCAAGCATGGAGGAAACAAATGCAATACATATCTGCATTTGAATCTCATCGAAGTGCTACAAGAGAACACTCAAAATTTGCATAAGTGCCTTAAGGAGAGGACACTTCTTAAAAAAGTGTTGAGAGTATGGCATATTGTAGCCAAAGAGGGGGTAGATAATTACTCAAGTGATGATGACAACCATGATGAACATGGGATTGGTGGGAAAATGATGGATATTGGAGTGAAGAGAGAGGACCCTATGAGCCAAGAGAGCCAAGGAGATTTCCCAAGTAGCTCTATACTCACATCTTGCACCATCAACCAAAGCACTGTGGGTCAAGTTCCATCAGTTTTTGATGGTGAATTGCATAATTTTGATGTTTTAAATGATGGTGATGACATGCACTTGTTTGTTGATTATCATGAGATGGATCAAGAAATTAATGATTCCAACCTTAAAAATGAATGCTTTGTTGAAATTTGTGAAGAAACATTGAAGAAAAATCAAGATGAAAATGATCTCTCTTTTCTTGTTGATGACGAAAATGATGTCATCGATGCTTTTGTGAATTCTCTCACATTGGAAGAAGATTTTGGTGGCTTACATGATGCTGAAATGGTGATTAACCAAAATGATGTTTTTGTTGATGAAATTTTCAAACATGAACAAAAAAGTTTGGTGTGTGTAAAGCAACCTATTTCACAAAGTGATGCTATGCTAAATGAATGTTTGCTTGAGGCAATGTTGTGTGATGGGATATGTGTATTTATCCACACAATTAGTGCCTATATAAAGCATGATGGGGCATGTATGCTTATCCATGCTAGGAAATGTGATGATGATGCGATTTTAAGCAAACTAACGCTTATTTTTTTGCATGATGATGCAAAGATCTTATGGCTTTTTCTCATTGTAAGCCTAGAAGGAGATCATGTTTGGTGTCTCGAAGTCCAAATTGCATCAAGGAATGAAGTTTCTCTTTGCAAAAATAACATGGAGCTAATGTTTTTCGATGCCAATGTTGTTAAAAGCATAGATTTACAAAATGAAGCCAAATCTTGCAATGTTTTTGACAAAGGATGTGTCAAAGAAAATGATTGTTTGTTGAAGAATTTGATCCTTGTTTGCAAAACAATGAAGCTTATTTTGAAGTGATTGGCTCAAAGATGGAATCTACTCAATGCAGTGGTGATTTTCTCATTACTTTATGGTTCTACAAGTTTGTTTTGTATGAGCTTCATGGATGTTGATTTACTTGATGGGTCCAGCCCTGGCATGTTTCCAATAAATGGTGCACTTGTATTCACACTTGTGGTGAAAAGGCACACTTTACCCAGTTTGGCAATTGTAATGCAACATCCAGCTTTAGGGAATGTATTTGTGCATCTTAGAGTAAGTTCGAAGAACTGTGCTTTGAATTTTCTAAATGCTTGGGGGGTAAAAGGGTGGTGTTTCATGGACTATTGTGGTGATATGTGTACGTTGGAGTAGACTCCAGGCACTGCACTTTGCATCATGGTATTCTATGAGCACTGAGTTTTTGGAACAAGGGATTCGTGAGTGTCAAGTCAAAATTTTTGTCTTTGAAAAAACTTTTCACCACCGGACTGTGCCAAGTGTTAAACCCTAATATACAGTGCACTATTCCCTAGGCTTTAGACTAAGGTCTATGGGAGGAATGAAGAGGCCCCTTGAGGGCAGTGCCAAGGGGCATGTGAGAGTTATAAAAGAGAGTCCTTATGTTGTAATTGATCATCTCAATGAATGAATGGAAAGTTATCTCCCTCTCTCTCTCTCTCTCTCTCTCTCTCTCTCTCTCTCTCTCTCTCTCTCTCTCTCTCTCTCTGTGTGTGTGTGTGTGTGTAGGGATGCGTTGTAGCACGACCTAATCGCAACCCACAAAATTATTGAATCCATGGATCGAGAAACCCGGCTAGGGCATGAAAGCATGAGCCTAAGATAAATGGAACAGAGAATTCAAGAGATCACCTCTCCATTGCAACTAGAGATTAGCCATGGCAAGACTAACTCTAAACCTACTCTCATCAATAATTATTAATCTCCTACACACATCAAGACCACCGAATTCCGACTTGCCATAGACTAGAAACTCCAAACACTAATTACCACACGTCAATTAAGGCACTTCATCAATAGCTTACACATACGAGGTGAATGGTGCTAGAACTCCATAAAACCTATCTACACACACATGCAAAGAATAGGGCACACACACATATTAGAATATTGAGACCCAACTTAATCACCCAAATTTATGATGCTAAATATCACAAATCAATTGCTCGTAGAGAGATAAGAGTGGTTACTAGCAAGAAGTACATACATCTCTCAAATCTAGAATAATGAAAGTTTATTTCATGACAAGATGAAATGTAGACAAGAAGAGACTAATGAGAAAATAAGAATTAGATTAATCAAGAAGAGCTTATACTAATTACAATGGTTAGCACTAGCCTCTCAAGCATAGACATTAAGCTCAAGGCTAGGCCAAAGAGTGAACACTCTAGAGAGAGGGAGCTCTCAAGAGTAGATACTCAAGAATGAAGCCTCCTTACACAAAGGCTTCCTTTTAAGGGCTTTCACCACTTTCCCTTCTACTATGGGTTTAAACTTGAGCCCTCAAACTACCAAATACAACTTTGGAACTCCAAGTGAGCCCAAGACTTATATAAATTGTGTGGGAAATATTGTGACACCCATAGATATCTCCCGCTTGATGCATATTTGGTGTAGCCTGTGTTAGCCGTTGCCAACCTTCCCCCCTTCCTAATTTGGTGCACGTCCTCATGTGCCGGTGAAGCAAGACACTGTGACATGGTAGAAAGCAAGTCCATGGAAGAAATGTTGAGCTGCAAAAGATAAGGACAAGTAATGAGCGTCAAAGGCCACCAAGATTGATAAAACATGAAGAATAAATGAACAATCATGCAAAGTGATTTTTTACTTCTAAAAGATGGGACAATCATAGTAAAAAACTAGACAACATAAAGCAAAAAAACACCTAAACCATTGTTAAGATTAAACCACTTGAAATTTCAGTTTTATGCATGAAACACAAGCAATCAGTTATGACCCAGGATAATGCAAGTTCATAAACCTACGAGCCTAAAAACTATGTGAACAATCTTAATAAATCATTCAAGTCTAGCATGTCTACGGGCTATAAAAAAGCTCCTAGTCTATTAGTACATTGTCACAACTTTTTTGAAGCTCATGGAAGTTCTTTTATTTGTCATTCATTGAAAAAAATAAAACAAAATTACAAGGCTACCACCCCAAAGCAAGTCCAGGTGCGACTCTCGGCTCCTTGAACACTCAAGAAGGTGTTCCAAAAGCCTACTAGCTTACCAAGGCGACGGCTAGCCCCCATCAGCCCAAGGCATCGGTTTTTTGAGCCTTGACCAAGCGAGCCAAGGTAATTCCCTCGCCTGCCAAGTGCCAATAAGGCGCTAGTCCTCACAAATTAAAGACACAACAAAACATAGAATTTTTATTTTCATGTGCCTTAGTAAGCAAGAGAATGAAGAGAGCAAAATCATGGAAGGATTACACCTATTCATGCTCTTTTGTGTATCCTTGAGCAAGCATCATCCCCTTTGTGTAGAGAAGACTTTTGATCTTTTTATTAAAATCCAAGTTGATTTGAAGCTGAGT
Source organism: Adiantum capillus-veneris (assembly GCF_014529385.1). NCBI lineage: Eukaryota > Viridiplantae > Streptophyta > Polypodiopsida > Polypodiales > Pteridaceae > Adiantum > Adiantum capillus-veneris. The sequence goes on along the minus strand of NC_140958.1, from coordinate 47,382,763 downwards.
GTAAACACAAGCTCCAAATCCTTTTATTGAAAACCCACAAAAAAACATTAATGAAAACCTAAAGCTAGGGTCTTGCATACCCAAATTTGTCAAAGGGAAAAAACCCAAGGGAAAGAAGTGCCTTTGGTTATGCACATGATGCCCTTTGATAGCAAATTTATGCATACATAACAACAATGAGAGATAAAATGAGCTTTTACATAAGAAAATTTCGCAATTTAAAGTCTCTCATGCATGATTCAAAAGTTGGTTAATTTCTAGCTCAATGAAATATAGAGTTAAAACAAGCCAAGAGCTAAAAAAAATGCAACTTTTGAATAAAAATGAATGGCTCTCAAAAGCCAAATTTTACATTTTTTAGTGCAATCTATGTGCAATCTATGAGCTAGAAATGACTGCAACTTGATGAAATGAAAATGAATGGCTCTCAATAGCCAAATTATGTACTTGAAAGCTCAAAAACTTGGGCAAAAACTAGCTCAAAATGAAAAAAATCAACTTTTGACCAAGCTATGAGCTAGCATATATACAACTTTTAGTCAAAAGACTTGGAACGGCTCTAACTAGCCACATTTTGCAGTACATTGCAATGATGACCCGTTCTTGGATCAATCAAATCACACACCTGCCACATCCCTTCACAAAATACTCAAATCATTAGTGCCCTTTAGCTTTAGAACATCCAATACAAGCACTAACGGAATTCACAATAAGCCCAAAATTTTAATGCTCACTCTCGATCATTCAAGAAGCTCAAATTTTAGTGCTATATAGGGGTTTTGCATTTAAAGAAAGCACTAAAAGGTACAATCAAACCAAGTCCAAACACAACATGTCTCGATCAAGCATGTATTATCAATGTAACTCTCAAATGAAACTCGCATGCTTGCCAAAAAATTTGGTCACGTAGTGCAATGAAATTGCCAATGAATTGAGCACCAAACCATGCACAAGCCCAAATATTTAGTGTAAGTAAGGTTATCTGTGCATAGACACAATCGTAGCACACATAATTAATGCTCATACTTTTGCTCATTTATAGCAAATATGGCTTACATAGAAAATGGTGAAATGACCATTCATTGTACTTCTTCAAAATAGAGCTCAACCATTAGTGATAAAAATGTTCTGCACAGACACCAATCATCAAGAATTCATGCTCGATCCAAACCTCAATCTTTATTCAATGGATGCCACATACTCAATGCCCGCATGGTCTCATGTAACAATTTCAACACACAAAACAAGAGAGGAGGGAGAAATGGAAAGGATGCGTCATCTCTTGTATTGCCTGCCTTGTCACTTCCCCATTCAAAGTTCAATCATTATTGCAAAAACATATTTTGCACACATTTTGTACCAAAAGAATTTTCCTTTCATGAAAAATGTCGTCGAGATGAAAAAAAATTCAATTTAATCATTGATATGCGCACAAAGTTGAGGTTTAAAAGGCCTTGAATCGTATGTTAATAAAGTGTTTAGAAGGTTGTGGTTAAGCTGCGAGACACATTTTTTTCTTTTTCTTTTTACCGACTCAAGGTGAACTATGAGCTCGAGGTAAGAACGCCCGCCTGATAAATTAAAACTTGTAGTTGAATTGCAAAGGTTGCAGCGAGTGGGTTTGACGAAGCCACGTGATGTGGGTCTGTGAGACTGAAAAAACTAGCGGGCAGTCATTTTTTTTGCAGAGGATGATGTGGCCAGCCGCCAAGGCGATTCCAAAAGCATCCAATGCTGAGTGGGCCAATATACGGACCAAGATCGCGCTGTGTGTGTGTGTGTGTGTGTGTGTGTGTGTGTGTGTGGTGAAAACCAGCGTGAAGAGAGGGCCTGCAGCTTTGACAAATTGGCAGGTGTGTGTGTGGAGTGGAAACGACGTGCATGTAGGAAGTGAGTCAACCGGCTCTGCAGAAGATTGTGTGTGTGTGTATGCTGGCACGAATTTGGCACGTAGCTGGCGACAAACTGCTCCAAGCGAGGGCAGGTAGTGCAGAGTAGAAAACGCCTTTCAAGGCACGAGAATCGGAATAGCGTCATTGTGGTTGAGATTTTGGAGTAGCAGAGACCGCCAATCAATGTGTGCGTGTTTTGTGTGTGCATTTATGGCATTATGCGCCTAATCGGCAAGGGCCTGGGCAGCGTGTGTAGCTAGGTGACAAAGCTGGGCCTGGTGTGCGTGTGTGCATGTTGTCTCATATGAAAGCAGCTACGCCATATTCGGCAGGGGAGGAGTTGGCAAAGCCATTTCTTTTTGTTTCTTTTTCATTATTAATCTCATCCTAAGAGGAGATTCCCACACAAAGAATGGTGTGTGTGATATTATGCTATGGAACATTGATTCTAATTGTAGTTGAACACCATTAACCCCCAAAGTCGAAGTATCAACCACAAATTTCAACTTTCATTGATCGTCCGTTAATGATACACACACAAGGTGACTCAATTGTGTATTAGAAAGTCATATTGACTTTGGTTTTAATTCTCCTATTCACATCCCAAAACGCTCGAAATGATGATCAATTCCTCAATTGATACCAAAAAGGGTTACAAAAAGATACAAAATTTGAACTTATTGATCAAGTCATTTGGTATGATCATCCACATCAAAAATTGAATCTATCAATGATCAAAAATGGGTAGAAAATTTCAATTTGATGTATATGATACACTATGGGCATCACATATGCATAACATAGTGTAGATTTTTTTTTTTTTAATTTTGCAAAATTGTTTTCAATTATCATCATCGCTTCTTGGATTTCTCAATTCCAATATCACAATCATTCAAACCCAATGAGGCTTGTCATTTAGGTTTGCAAAGCTATACACATGTGATTATGGCACCTCTAGATGCACAAATCACCGAATTTTTTACCATATCCAATCAAATTAGCATACATGACAATGGTTATACGTAAAATCATTTTCAATTGTGTATCAATCGAATCATCAATTATAAACATAGAAAACCAACCATTTTAGGTCTTTTCATCATCACAATTGCCAACTAAGGCCAATCATTCATCTTCAATTTGGACTTTGAATGCCATTGAGTAGGAGCACACACCAAAATTTAGACCAAAAATTTATACAATGAATCCATCAATTTCACATTGAAATGCACAAATTGCAAGTTCAATCAAGCATAAATGAATACATGCATGCTTAATTTCTAAAAAATTAGCACTATTTTTACCTAATCAAGCAATGCACACACTCAAAAATTAAGCACAAATGATCAAATTTTTTTTTGCAATTGGAAATGAATTTAGGCTTATCCAATGTTTGAATTAACCTCACATACTCATCATTTACATGATTACATACTCATGTATCATCAATTCCATCACTTTATATGCATGCACACACTAAAAATTAGGTGCACACACTCTTGAATTTTTTGACAGTTTTTTCCCTCTTTGGTGTGTGCACACACACAATAAATTTTATACACACACATGAATTCTTGATGAGAATTAAACATTATTTAGATACGCACAAGCTCATTAGTCACAATTTGACTATCAATTTCATTCAAAGTGTATCAAATTAGGTGCAAAGTGTAGGTCAATTTGTGTTATACACCTAAATTTAGAAAATAATTAGCAACATCAAATCACATTGATCAATCAAGAATTGACATAGCAAGTAAGTGCACTTACATTGTCATTACACTCCAAGCTATTCCTTTGCTCCAGGCGAAGTCGCATCATTGCACACAAGTGTGTGCACCATCAATTCGGCTCCAAAATTGACCATTTGTAGGTCAAAATCAAACACTCAAATCATCAAATTAGGCACAAATTGGTACAATTAACTTTATTAGAGTGATGATTCCACCTCTTGCAAGGGGATTTCACATTCATTACACTTTAAATGTTAGTGGTTAGGTTAGAAAGGTAGGTCAAAATTAGTAGAAATTAGCATGGAAAGAAGCGAAGTTAGCAAGGGTTAGCATGAAATTAGTGAAATTGGGGGTGGAATTGGGGGTTTGGGGTATCCATAACTCAACATTAGCATCAATTTCTTGCACAATCATCATCAAATCCCACCAAAATTAAGTAATACAAACTCAAAAAATGAGAAATTAGTAATGAAATTAGTAATGAAATTACTATAGCCTACACATCTTAAACTCATTAGCTTAGATTATCGATCCCCGGCAACGGTGCCAAATGTAGGGAAGCGTTGTAGCACGACCTAATCGCAACCCAAAAAATTATCAAATCCGTGGATTGAGCAACCCGGCTAGGGCATGGAGGCACGAGCCTAAGATGAATGGAATAGAAGATTCAAGAGATCACCTCTCCATTGCAAGTAGAGATTAGTCATGGCAAGACTAACTCTAAACGTACTCTAATTACTAATAAATTAATCTCCTACACACATCAAGCGCAACGAAGTCCGACTTTCCATAGACTAGAAATTCCAAACACACTAATGATAAGCACATATTGATTACCACACATCAATTAAGGCACTTCATGAATAGCTTACACACACGAGGTGAATGGTGCTAGAGCTCCATAAAACCTATCTACACCCACAAGCAAAGAATAGGGCACACACACAAATTAGAAGATTAAGACCCAAATTAATCACTTAAATTTATAATGCTAAATATCCCAAATCAATTGCTCGTAGAGAGATAAGAGTGGTTACTAGCAAGAAGTACATACATCTCTCAAATCTAGAATAATGAAAGTTTATTTCATGACAAGATGAAATTTAGAGAAGAAGAGACTAATGAGAAAATAATAATTAGATTAGTCAAGAAGAGCTTACACTAATTACAATGGTTAGCACTAGCCTCTCAATCATAGACATTAAGCTCAAGGGTAGGCCAAAGAGTGAACACTCTAGAGAGAGGGAGCTCTCAAAAGTGGATCCTGAAGAGTGGATACTCAAGAATGAAGCCTCCTTACACAAAGGGTTCATTTTAAGGGCTTTCACTGCTTTCCCTTCTACTATGGGTTTAAACTTGAGCCCTCAAACTACCAAATACAACTTTGGAACTCCAAGTGAGACCAAGACTTATACAAAGTGTGTGGGAAATATTGTGACATCCATAGATATCTCCCGCTTGACGCATATTTGGTGTAGCCTGATTAGTCACTGCAACCATTCCCCCCTTCCTAATTTGGCGCACGTCCTCGTGTGCCGGTACTGTGAAGCAAGACCCGGTGACATGGTAGAAAGCAAGTCCATGGAAGAAATGTTGAGCTGCAAAACATAAGAACAAGTAATGAGCATCAAAGGCCACCAAGATTGATAAAACATGAAGCATAAATGAACAATCATGCAAAGTGATTTTTTACTTCTAAAAGATGGGACAATCATAGTAAAAAACTAGACAACATAAAGCAAAAAAACACCTAAACCATTGTTAAGATTAAACCACTTGAAATTTCATTTTTATGCATGAAACACAAGCAATCAGTTATGACCCAAGATAATGCAAGTTCGTAAACCTACTAGCCTAAAAACTATGTGAACACTCTTAATAAATCATTCAAGTCTTGCAAGTCTACGGGCTAAAAAAAAGCTCCTAGTCTATTAGTACATTGTCATAGCTTTTTTGAAGCTCATGGAAGTTCTTTTATTTGTCATTCATTGAAAAAATTAAAACAAAATTACAAGGCTACCACCCCAAAGCAAGTCCAGGTGCGACTCTCGGCTCCTTGAACACTCAAGAAGGTGTTCCAAAAGCCTACTAGCTTACCAAGGCGACGGCTAACCCCCATCAGCCCAGAGCATCGGTTTAGAGCCTTGACCAAGCGAGCCAAGGTGATTCCCCTCGCCTGCCAAGTGCCAATAAGCTAGGCCTCACAAAGACACAACATAACATAGAATTTTTATTTTCATGTGCTTTAATAGCATTTTTGCTACTTTTTTTGACACTTTTTTGCTTCATTGATTCATTTTTTTAGCACCTTTTATTGCTTCCAACATGAGATGCTTATGGAAATTGGACTGAAAGACTAAATCCTAATCATAGCCCCAGGTCATGTTAAAAATGAATGGAGTATTAAAACTATCACTAAGAGTCTAGGACTAGAAGGAAATGAAACTCCATTAACCTAAGCTCAAGGCTAATTACCTATGATTAGCACACAAAAAACCTAATTTTTTGATGAGTTAATTTTCACAAAGAAAAGTGTTAAAACTTTAGGATGCGTAGCTTTCAAATATGAAAAAACCATAGTTTAGAAGCAAAATTTCACTTAAGCCAAGCAAGAGAATGAAGAGATGAGAAGAGAGAAAAATGATGGAAGGATTACACCTATTCATGCTCTTTTGTGTATCCTTGAGCAAGCATCATCCCCTTTGTGTAGAGAAGTCTCTTGATCTTTTTATTAAAATCCAAGCTGATTTAAAGCTGAGTGTAAACACAAGCTCCAAAGCCTTTTATTGAAAACCCACAAAAAAACATTAATGAAAACCTAAAGCTAGGGCTTGCATACCAGAATTTGCCAAAGGGAAAAAACCCAAGGGAAAAAGGTGACTTTGGTTATTCACATGATGCTCTTTGATAGAAAATTTATGCATACATAACAACAATGAGAGATAAAATGAGCTTCTACATAAGAAAATTTCGCAATTTAAAGTCTCTCATGCATGATTCAAAAGTTGGTTAATTTCTAGCTCAATGAAATATGGAGTTAAAACAAGCCAAGAGCTGAAAATAATGCAACTCTTGAATGAAAATGAATGGCTCTCGAAAGCCAAATTTTACAATTTAAAGCTTTTCAAAAAGTTGGCTAACAACTAGCTCACGTGAAATTTTACATTTTTTAGTGCAATCTATGTGCAATCCATGAGCTAGAAATGACTGCAACTTGATGAAATGAAAATGAATGGCTCTCAATAGCCAAATTATGTACTTGAAAGCTCAAAAACTTGGGCAAAAACTAGCTCAAAATGAAAAAAATCAACTTTTGACCAAGCTATGAGCTAGCATATATACAACTTATAGTCAAAAGACTTGGAACGGCTCTAACTAGCCACATTTTGCAATACATTGCAATGATGACCCGTTCTTGGATCAATGAAATCACACACCTGTCACATCCCTTCACAAAAGAATCAAATCATTAGTGCTCTTTAGCTTTTGAACATTCAATACAAGCACTAACGGAATTCACAATAAGCCCAAAATCTTAATGCTCACTCTCGATCATTCAAGAAGCTCAAATTCGGCTCCAAAATTGACCATTTGTTGGTCAACATCAAACACTCAAAATCATCAAATTAGGCACAAATTGGTACAATTTACTTGATTAGAGTGATGATTCCACCTCTTTCAAGGGGATTTCACATTCATTACACTTCAAATGTTAGTGGTTAGGTGAGCAAGATTAGTCAAAGTTAGTGGAAATTAGCATGGAAATAAGCGAAGTTAGCAAGGGTAAGCATGAAATTAGTGAAATTGGGGGTGTAATTGGGGATTTGGGGTATCCATAACTCAATATTAGCATCAATTTCTTGCACAATCATCATCAAATCGCACCAAAATTAAGTTATACAAACTCAAAAACCGAGAAATTAGTAATGAAATTACTCTATTCTACACATCCTAAACTCACTAGCTTAGGTTATCGATCCCCGGCAACGGCGCCAAATGTAGGGATGCGTTGTAGCACAACCTAATCGCAACCCACAAATTTATCAAATCCGTGGATTGAGCAACCCGGCTAGGGCATGGAAGCACGAGCCTAAGATGAATGGAACAGAGGATTCAAGAGATCACCTCTCCATTGAAAGTAAAGATTAGTCATGCAAGACTGACTCTAAACCTACTCTAATCGATAATCAATTAATCTCCTACACACATCAAGCCCACTGAAGTCCGAGCTTGCATACAGTAGAAACTCCAAACACACTAATGATAAGCACACACTAATTAACACACATCAATTAAGGCACTTCATCAATAGCTTACACACACGAGGTGAATGGTGCTAGAGCTCCATAAAATCTATCTACACACACAAGAAAAGAATAGGGCACACACACAAATTAGAAGATTAAGACCCAAATTAATCACCCAAATTTATGATGCTAAATATCACAAATCAATTTCTCGTAGAGAGATAAGAGTGGTTACTAGCAAGAAGTACATACATCTCTCAAATCTAGAATAATGAAAGTTTATTTCATGACAAGATGAAATGTAGAGAAGAAGAGACTAATGAGAAAGTAAGAATTAGATTAATCAAGAATAGATTACACTAATTACAATGGTTAGCACTAGCCTCTCAATCATAGACATTAAGCTCAAGGGTAGGCCAAAGAGTGAACACTCTAGAGAGAGGGAGCTCTCAAAAGTGGATCCTGAAGAGTGGATACTCAAGAATGAAGCCTCCTTACACAAAGGGTTCATTTTAAGGGCTTTCACTGCTTTCCCTTCTACTATGGGTTTAAACTTGAGCCCTCAAACTACCAAATACAACTTTGGAACTCCAAGTGAGACCAAGACTTATACAAAGTGTGTGGTAAATATTGTGACATCCATAAATATCTCCCGCTTGATGCATATTTGGTGTAGCATGTGTTAGTCGCTGTGTGTACTTGATCAATACCATGTGAGTTGCGTGCTAAGCTATATCCTAAGTCCAAGAAATGCATCTTCATTGGCTATGGTTTAGATGGTGAATTTGGCTATCGTTTATGGGTTCCATAAAGTCAATTAGTGATCTGTAGTAGTGATGTTGTATTTCTTAGATTAAGATACATAGATAGCCAGTGAAAGAGGTTGATTTCCGGAAAGTGATATTTTTTGATGTATTGCCTCCTATCCAGACATCTCTTGAGCCACTTACTACACATGCTAGTAAAAGTTCTGATCAGCCCCATCGTGGAGATCTCAAAGAGTCTCACATACGCCAAAACATTTTGTTCCAGACATGGATTTTGTTTTGTTGACAAATAGTGGTGAGCCGTCTTGTTACTAAGAGGTTATGCTAGCCAATAATAAGGTTCACTGGGACCATGCTATGAAGAGGGATATGTCTAGTATTGCAAAGAACAAAACATGGGAACTTGTTCCATTGCCAAAAGGTAGGAAGCATTGCCTTGTAAATGGATTTACAAGAAGAAGATTGACAATTACAAAGCTTGCTTAGTGGCCAAAGGTTTCAAGCAAGAATATGGTGTCAATTTCCAGGAAATCTTTTCTCCAATGGTCAAGATGACCACATTGAGAGTGTTTCTTGCTTTGGTTTCCACTGAAGATATGGAACTTGATCAAATGGATGTTATTACCGCTTTCTTACATGGTGATCTTGAGGAATAGATTTATATGCAGCAACCTGAAGGGTTTGTGCTAAAGGGCAAGAAACATTAGGTCTATAAGCTTCTGAAAAGTCTCTACGGCTCCAAGAAATCATCCAAAAAATGGTATCAAAAGTTTGATACATTTATGCATTCCCTAGGCTATAAGCGCAGTAATGAGGATCCATGTCTTTACGTGAAAATACAACCCAATGGACAACTTATTATGCTTATCCTTCATGTAGATGCCATTCTTATTGCTGGTCATTCCTAGAAGGACATTGTTGACGTGAAAACCAAGCTGAAAAGTCAATTTGACATGAAAGATTTGGGTGAATCCAATCACATTTTGGGTATGCGCATACTCATGATCGTAAGAAGAGGTTGTTCTAACTTTTTCAAAAAGTATGTGCACAAGGTTCTTGATCGTTTCAACATGCAAAAGGGGAAGGCTTTGAGTACTCCATTGCCTGCATATTTGAAACTTAGCAAGAAAGATTGTCCCAAATCTATTGAGGAAAAAGTTGCAATGGCGAAGGTTCCTTATGCTTCAGCTTGTGGTAGTCTCATGTATGCCATGGTGGCTACAAGACCTGACATTGCACATGTAGTGGGAATTGTTAGCATATTTATTTCTAGCCCTGATAAAAAGCATTGGGATGTTGTCAAGTCGAGTCTTCAATACTTGAGTGGCACTGCAGATAGACAGTTATGCTATGGTCATGGAGATACATCCATTCAGGGATTTGTAGACAGTGATTATGCAGGCTGTGTTGCCAGTCGTAAATTAGCAACAGGTTGGATTTACACATTTACTGGTTCTACTATTTCTTGGAGATTCGTTCTTCAAGATTGTACGTCCATTTCTACCACAGAGGCAGAGTATGTTGCATTGAGTGAGGCATGAAAAGAAGCTATTTGGCTTGATCGCCTGGTGAAAGATCTTGGATTGGAGCAGTGTACACCAATTCTTCATTGTGACATTCAGAGTGCTATTGCCTTGGCTAACAATCCAGGGTTTCATTCCAGTACAAAACACATTGATCTATGTTATCACTTTAGTCCTCGTGAATGCCTAGCAAAGAAGAGCCTTAATTTAGTGAAGATTCCTATGTCAAAGAACACAATGGATGCACTAACTAAAAGTCTATCCAGCCATTAGTTTTAGCACTATCGTGCGTTGATGGGCATTGGGTGAAGAGTGGTTCTCTCCCATTCTTATGGTCTCCCACATTGGCCATCAAGTGGGAGAATGTTAGTTTTAATAGCCATGTAGCCGACCGCTCATCACACTAACTGCTACTAACCCTAAGTGTACAGCTATACACTTGTGTGAGCCACTAACACTAAGTACAATGTGTATTGTGTCTTAGTGCATAAGATAGAGAAGGAAGAAAGGGGGGACACAATGTGGTTTGGCTCTCCCCCTCCAACCCATGTGTGTGGCTATGGTGGTGTGTGTGTGTGTGTGTGTGTGCGTGCGTATTCCTCTTCCTCTTTTGCTATGCTCTCAGCTCCTCTCCTTCAAGATGGTCCTAAAGTGCTCACTTTGTGGAGCACGTTGGGCCTTTCTCATCAAAAATCGGAGTTCTAATTGCCAAGATATTGGTCGTTAAAGAACATTGGGGGCCGGTTCCATACCACTCTAGTTTGGTGTGCAATTTGGAAAATGTTGATAGCAAGAGATGCCGATATGGTTGTGGCAAGAATCTTAGAAACTTTTTAACCAAATGCAATAGGAAGACCTTCTTCCAAATCCAATCACATATACTTGCATCTTGATGGCATGTGGAAATATCCAGGACACTGAAATGGAAACAAAATTCACGAAGATATTACTAGTGAGAGGAAGATGTTGTGCTTAACAATGCTTTGGTCGATAGTTCATGCCAGATGTGGTGCACCTAAGAATGTGGCCACCCATTGGAGTTCTTTTGGCTGCCCGCCCATAGGCCACCCACTTAAGGGTTAATGGGTGGGTGTGAATGGAGGAAAAAAGAAACAAATAAGGGCGTGCAGGTAGCTGGGGCAAAGATGCAGGGGAGAGGAAATGGAGTCGCACCGGGCTGTACATAGCTCGGTTGAGTGCAGCCAAGAAGGGAAAAGTCTTCAACTAGCCCTAGCACCCATTTTAGTGATGCTCAAACCGCAGGTTTCCACATCATCAAGCAGCTTGTCACGTTGCCATGACAAGCAATAGAAAGGGGTTTTTTTTTAGTCTAAACATAGAAGAGCGAGGGAGAGAGCTTTGGAGGCAAAAAACAAGAAAGAGAGGGAAAGAGGTGTGGTTATTGCATGAATGAAGGACGAGGAACCATAAGAGGAGAAGGATTGAGCTCTCTCTTGCACTCTCTCGCTCTCTTGACCAAGGCTTAAAGCTCTCTATCTCTCTCTCACTTATAGAGGGGAGGCAAAGGAAAACAAGAAAAGAGCTTGAATCAAGGGATAAGGGAAGAAGCGGGGTCTATTGATCTCAATTTTTCTCTCAATTGAGTCTTTAAAGCCAGAGGAGGGAAAATTTAGACTATCGATCTCTCTCTCAATCAAGTTCGGGACTTGACGCTCCTTGAAGCAACAAAGGAACTGCAACATAATTGAGGAGATCAAGAGGAACAACCAAGGGTTTTGATAAGCATACGGGAGCTTCACTATTGTTGCTTTTCTTCTTCTTGGTAAGCGTATAAAAATTGACATTCATCAATGCCGACCATCAACAAATACTTGAAATCAATACAAGCTAAATTAATTTGGTACCAGCTTTTGCAAAAAGGAGCTTAAACTCCTTAATCAACAATTAATTAAGTTAACAATGATGTTAATGGCATCGCCTTGGCAATTGTGCATCATATTTTGTCGGCATTATTAAATTCATCTATTTTGGCACTTTATTCCCGTTTCAAAGAGGATATTAGGCACTTGTGTTGTGTGATACATCTCTTTCCTCTCTCTTCTCCCATAGCTAGCAGCCCAGTGTTGTCCCGGCTCACCTTTCAAAACCTTGAACCCCAACATACTTGGTGAACCCAACGTGAAAGCGAGCCGGGGTGAGAGATTTATATTGACGGATATGTCTCATCGCAGGAGGTAGCCATGCAGCAGATGATGCAACTATTTGCAGCATACATGCAACAGCAGTAGGCTGCCCAGCAGCAGTATAGTTTGCAAGAGTGAATTTGTAAAGCTCGACAGGCGGTTACAGATAAATTGCAGCACTTTGAAGGTCAAGTATTTCAAAATTCTATATCCTCTACAAGAAATCTATGGAAGATAATGGAATTGATAACCAAAATGTAGTAGATGTGTTTCGTTTGATAGCGGTACCTGAACTAAGGGCCAGGATTAAAGACCTTCAAATGCCTCACATGCCGTATTGGCAAGAGTTCAAGAAGTTGCACAAGGATTATTTCCTCGAATATTCTCAGAGGGTGACCAGACAAAGATTCTCCAAATGGGTGCAAAAAAGGAATAAGGACTTGTCTACATGAGAGCTGTTATGGGAATTTGAAAATAAATTTGACCATCTATCCATAGTGGAGCAGCGTTCGATGATGGACCAAAAGGTGGAATTGTTTATTCAAGTTGCTGATTAATGGCTTCAAAAGGGTTTGGTACAATTGCCAGAGGATCTGACAAGTGAACTGGGATTAACGTCTGATTGGAAGATAGTCCTTGAAGCGGTAAACATGATAGTGAAATGACAAAAGAGAGTTGATAAGCTACTTGTGACCGACGTCGTGGGGGATATTGTGGAAGAAGAAACTAAGGAGAAGCCATCCTTTGCAATACCCAAGGTGGAGGAGCCAATTCTTGACAAACTAGTGAAAGGTATACAAGAGCTAAATTTGAATTTAAAGATTGTTAAATTGGAAGGATTAGTTGCAAAGGGGTCTACTTTAGAGCTAAGTAGAACCACCATGCAAAGGTTGGGATAATAGATGCATGTGGGCCGATAGTGAAGACCATAGATATGTGAAGGAGTGTGATGAATTCGATGAAGCTTACAAGAGAAATGTGGTTTTCTGGAAAGACAGGAAGAATCATCTTAAGGAAACAGCTGAAATGCTCCATTTAAACTTTGGTAGGGGTGGTATGAAAAATTTAGTGGAAGAGATGCAACATAATGTTGCTCTTGTGGAAGCTACTACATATGGACTACAGGTCTACGGGAAGGGAGATGATGAAGGTGCAGGTGCAAAGGGTCAATTATGACCTTATGCTTTGAAGAAACTAGAAGCAGGAAAGGTAACTTATGGGAAACTATGAGAAGTAGGAATTTCTATTCGAGAAACCAGAGGGTGGATAGATACAGTTGATTCTCTCTCAGTAAATGCATTTATTGCTAAGTCCCAAGCGAACAAGGCTATGGTGGAACAGAAGAGAAAAGGGATGAAGATGTTGATAGGAAAACTTGAGAGGCGTCAAGAAGATATCGAGCAGGCTAAAGTGAAGCTTAAGGAGGCAAGGTTGAAGAATAAAGGATCATTTTATGGAAAGCATAGACTACGACCTCATGCTATCAAAGACAGTCAATGGGTACGTGTTTATGACAGTAGCCTAGAGAACCAATATACCACTATGCAAAAGATGGTTAAACCATGGTTTGGGCCATATGTGGTGCTTCAAGCTTATGATAATGTGACCTATAAGTTATGTGAGCTTGATGGCTCTGAGCTCAAGGTGCCTATTGTAGGAAAAAGAGTTAAGTTGTCTAAGCAAAAAGAAGGTGAGATTAATATTGAAGATCTCAACACAGATCAACCTATTGAAGATAATGTTATGTATGCATCAGACAATGAGTCCAATGATGCTCTTGATGATGATGCTTAAGTGCAGTTGGCACATACCGGAGGTTGTGCAAGTTCAGAGGGGGTGGATGTCGTGCAGCTCTGCTCTCATGCTATGAAAGATACCAGGTATATGCACATCGAGCTTAATTAAATCTTACTTGATTATTGATGAATGATCAATAATCAAGTAATCTTAATTGAAGCTTACTTGATTATTGATCACAGTGATCATGGCTTCATAACAAGTTAGTTTTAAGCTTTATGTATGCCAAATATGGCTTTAAAGGACCAAATGATGCCTTGATTATGCTAATGACGGGAGCAAAGCAAACCCCGAACCCCGATGGCCTCTAAATCACCAGGGACCGAATGGCGCGCCTCGAGCCTATCATGGTAAAGCAAACAGGGGGCACCACCTAGCTTCAACAGCTAGGACGCAAACAACACACCACCATAACAAAGTTTTCATCCAAGAGAGATGGATGCTTGGGAGTAATGATGAAAAGGAAAGGGAATGAGATCAAGTGAGAGAGAGAGAGAGAGTGAAGGAGGGGGTATAGCGGCTTAGTACTTAGGCATCACAAAAGGATGGCGAATCCGCACACCCTTCTGTAAAGAATGAGGATGCAAGAGAGCTACACAAGACAAGCACAAAGCACACAGAGATGGAAAGCTTCTTCTTCTTCTTTACAGAAAAGAGAGTACAAAATGACTAAGTGCTAAAGCTGAAAAGTAGCACATATGTACATGCGGTCACTAAGTGTGAACACGCTAGAAGCGTACTAGGCTGGCACTATAAGTGTAGTCCAGCTGTAGAATCACTGGCAGAGATCCTCCGTGTCGGTCACCTAACGCGCCAGTGAGTAAATGCCGTAAGCGGCCAAGACCCGTAGTGGATGCCAGCTCAAGGTGTAGAGCTCGACATCTCAACACCTTCACACATACACAAGCTCACTCCAAAACACAAGACTAGGTGGCGAATCCGCACACCTCACATGGGCAAAACATTGCAAGAAAACATACTCACAAAACTTCAAGCTTTATTTAGAGAATTAGGCGATGAAATGGGGAGCATAGGGTAGGGGAATGAGAAGGGAGAGAGTGGTAGAGCACATGGCGGATAGGTGGGAGTTGATGGCGAAGACTCGCACAAGGATTATGGCCATCATCCTTCATTTAGTTGCCCTTCATCTTCCATAGCCAAGGGTGTAGAGGTCATGCTCAAGACAAGCATGGTGATTGCGGTGATGGTGATGGTGTGGGTGTGTGTGTGTGTGCACTAGGCACACATTGTGCATAGTGTGTTCTTTGGTGATGTTGTGTGTTTTTGTGTGATGGTGACCCCTCTTTATATAGGGGAGGAGGGGGAGGAGAAATTCTAGAATTTAGAAATGAAGAAATCATTATCTACATAGGCCATGTGACTGTGGGCCCCACTTGTCTGGCTGTGTGTATATGTGCCAGAACAGCAGTCTCATGAGAGAGAGACTAAGAGAGAGAGATGCGTTGATGAAAAAAAGTGAGAGGTGACATGGAGAATAAAGTAATTACAAGAGGGGAGAGAGAGGAGTGTGTTCAGAGGTGAATCTGTGTGTAGATGTTTGTGAACACAAGAAAAATCAGGTAACCACCGGGTGGGGATGGGTCTGTGGGCACCTTTTTTAGTGAAACTGAGTGTGTGTGAGTGTGGGGGAGGTTATTTAGCTACAAGACAAGAGACATGGCGCCCTTTAGAGAGAGGGGGGGGTATTTGGGTCATGGGATATGATAGGAGAGAGAAAGGGGGGGTGGGGTATACTATTTTGGAAGATAGGGTAAGTTGCATGTGAGTTAGGGTGCATTATTGGTGAGTTAGAATGCATTATTGGTGAGAGGTGGGGTAGCTTGAGGGGAGAGAGAAAGGAGAAAGGACAAGGGGAAGAGAGAGGGGGTTGACCTTTTGAGTGGAGGAGAGGAAAAAGGGACACACGGCGGGGCAACAGTGAAGAAAAAGGAGGCAAGGTGGGGATGGGCTGCCCCGAGGGCATGAGGTGGCCTATTTTACCTTTCTCATATATTTACATAATCATACTTTATTTTTTCCAATTTCTTTTATCACTCCCTCCCTAAGAGGGGGTTTTCATGGGGTGGGGACGAGAGAAGAGGGGTATGGGAGCTTGGCTTGTGAAAAGCCCCCATCATTAGCCCTCCCCTTTTGGCTAGAGGCATTCATGTCTCTAGCTCATGTGTTTGATCATTATCGTCGGAGGTGGCGGCTGATGGTGTGCCCTCATCTGGAATGTCTATAGGTGGAGCCTGGTCAAATCGAAGAAAATAAGGTTCAAGTCGCCAAGCATTTACCCTGGTTTTATGAAGTTTTCCATCATCCTCCATAAGCTGGTAGCTTCCATTGGCATACTTTTTCCTGACGATGAAAGGACCTTCCCATTGGAGTAGGAGTTTCTTATCCTTGCGCGTGTCGAAGCGATTGTCGTAGTGGAGCACCAACATTCCTTTCTTCAATTCTTTTTTCCGGAGATGCTCGTTAAAGCTAAGCCGTCTATGCTCTGCTTGTGCTGCATAATAATTTATTGCTTCTTCTCTGTCCAGCTGCAGTCTTTCCAAGTTGATGATGTGATCTCTCAAATGCATGTTGGGCCTGTTGAAGCTGGCTTGCCATTACTCTGAGACTTTGTAGTTGCACTTCAATGGGCAAGATTGCTTCCTTACCAAATACTAGATGATACGGTGTGAATCCCAAGGATGTACGAAATGAAGTTCTGTAGGCCCATAAAGCTGGTAGTAGATACTTATCCCAGTCTCCAGGATGATTGTTTACCTGCTTGGTAATAATTTTAGAAACCATTCCATTTACCTTTTCAACTAGGGAATTACATTGAGGGTAATATGGTGAAGAGTGCCTCCTTGTAATGCCCAGTTTCTGCATTAATTCTCCTACCAAGTCTGCTCTGAAACCTGACCCTCTATCAGAGATGATCTCTATAGGTGTACCAAACCTACAGCATATGTGCTCGTAGATAAATTTAGCTACCTCTACCGCTGTGATTCTAGTGGTGGATGTAGCCTCTGCCCATCTAGTCATGTAGTCGACCCCCATGATAATGTAGAATTTCTTGAGTTGGCCCTAGGTAATGGCCCAATGGCATCGATACCCCATTTTTCAAATGGGCCATATGAGAGAATAGGTGTCTGTGGTTTAGGCATAAGTGACCTAGTGCCGGCCTTTTGACACAACTTACATGTTTTGCACCAGTGGTGTACATCACGGTTGAGGCTAGGCCATATGAAGCCTGCCTACAAGATTTTCCTACTTGTTATTTCTAGGGCAAAGTGACCACCACAAACCCCGTCGTGACAGCTAGCAATTACTCCCGTGATTTCTTGAGAGAGAGGGACCTTCCTGAGTATTTGGTCCTTACCCTTACAGTACAAACCGTCATTGATGAGTCGATACCTTGTGGCCTTCCGCGTCAGCCATTCCTTCTGTCCCTTTGTTAAATCTGATGGGCATTCCCCTGTTTCCAAAAAATGCATGATGTCAGGCAAGGCATCAATTCCTTGAAATAGAGGGAGCTTTAGTTTTATTGCTCCAACCACCACTTCCTGTAGTCTTTCACTTGATAGGGCATCTGCTTCTTGGTTTTGAGCCCTTGGGATATGGTGTATTTGAACTTCTTCAAACTTACCCAACAAGGTTTTTACACCACTTAAGTGAGTCCTTAAACTAGGATTCTTGCATGTCCATGCTCCATTTACTTGCCTTACCAAAAGTAGAGCATCCCCAAATACATTAAGGCGTTGTGCACCTTGCGAGACGCGCCATTGTGACCCTTGGTTAGTGCTGCATACTCAGCTTCATTGTTAGAATGTGAATCTAACAATTGGCCCAACGAAAATACCTTTGTCCCTTTTTCATCAAAGACCACTATGCCTGCAGCTGCTTTGTCGGACGCTCGCTTGTAGGCTCCATCAAAGTAAAGAGAGTATGCTCCTTCTACCATCGGTGGTACTGGAGGGAATCGGACTTCTCCTTCCTTAGATTTCTTCTCCTTCCTTTCAAAGACTTGGTAGGTCATGAGTCCCCCCAAACTTGCCCTTGTCGTGCGTTCTACCTATACCGTGTAGTCAAACTCTTGCAGACGAACTAGCCATTTAGTAATTCTAGTAGACACATCCATGTGTTGTACAACATAGGGAAATATTTCATCCGTGGTTAGAATCACAAATTGCTTAGGCAGCAAATATGACCTAAACTTTGTAGTTGCAAATCTAAGAGCTAGGACTAAGTGTTCCACATGGGTGAAACCTTTCTCTCCTACTGTCATCATTAGACTAGAGAAGTGGATTGGCCTCATGAAAGATGTCGTCGTATCCTTTTGGAGTAGCACAGCCCCCAATGATTCATCACCAACACTTGAGGTGACATAGAATTTTTCATCCCACTTAGGTGGTGAGATAGTTGGCAGAGTGGCTAAGACCTCCTTTACCTTGTTGTAGTGATGTTCGCTTTTCTCGTCCCAAGTGAAAGTTGATCTTTGAGTGAGTTGTTGCAGTGGTAGAACAAGTTGTGATAGTAGATGTATGAATCTACTTAAGTACCTCACCTTCTGTAGAAAAGAGACCAGTTGACGTGCGGTCGTTGGTGAAGGTAGGGCTATGAGTGCGGACACCTTACTTGGGTCGGCGTTGATACCTTTTGCTGAAATTTCATGGCCTAGTAGAATGACTTTACTCTCCCCAATGTGGCATTTATCCACATTTAATTGCCCACCTAGGCTCTGCAACCTGGCCAAATCTTCAGTTACCTTTTCTAAATGTGAAATACGGGAGCTATATATACAAAAATCATCAATGAACACTCTTATGGATGTTCCAAAGAACGGTTGAAAAACATATGTGACATATCTTTGGAATGTGGCAGGTGCATTTGTGGGACCAAATGGCATAACCCTGTATGCAAAACAACCCCATGGCGTGATAAAAGTGGTTTTTAGCTGATCTTCCAAGGCTATGCGTATTTGAAAGTATCCAGAATAACCATCACAGACGGTATAGCATTCAAAACCCGCTACTTCATTCAGAATTTCATCCAAGAAAGGGAGAGGAAAGTGGTCTCTCTTTGTAGCTGCATTTAGTGGTTTGTAGTCAACACAGACCCTCCACTTACCATTATTTTTAGGCGTCACCACTACGGGTGACACCCATTCTGAGTTTTCTACAGGATAGATGAATCTCGCCTCCAGCCGTTTCCTTACCTCGGCCAAGAGTGCCTTTTCTTGTATGACCCCCAATCATCGTAGCTTTTGCACAACTGGTTTTACCCCTTCCTTCAGCTTAATATGATGTTCCACCACTGTAATGCCTGTGATTCTTTCATAGTTGTCAATGAACAGGTTAGGAAATCCCATCAACATTTACAAAAAACTATCTTTCTCCTCAAGTGTTAATTCTGTAGACAACATACCCTTCAACCTACTTTCTCCTAGGCCAGGTGATTTTCTCTCCTCTTCATTGGGTTTCCCTTTTGGTGATGGATCACCAGTTGTGCTTACCCTTTGTGGATCCTTCATAATGATACCCATCACATCAATGGAACTGTCACTTTTGTCGGTGGATGTGGTCTCCTCCTCAGAACTGGAAGATTCCCTAGTGGTTTCATCTGCCGATGTTTCCAGATTCATTTTCTTCTGCTTGCCAATCCTCATGTCATAGTAGATTGTCTCCCCTTTCGTACCGGTCATGCGTAGAAGGCCAGTAACCCAGTCCTGTTTTGCCTTCATGGCCATCAACCATGGCCTTCCCAAAATCAGTGGATAGCCCTCCCCCTTAGTAGGCATTACAAAAACATCTACCTCTACCTCAGTGTTGAAAGCTTTGATTTTCACGGCACTTACCACACCCACACACTTTACTTTTGCGTTGTTTGCCATCTTTGCCTTGCATGGAGAAGGCCTATCAACCTCGAGCCCTAATCGAAGCATCATAGCTTCGCTCATTACACAGATTTGTGCACCTCCATCAATGTAGGTGTTTCCAACCCTCTTTCCTTTTATGTTTACGTCGACAATTGGAAGGATGTCATCCATGTTGCATCCCGAAATTACTCCGGCTACCTTTGTTTTGGAGCGTCTTGTACTTACCATTTTAGACCATTGTCGCCTTACTTTTGGTGCAAGATGTAGCAGCTGTGGCCATGTAATCTTCGGTCCTTGCTCTGCCACATCCAATGTTAGATCATAGGGCTTAGAACTTTCCCCTACCTGGAAGTCGATGATGCCCAATTTCCGTCGTGGCCTGGATGGCCTCTTGCTAGTTTCTCCTCTCATGCTTCTCTCATCATCTAATTGTGTAGCTTTCTCCCTCCTAGCTCTTTTCACAGTCATGGCTTCAAGTGGTTCTAAAAAGGTTACCTTCTCCTCACCCTTGTCCCTCTCCTATGCTCGGGGTGGATCCACTACTATGGCTTTTCCTTTCTCTTCTAGCCTTATGATGTTTACAGGGCGATCAGGTGGTGGGGCTGGTGGAAGAGGTGGGATGAATGCTTGTAGTGGTGTCTGGGGTGGACGTAGAATTTGTGTTGGTGGGGGTGGTGCTCGGGGTGGGGGTGTTCTTTCTCTAGGGGGTGACAATTGGTTCCTCCTACCTCCTCTATTATAGTTTTGTCGTGGTTTGGGACAATAGTACATACCGTGACCGTCTTCTCCGCAGTTGTAGCAATGATACTCCCTGTTTTGTCGTCGTGCTCTTCTAGGGTCTTGATCTCTTTCTTGAATCCTCCCTTGTTGTATTAAGTGGACAGACAAATTCTGCAGTTGGTCAGTAATATGGGCCAACATATCTTGTTGGTCATCTCTTACCCCAAGAGCCGGTGGTGGTGGTGGAATGGTGGTTGTCGTAGTTGCTGGTCGACGCGATGTTCCTGATTCTGTTGACTCGGTTTCTTTGTCTTTCATTCGCAGCTTCTTGTCTTTAAGGCGAGCAATCTCAACGGCTAACTCGTACGTAGCCGGGAATCTACCTTTCACCTTCTCCTTGAGAAGCGGCCATAAGCCATGCGTGAAACGATCTTTTTTTAGGAAATCGGGTGGAGCTTCCCCCCTAGCCAGTGACTCAACCCACCGTTCCCACAAATCCACAAATTTGGACTCATAGGTGGCATATTCTAAAAGACCCTCTTGCTTCAAGTCTCTCAACTTGTCCCGCAACTTTTCTGAAGTGGTACCTCCCCCAAAGTGCCTCTTCAAAGCGGTTTTTAAGGGTTCCCAGTCATCCTTGGTTGCTTGTGGAAGTGCATTGTACCATGATCTAGCTTCTAGCTTCATGAGATGCTTAAATATTCTAACCCGGGATTCATCCGTATCTTTGTTGCTCACTACACATGCTACTTCAAAGTCATCTAGGAAGTCTGTTACCAAATCCTCCCCCTTCTTTCCTTTAAATGTTGGAAATGCTACACTTGCCATGATTACTGAGAGAGAGCTAGAAAGACACACTGCTTAACTTACAAAAGTTTTTTTCTTCTTTACAAGGAGGCGTGTATACCCTCTTATACTAGGACATAGATTAAAACTTCAAACGGTACATTGCCTTGTACCAAAGGTAAGACAAATGGTTGATCTGATGCCAGAACCTCCAAAAACCGCTCCCCACCCGGCATGGTGTCAATGACGTGCTGGTAGTGAGCCTTCAAATCCAGTATTACCTTGATTGAGCGTACACGTGTTGGTATGTGTGATCTGTCTTAAGGTAGGTTGTACTGATTCATGTGAAGCTTAGAGGTGCTTAGTCACTGTCCAAGCTTGTGGGAGAGGGTGGTGTTCTTTCCTGAAACAAACTCAGTATATCCCTAGTTTCTGTAGTGAGAGTGTGAGCCAATGCTTCCGTTATCTGTGCTGTAGCATCAGGTGCGACTTGAAAACTGACTATGATAATTACCTCGGTGACTTGAGTTACCTAATTCTCAAAGTAGAATAGTGTTGATTCTGTATTGTGTAGAGCTCCTTCCATTTTGGTGTTGTGGGTTGGTTGTAGGTTGCGGACATGGTTTCGACCTTCTCCTTCTTCTTCTTGGCACTTGGCCTATGTATATCCACTTGGTTTTGCGTGTTGGTTGACTCTCCCACTGCAAATCGATTACCGTTACGCCTAGCACTCGAGCTTCGATGGAGATGCGGAGTTCGTCTAGTTGTGCTTGGAGCTCTTCTTCTTGTGTCATCCAATTAGCAAATCCTGCTAGCCATTCATCCATTCACAATAGTTTAAGGGTTTCAGTCTTGTAAACTGAAGGGTTTCATGAAAAGATCCTCAGTGGGGGCACCAAATGACGGGAGCAAAGCGAACCCCGAACCCCAATGGCCTCTAAAACACCGGGGACCGAATGGCGCACCTCGAGCCTGTCATGGTAAAGCAAACAAGGGGCACCACCTAGCTTCAGCGGCTAGGACGCAAACAACACACCACCATAACAAAGTTTTCATCCAAGAGAGATGGACGCTTGGGAGTAATGATGAAAAGGAAAGGGAATGAGATCAAGTGAGAGAGAGAGAGAGAGAGAGAGAGAGAGAGAGAGAGTGTGAGGGAGGGGGTATAATGGCTTAGTACTTAGGAATCACAAAAGGATGGCGAACCCGCACACCCTTCACACATACACAAGCTCACTCCAAAACACAAGACTAGGTGGCGATTCCGCTCACCTCACATGGGCAAAAAATTGCAAGAAAACATACTCACAAAACTTCAAGCTTTATTTAGAGAATTAGGCGATGAAATGGGGAGCATAGGGTAGGGGAATGAGAAGGGAGAGAGTGGTAGAGCACATGGCGGATAGGTGGGAGTTGATGGCGAAGAATCGCACGAGGATTATGGCCATCATCCTTCATTTAGTTTCCCTTCATCTTCCATAGCCAAGGGTGTAGAGGTCATGCTCAAGACAAGCATGGTGATTGCGGTGATGGTGATGGTGTGGGTGTGTGTGTGTGTGCACTAGGCACACACAGTGCATAGTGTGTTCTTTGGTGATGTTGTGTGTTTTTGTGTGATGGTGACCCCTCTTTATATAGGGGAGGAGGGGGGGGGAGAAATTCTAGAATTTAAAAATGAAGAAATCATTGTCTACATAGGCCATGTGACTGTGGGCCCCACTTGTCTGGCTGTGTGTATATGTGCCAGAATAGCAGTCTCATGAGAGAGAGACTAAGAGAGAGAGATGGGTTGATGAAAAAAAGTGAGAGGTGACATGGAGAATAAAGTAATTACAAGAGGGGAGAGAGAGGAGTGTGTTCAGAGGTGAATCTGTGTGCAGATGTGTGTGAACACAAGAAAAATCAGGTAACCACCGGGTGGGGATGGGTCTGTGGGCACCTTTTTTAGTGAAACTGAGTGTGTGTGAGTGTGGGGGAGGTTATTTAGCTACAAGACAAGAGACATGGCACCCTTTAGAGAGAGGGGGGGGTATTTGGGTCATGGGATATGATAGGAGAGAGAAAGGGGGGGTGGGGTATACATAATCATACTTTATTTTTTTCTTACTTTTTCCAATGTCTTTTATCACTCCCTCCCTAAGAGGGGGTTTTCATGGGGTGGGGACGAGAGAAGAGGGGTATGGGAGCTTGGCTTGTGAAAAGCCCCCATCACTAAGAAGGAGTATTCTTGAGGCGATCATAGATGGGATATTATGATCTAGAACTACAATGCTTGAAGTTCTCTACCGGTCTATCTTTATGGCTCGTTGCAGTTGGAGGTACAATGAAGAAGTTATGGCAGTTTGAACTTTGAGTCAATTGCAGATCCATGCCGGATTGGGAAAATGCAAATGAGGGATCAAAGATGAAAAGAATGGATGGTCCTGAAAAGCTCACTTTGTGGAGCACGTTGGTCTTTTTAGATCAGCGATCCGAATTCTAGTTGCCAAGATATTGGCCGTTAAAGATCACCGGGGGACGGTTCCGTACCAGTCTAGTCTGGTCGATCAGTGTGCAATTTGGAAAATATTGATAGCAAGAGATGCCAATATGGTTGTGGCAAGAATCGCAGAAAAGTTTTAAGCGAATGCAATGGGAATACCTTCTACCAAATCCAATCACTTATACTTGCATCTTGATGCCATGTGGCAATATCCACGACACTGAAATGGCAACAAAATTCATGAAGATTTTGCTAGTCAAGGACTGTTGGAGGAAGATGTTGTAATTAACAATGCTTTGGTCGATAATGCATACCAAATGTGGTGTACCTAAGAATATGGCCGCCCATTGGGTTATTTTGGCCGCCCGCCCATAGGCCACCCACTTAAGGGTTTATGGGTGGTTGTGAATGGAGGAAAAAAGAAACAAAGAAGGGCATGCAAAGAGTGGACAAAGATGCTAGGTGGAGGAAACGGAGTCGCACTAGGCTATACATAGCTCCGTTGATCGTGGCCTAGAAGGGAAAAGTCTTTAGTTGGCCCTAGTGCCCATTTTTGGAGCTCTTCTTGCCTAAAAATAGAAGAGCGAGGGAGAGAGCTTTGGAGGCAAAAAACGAGCAGGAGAGGGAAAGAGGTGTGGTTATTGCATGAACGAAGGAGGAAGAAAAATAAGAGAAGAAGGACCAAGCTCTCTCTCGTGCTCTCTCGCTCTCGTGCTCTCGTGCTCTCTCTTGACCAAGGCTTGTTGAAGCTCTCTATCTCTCTCTCACTTATAGAGGGGAGGCATAGGAAAACAAGAAAAGAGCTTGAAGCAAGAGAGGAGGGAAGAAGTGAGGTCTATTGATCTTGTTTGGAGGTGATAACAACATACAAGTACCCACCTAGCCAAGGCACCCGTTGGGTTAGCCGGCCAAAGTTTTGATGTGGTCACATTTTTTTTCCGATGTTTAATACATCAAACCCTGTAAAAGCCTAATGACAATCGTCTATGTCAAGTCTAAGTCAAAGATGTAATTTTTCCAACGATGTATGTAAATGTGCATGAGAAGTTGGCCGTTGGCCACTTTAGAAAGCCCTAGGTATATAATACACTAAGGTTAGTGGGAAAGGGGGATTATTTTTTGAAGATAAGTGACTATTGCGTTACGCTCAGAGAGCTACCTCTTTGCTCCAACTTGTAATCATCGCTTCTGTGGCTACGGTAATCCAAATTCAGTTTTGATTCTTGCATTGTGTTTCTCTTACTCTGCCCTTTCATTCAAGTGTAAGCATTCAAGATTCGGCGAAGGTTTCAAACGCATCCATTTAGGCCTTACATCGTTGTTTTGAGTGTTTATATGCGTATTTTATGTTGCTTTAGGGACCCAAAAACATCCCTTTAGGGTCATCTGTTTACTCTTTTTGAGTACTTTGGGATGAAAGATCGCGATCCATGTACCTCCCCAAAATGCTGTGACAGTGATAGGATATGCTTCTGATAGTCCACTGTAGCTTCCCTTCAAGTTTCGTGCGAATCCGATATGATTTGCATGGTAAACAGGCGTGATGACTGTAGAGTTGTGTAGAAGGACATAGGCAGATTACTTGGCTTTAGTGCGTTTGATTTTCTTGTAGAGTAAGTAGTTGCATCTCTTTGAGTTCACTTCGTTAGGATTGACACCCTAGTGAGTTCCATGCCTCATCCAAGTCACTTCCCTGTATCGATAATTTTATGTTGATGCTTGAGAGCTATGCTTGGACGTCCGTTGCGGCGACCCGCAAACATTGGCGTCGCTGCCGCGGAATGCATCTTAGGTGATGAGTGACCGAGTGCGTATTCAGAGTTTTCTTATTTTTCCAAAAGATAATTTCCATTCCATTTAGATTTTAGTGAAGCATCTAGACAGGGGTTTAGTGCTTAGTGGAGTCTAGGGTCGGTGGACTGGCTAGATCTACTCTTGAGAGATATAGGGAGTTGTGAGTGAGGTTGCTTTAAGCATTTTTTCTCTTCAAATATCTTTTTATTGATTGAGTATTGATCCATCATCCGTTTTTTTATCCTTTTTGTTGGGTAGGATAAGTAAATCACATTCCAATCAGATTTGGGGCAAAAGATAGAGTCAAAAACACCAGAAAATCATAACTTTGGCAAAAGGGCCATAAGACTCTGAAATTAGAAAAACTGACCAAACAGAGCTGAAATTGATTCAAATCACAAAGTGGTAGCACCAAACACTGGGAAATACTTGTCAGAGAGAGCCTGTAAAATTTCATCAGATTTGGCTCTGGTACTACGATCGCGATCGGTGTACCTCAGTGTCAGAATTGTACAAGATTTGACATGTGCCTTCCTGATAAGATTCTAAACAAGTTTTTCTAAAGCAACCACACCCAAAAACATCAAAAATCAAGGAAATCAAGTCACTTGGGTAAAACTAGCTTGACAAACCCAAAAACTGTAAAATCTTGACTTTTGGTGATCCAAATGCAAAAAGACTTGGGGGATAGGCTTAAAACATCAGTGTCTACAAGCATGCCAAATTTGGTTGAATTTGGGCTCAAAACTACGATCGCGATCTGTGTACGTAGACCTCAGATCTGACCTAGATTTGACCCCCACATGCACCTAGGTTATATAAGATACCAGGAGTTTTCAAAATTCAAAAAAGTGACCAAAATAGACAAAAATAGCAGATAGTCAGAAAACCACTACAGTAGGCCAAGATCTGGTGAAAACTTGACTTTTTCTTGTCCAAATTCAAAAAGATTTGGGGAGTAGACTGTACACATGACTGTCTACCATATCCACAAGTTTCACCTGAAAAGGAGCTTGTACTACGATCGCGATCGGTGTACCATAGTGACATTTTGAGTTGAGACTTGGTGAGTAGGTAGCTGATAACTAGACAAACAACTTTCTCAAAAGAGCCAGGGTCAAAAAACCAAAAGACAGTTGTCAAATAGGGCAAACACTGATCATCACTGATCCTTCAGACCAAAATTTTGAGAAAATTCAAGTTTTTGTGATCCAAATGCAAAGTGGGATTGGGAATAGATTAATCTACCCCATTGACATTTTGGATTGAAAATTATGAGTAGGTAGCTGACATCTAGTGCAACATATTTTCCAAAAGGAGCAAGGTCAAAAAAGCAAAAGAAAGTGGTCAAAAGTCCCAGTTACACAATCAAGCCAATAACATCAAAACTACCTTGGATTTGGGTTTTCATTGGTCAAAACATCTCCAAATTCAAAAATACAAAGACACTTGGTATCAAGACATCAAGGGCTAGCTACTGTGCAAAAATCTTCCAAATCTGTGACATGGGGTCAACGATCGCGATCAGTGTACCTCTACATAGTGAGGGTATTTGACTTCCTTAGTTTGTAGACATACTTGAGGACATCCCAAATCTCAAGTTTGAGCTAAAAATAAATTCGGGAGGCCAAGATACAAGCCAAAGTTCCTGTGTTCTGGTCTTGAGACTGTTTTGAGTGTTGTTTCAAGTCCAGTTCACTAAAAGTGCTCTAACTTTTGACACACAACTCCAAATTGAGTCAGGTATAGCTAGGAAGAAAGATTGTGGGCAATAGCACACACCTAGACCTTAATTTTAGAGCTGAAGTTTTCTAAGTTTTCTAATTCCAAAATTTTGGGGTACCCAAAACCAATTTCCAGAGACCAAAAAAGTTACAAATTCCTGACTTTTTGGAGACTTGACCAGTGGCAAAAAGGGATTGTGTGCACTAAGCCAAGGTGTTCTTATCAAGGACCATCTTGAGAGTATTGAGTGAAGCTTAAACATGACATCTCATCCATCATAAGGGTTTCCCACTCAAATCAGAGGTATGCCACCTACACAAACAGCTAGAAATACTGCAACACCTATAACAAGAGGGTTGAAACAAGACCATGAGGCTTATCAATCATATCAAGCCAAACCTCAATGCATGGCTCATGGATACTTGTCAAGTAATCGTGTAGCTCACTGGAAGCCAAACCAATCAACTAAAATGCGGGATTTTGAAAGAGCAAAAGTGGAAATTGCTGGAGACTTAGAGGAGAAGCATCCTCTAATCAACAAACCCAACGTGAGGTTCATCAAAACCAATGAAGCCACAAGAGTTCTAACGGATTACACTTATGATGGCCTTTATAGGTTACCTATTGGGGATCAAAACCAACTTCTATACATGTTTAAATTCCATCATTGAAGAGTTGACAGACTACAAGAACCTCTATGCCTTCACATACATAGATGACCAGGGAGTGCAAGTTCAAATGGTAGATAAGTATGGACGAGAGTAAAAACTTATCAGCCCAATTGAGCTAAAAAGTTATACATACATGGGTACTCCAATCTCTGCTTACTAATTTCAACCGAGTGTAAGCGTACTAGGGTTTTTTGAGACTGATTTGCAAGAAGCTAACATTGAAACTATGGAATCAAATGGACCTCAAACATCCAAAATAGCTATTCACGGGAGTGTAGCTCCTACCTCATTGAGTGGAACCAAGAGACCACCAATTAGACTTACAAATCCATCAATATTTTCAAAACACGTCTCTAAGGGGATTCCACCAAGATTTTCTCCAAGACGAGAAGAAGGAACGAGGGATGTCTTTGTGAGAGACCCCAACACGCTAAGATACATGGTTGAACCAGAACCAATGAGACCATATCAATTGGCCAAATGTGTCAAGAAGAAGTATGATGGATTAAGGGATCCATACGTACATACATCCTTGTTCAAAAAAGTGTTAAGAGCCAAACAAGTATTTTATTTTCATACACAATATGAGGGATTTGGCTTAACCTTGGAAGGGATAGCATTGAATTGGTTCCAACCGTTGGACAAAAATGCCTTCTCAAACGTTGAACAACTATTGCAATAATTTGTTGTGGAGTTCTCTGAAAGGGGAATCAAGCATAACACAGTGTCCCAAATCTATGCATTCAAGCAAAAAGAAGATGAGAGAGTGAAGGAAGCATCGCTACGCTTCAAACAATATATAGAAAGATGTCCGGAACGCGAGTTACCACAAGATGAAAGATTATCAATTCTCTTCATAGAGGGTTTGAAAAATGAAACTCTCAAGAAATATTTGCACTTAAAAGGATGTACTTCCTTTGAAAAAGTCACGAGAGAAGCATTATACCTAGTTGACAATTGTAAAGCCTATGGCGAGGAAATTGGTGATACAAAGATCACTCTGGATAATGCTCCTTTAGCATCTAGTGAAACCAACACAAGGAAAGTGGTTATGTCTCAATTAATGACCAACCTAGATGAGCTAGCAACGCAAGTAGCACAACGAATAAAATGGTGTGCCATTGATAAAAAATGGACCAATCATGAGATGAGTGAGTGCTAGTATAATCAAACCTACACGAGGGGGATACTATTTAGACATCAAATAGAAAAACAAATTCCATTACCAAATCATTCATTATTTCAAAATAGGGTTGGTATCAAGGGCTTTACAAAGAGCTGAGGTATCACAACCTAGGCTAGGGCAAGAACCTATGAGAAAACTCTATTCATTGAATGAGGACACTCTGATGTTCATATCCAATCAAGAGCGTAGACCAGAGACCATTCTGGCTAAGCAAGAACAACCATCATTTGTGCCACCACTGACTCAACAAGATGGACCATGCTACAAGTGTGGAGGTAATCATTGGGCCAAGAATTGTTCTCGTGTAGAGATAATTGGATATTGTTTGGAGTG
This sequence comes from Adiantum capillus-veneris, assembly GCF_014529385.1. NCBI lineage: Eukaryota > Viridiplantae > Streptophyta > Polypodiopsida > Polypodiales > Pteridaceae > Adiantum > Adiantum capillus-veneris. The sequence continues at coordinate 47,353,091 of NC_140958.1, read as the reverse complement.
TGCCATTACACAGGTTGTTCCTAATTGTCCAAAACACCCAAACAAATAGGGGTAAACAACAATGAATGTTGTGGGAGTCTTACCTTCTCCAAGTGGATCAGAGGCAGAACCCAAAATTCCTGTGAAGGTAGTGGCTAGAGCCCAAGCAAAAGAAAATGCTAAGGACCAAGCTAATGAGGAGAAAGATCAACAACCCAAACAAGTGGAAACAACTAGTGTGTGAGTGAGGACTGGGAGAAAATCTTGGAAAGCCAAAAGAGACAAAATTAAAGAAAAAACAATTACAAATCAAACTGCACTACAAACAGAATTACAAGAAAGAAAGGAGCAATTAAAACAAGAACGGGAAAACAAAACGGTGGGGAGCGATAAGACAAAACGGTGGTGAGCGATAAGAAATCATGGAAGGCGTCTTCCGGAGGATCTGTGTTTTTAAACAAAGTCCTAGAGCCATTAGATGCTGCACTTAAAGCATATAAGGCTAGATTGAAACCCAACCAAACCCTAGAGCAACGAGGGATGAAATATCCTCATGCTGAGGTAGAGACTGAGAGGTTGAAAGTGTGTAAGGAATTGGTAAAAACTGCACAGGCAATGATGGAGCCTGAAGCACCGATTCCAGCTCCGGAAACAAAACCAAAAAGTGTTGTATTTGAAATGCCTAAGGCAAAGGTTGTTGAAACATTAACTCAAAGAAACATTGAGCTAGAATCACAAAAGGATGTGCAAGCAAAGACTGCAACACAAGAAACCAACAACCTAGAAATTCAACTAGATGATCAAGTAGTGGCCAAACCACTAATGATGCAATGTCAAGATCACAATTTATGGCACCTATCCTAGAGATAGATAAGCCATGGCCAAATGAATTGTGGGAAGCACTGTTAGAAGTGCAAAAGATGGAAGTGCAACTTTCCAATCTGCACCCATAACTGAGGTCAATACAGGGCATGAAGTCTATCAGGGAGACATTCAATCTCTAAATGGAGATGCAGGGATGGAAGTTTCAATTGAAAGAAAACCAGAGTCCTTGAAGACCTTACCCTCATACATAGGAGAGCATGAGGTAGACTCAGAGACTAGAGTGGTGCCATCTCGGAGGACAGCCATATCCAAGATGATGGATGCAAAGAGTATGCAAGAGTTGATGCCAGCTCCAATACAATGCACCATTACTCGATCTGAATTGCTTAAGATTAGACCACATGTATGGGATGAAGTAGGCAACAATTTGGGGAAGATGGGATTAAAAATACCTCTTCAAGATCTACCCTCAAATGAACAATCAAACAAAACTCAACAAGAAAGTGCAAACGCTAAACTTGTGCCAATAAACAAGATGGGGGAATATTGCGAAGGAGAAGAAGGAAACACCACCTTACCTATGGAATACAAAGGAGTTAAAACATTGGCTATACTTGATAGTGGGGCTGGAGTAGCCATAGCCACAAAAGACGTTTGGGAAAAATGGGGTAGACCAGCGCTTAGGAAAACTAGAATGAAGTTGGAACTTGCAGATGGATACACGGAACAACCTCTGGGTATCCTAGAGAAAATTATTGTGACTTCTTGTGGAATTGAATATGAACATACATTTGCAACAGTAGATTTTGGAAAAGGGAACAATTTTGATATCATTTTAGGAAGACCTTTCATGCGTCAACTTAAGATGGTTCAAGATTGGGGCTATGACTATATCTACTTGAGACATAAAAAGATCACCACAAAAATAAGCATAAAAATCCATAGCTATAGAGATGTGAATAGAACTCCTTTAGAAGAAATTGACTCTACTATAGTCAATGGGAAAGAGATACCTGCGTGGATACAAACCAAACAAGAACTTTGGATGTGTGGTGCTTCGAAGTGTGGAAGCTTAGTGAAGGAGGATTGCATCCTAGAACGATCAATGGAAGATGAAGCTTACATACCGGAACCCTTTCCAAAGCAATTATTTGAGCCATTTGGATGGACTCAAATACTGGAAACATTGGATGTGTCTGTAAATGAGGTAACTCCAAGCAAGTTTTGTGATGAAGAAGGCTACAACCTAGTTTCATGTTTTATGTTGAAAGTGATGAGACATGCTAATGACAATTGTGAGAATGAAAATAGAGGGACAAATTGCTATGTCTAGGAGGATGTTGCACAAACACAAACTAGGAGAGCAATACAACCAGGTGGAGATGTCATCATCGACATACTTAAAGAGTCAACATCTACTCCAAAGAAACTAACTCCCAATGATGCAGAGTTGAAAGTACAAGAAGAATTAGATGTTCAAATCTCCACATCAACAGATGTTCTACAAACTCAAGATCAAAGGAAGAATGAGGAAGAAGCCAAAGATGAAAAATATCCCACATTGATCAAATTCAATTTATGCGGACAAACAGGGCACAAGGTTACATGTTCGGCCGCAATTGATCCTTATGCTACTAAGAATATAATGTCAAATGGCACTTGGATAATGATGGGAAAGCCGACAATTAAAGAAGTGGAGGAAAGGGTATACACTAGTGCCAAAACAACAATCCCAAGTTTTGGCATAGCGGAGGGAATACTCAAGTTGAGTCATGGGGAGTTCAAAGACAACTTCAACATAGTTGACTCACATCACATCAAAGAAATTCTAGTCCTAACAAAGAGTTGGAAGAATATCTTCTTCAGGCAACAACAAAAAGCATCAAACAACAACAAAGATTTTCCAAGAGAGATCGACAAAAAAGACACAACTGTCTGCAGCAGAGAAAGGTAAGGCCAAACTAAACATTGAAGAAAATCATCCTCGCAAGTCAGTTTTACCTTCGACAAGCCCACATCAAAGCTCGAGCAAAGCCTCTACGTCAAGAACCAAATCTTCAACAATGCAATGGATCCCTAAACAAAAGGTTTGCCAGCCTAAATCTCCATCACAGCAAAACCTCCAAAAGAAGAAAAAAAAGGTCAGGCAGGTGTTGGTATCCAAGGAACACATTAAAGTCAAAGATCCAATCTGGATACACTCTCAAGAACAATCTCAACAACAAAAGGCGATAGGGTGGGTGGCCTCAAATGATGTTTGGGCCAAAAAGCCTAAGGTAACGGCATGGAACTTCTCACCCTTACAAAGAAACCCCACAAAGAACAAGCCGAGCATTCAACACAAGACAACCAACTCAACTAGGAGAAAGAAGAAGCAAAAGAAAAGAGCTTCAAAGAAGCAAACAATACAACAAATATGGGTACCAAAGTCAGATATTTATCAAGCTACCCAGCAAGGCCAACTGAAGACAAAGAATAGAATGGTTCCCGTTACGCTACTTGAAGCACAAGGATTCTATGAAGGTAACACCCAAATATGGTTACCCAAAATAGTTGCTCAACATAGAGCCACTAAGACCAACCAAGTAGCAAAGGACCCCACACAAAGACAATCAACAACAACAAAGAGCCAATGGAGACTAAGCACAACCAAGGGATAAACAACCTCAAAATGGATCCCTCGTCTTCTTCTACAAAACCAAGGCTTTTACAATGGTAATAGCCAAGTATGATACCAAAGCCTAGTGTCCATCAAGTCAAGGGAGCAACTCATGAAGCAAGAATGAAGTGGGTCCCAAGACCACTGTTGAAAACACAGGATCCTCACAAAGAAGAAAAAGTAAAGGTACAACAATGCGGCCGCCTTACGGAACATCCCATGGAACAAAAGAACCTAGAGGAGTCAAAGTATGCCAACTTACTTGAAAAGATGGTGGCAGCCAAAGACCAAAGCAATGATAGAGGCCTTAATCTCAAGAACTTCTGGCATTGGGTTTCAGGCCATGAATAGGTAGGTCCAAGTCACCATTAAAAATACATGCCATAAAAGTCAAGAGTCGGGCAGTTGAGCCACTAAATGAGCAAGCCATTAGTCCCAAAGCTTCAAGTAATATTCTCTGTGGTCTAAGAGTCTTAGCTATTCTAGGTACTGCTCAAGGTGGAGGAGTTGAGCATATTTATGTTGTGTCGCTCATGCTGGTATAGGTGAGCATAAGAGTCAAAGTCTATGTATTTTAGGTTTGGTAAAGTGAAGAAGAGAGTCCAAAAGACGCTCACGCACTATGCATAGTGAGTAATGAGTGGAGAAGCTTCAACATAAAAAACCCTTCTTGGAAATGTGGAAGCTATTGAGATGTCCTTGGATATCACATGTACTACATTTGTTCCTTGAAGCACCCAACAACTCATTTTTCACACCGCATGATTTTCTTGAAAAAACTCTTGTGTGCATATAGAGTGTCCCATAATTGGCACTTGCATTACACACTCTTACTTTATTTCTCCCAAGCACTCACCTTGCATGAACAGGTACTCAACTTCCAAGTGTTCAACCCCAATAAGAGCGTATACCAAAGGAATTTTTTCCCACTAGGCTTTTCCCTTTGGTCATTCAGGTTCTAGACCCTAATTTCGAAACACCCATCACTATTCTATTGTATATATTCCTTCCATCAAATGAAACCAATAAAGAATTTGTTACACGATCTTCAAAGAGATAAAGTGGGGGCACATTGCTCCCAACTACGCTTCGAAAGAGCAGCTCTTATCTTCAAAGATACCAACAAAGCTCTATTGACAAAGTGGCAAAGAAAATCAAATTGGAGATGCCAGTGCACACATGTCAAAGTCTCAAACATTTTGAGATACGAGCTCCAATAAAAAGTCAACTGCACCAGGAAGCAAAGTATCCAAACAAGCAGGTATCATCGACCAACTGCACAAATGGAAAGGTAAATCAGGATGTGCAACAACATGCATAAATGCCTCGTCCACAAAATCCAAATCACAAAGAACACATGTTCATCAATCAAAGGCTACCTCAATCAAGGAAGGGGGGAGTCTCATCAACAAGAAGACCAGACTACAAATGGTCGTGTCAAGGGACAACACGAGCTAGGAAGGGGGGAGTGTTTGGAGGTGATAACAACATAGAAGTGCCCACCTAGCCAAGGCGCCCGTTGGGTCAGCCGGCCAAAGTTTTGATGTGATCACATTATTTTTCAATCTTTAATACATCAAACCTTGTAAAAGCCTAATGACAATCTTCTATGTCAAAAGTCTAAGTCAAAGATGTAATTTTTCCAATGATGTATGTAAATGTCCATGAGAAGTTGGCCGCCGGCCACTTTAGAAAGCCCTAGGTATATAATACACTAAGGTTAGTGGGAAAGGGGGATTATTTTTTGAAGATAAGTGACTATTGCGTTATGCACAGAGAGCTACCTCTTTGCTGCAACTTGTAATCATCCCTTTTGTGGCTACGGTAATCCAAATTCAGTTTTGTTTCTTGCATTGTGTTCCTCTTACTCTTCTCTTTCATTCAAGTGTAAGCATTCAAGATTCGTTGAAGGTTTCAAACGCATTTTTTTAGGATTTAAATCACTGTTTTGAGTGTTTATATGCGTATTTAATGTTGTTTTGACCCTAGGAGAGGCTTTAGGGACCCACAACGACCGTTTAGGGTCATCCATTTACTGTTTTTGTGTACTTTTGGACGAACGATCACGATCCATGTACCTCCCCAGAATGATGTGACAGTGATAGGATATGCTCCTGATAGTCCCATGTAGCTTCCCTTCAAGTTTCGTGCGAATCCAATATGATTTGCATGGTAAACAGGAGTGATGACTGTAGAGTTGTGTAGAAGGACATAGGCAGATTACTTGGCTTTAGTGCGTTTGATTTGCTTGTAGAGATAGTAGTTGCATCTCTTCGAGTTCACTTCATTAGGATTGACACCCTAGTGAGTTTCCATGCCTCATTTGAGTCTCTTCCCCTGTATCGATAATTTTATGTTGATGCTTGAGAGCTATGCTATGGAACGTCCATCGCGACGACCCGCAAATAGATCTCAATTTCTCTCTCGATGGGTGCTTTAAAGCTAGACGAGCGTAAATTCAGGCTATCGATCTCTCTCTTAATCAAGTTCAGGACTTGAAGCTCCTTGAAGCAACAAAGGAGCTACTACATAATTGAGGAGATCAGGAGGACCAACCAAGGGTTTTGATATTTATTGGGGAAACTTCACTGTTGTTGTTTTTCTTCTTCTTGTTAAGCATATAAAAATTGACATTCATCAACGCCGACAATCAACGGATACTCGAAATCAATACATGCTAAATTAATTGGGTGCAGCTTTTGTAAAAAGGAGCTTAAACTCCTTAATCTGCAATAAATTAAGTTAATGGTCCTGTTAATGGCACTTCCTTGCAAATTGTTCATCCTATTCTGTGGGCATTATAAAATTCAATTATTTTGGCACTTTAGTCGTGTTTCAGAGAGGATTTAGGCACTTGTGCGGTGTGGTACATCTCTTCCCTCTCTTCTCTCCCACATCTAGCAGCCTGGTGTTGCCCTGACTCACCTTCCAAAAGCTTAAACCCCTCGACAACGCGACCAAAGTCAATGGGTCCAAATGAGAGATGGTATGTCAAAGAGCAGTGCTACCTAATGGAGCTTGAAAGACCTTAGGGTTAGCTTTATTCAAGACCTCCAAAGGTTAGTGTTTAAAGTCCTTAGACCTAGGTTGGTACATGATTTTCTTTCATGAAAGGTAGCTATTGTCATTTGAAGGTTTTAGGGTTTTGAGACCTATCTTAATTCTTCTTAAATTGCATGCATGCATACAAGTGTATGTGTCATAATAACTAATATCTAATTCTCCTAAATGATTTTCTTATGTTAAACTGATCATTTAATATGGGGAAGGACCAAGGGAGAAAAAAGCTAGAATATTGGTTAAGCTGGCAGACCCGTCATAATAGGATCCAAAGAAGGGAAAATAGGGATCCAAAGGGGGGGCCATCTGCAAAAGAGCAATGTGCATCAATGGGCTTCAAAGACTCTAAGTTTCAGTCCATTAAGACTTCCAAAATTCTAAGGTTCCAAAATTCAAAGGTTATGTTCAATGGTCAAACTCTAGGTAATATTGGATGCTTGTGGGAAGACTGAAAAATCTTTCCACATCCCTATCCTTAAGGGACAAGCCCTTTTAGTAGGAGATGAGAGAGAAACACACACACTCTTGCAAGCTCCCTTTACACTAAGGGCATAGTGGACACATGTAAGCTCCCTAGCCCGGTTGCCCCCAAGGTGCATTCAAATCCTATTGGATGGCCATAGAGGTGGACCAATGAGAATTAGGCTAGAGTAAATCTAGTTTGATTCATTTAAAAACACTTGATAAAAGAACCAATAGAAATTAAGTTCTCTAGAAGACTATTGGATAGTCTCCCAAGGGGTCCAATGAGCATTCAACAGCCCAATGGCTTTCCTCATTCCTATTGGCGAGAAGACTAAGGGGATCAATCAGAATTTAATTGCATTATTTAAATACCTAAAATCTCACAAAAGGGGAAAGGGGGACACATGTCACAAGGCTATCACTCATGCTTCTTAATTGTCATTTGCTAAGCTTTTCAGGGTCCATTGGGATGCCAGCATGTGCAATTAGAAAGAGGGGTTGACCAAGAGAGAGAGGGGGCTGATTTTTGCAAGGCATTATCACACACACACTCACACAATCTTATGTGTGGAGTAAATAAGACTATCTCCTTTTTAAGCTTTAATGGAAATCTCATCAGCTACTCCAACCTTGTAAGAAGGGAGGCCTACACCAACAACTCTTGGCTTTGTGATAAAAATCCAACCAAGATCCAAGCTCCCATGCATGCTCATCTCCTCTACCATGCTAATTACTAAGATATGCTAAGCTATTATGAGTGATTATGTGAGGAGACATACTTCTTTCTCCTGAGAATACTCCTTCTTCTCAATCTACTCTCATACCCCACCATCTCTCACCATCTTCAAAGGTGTGTGAGGTCTTGGGTCTGAGACTGTGAGGGAATTGATGTTGTGTTTTACAAGTGTGATCTTGGTGCTTGAAGCTTCCATCTTCATTGCACCAGCAAGTTATTCAAGGAACACAAAGTATTATATTGTAAAATGTCTCCCTTGATGGGGGAAACCCATAATACAAAGCCTTTGGAGGGGGGAACGGCTCCATATAAATCCGATCCTTAATTGTTGTCAATAGCTTAATTTCTCTCTCTTTTTGAAGTATTCTTCATGCCTATCTAACTAGGTGTTATGATCTTTTTTTCTCTCTCCATCCAAGCACTCTTTCTATCCTCATTAGGAAGATATTTTAATGAAATTATCAACATGTCTATGTTATTTTCCACTACACACAAGCTACTAGACCATTAATGCAATTGAGTAAGTAGAATAGGGATTTTTCAGCCTTGCAGTGTGCCTCCTTTTCCTCCTTCGTGCAGATAGCAGGGCATCACCGTTAAGAGCTATAGTCTTAATAGTGGAGTCTTACAAGGCTTTCCTACGGCTTAACCACTATTGCGCTATTAGAAGCTTGGCAAGAGTCGGTACTATTTTGGTGGGTGAAAGACCCTCTCTTCTATTCCTTGCAATTAATGATATTTGAGCCATGGGTACAAGAGCTTGAGTGCTTTTCTAAAAGGGTTAAGAGGAGTAGCAACTAGGGCTTGAAGTGCCAAAGTACACCAAAAAGTTGTTAGAATGGATGACAATAGTAAAGAGAGTGAAATTAATGTTGATAGCTTTAATTTTGCTAATGAACAGGCTACTAATGATGCCCCTATGCTTGTTAATTACCTTGTTACTAGGCTTCAACAAAACATGGACAATACATCCCTCCAAAGTGAAGTGCAACGGTAGCTACGTGCTCATGGGATTCTCCAAACTCCCCACCTAGAGGAGAGAGTACCCACGAAGCCTCCTTGTGAGAATTCCAAAAGAGGCCTCTCTCCAATAAGGAAAGAAAAAGAGGATTTGTATGAAGGGCTCAAAAGGACGATGCATCTCCTTCTCAAAGGAAAACTCAAGTTGCAATGATAGAGCCCCCACCGAAGGAACGAGAAATAAGTGAGTCTTCTGCCACCTCGATAGAGATGGCTCCATGAAGATGGTGGGAAAAATACTCTCGAACACCCCCTAAACGGAGAAGACCATTGCACACTTCTCCACACCATAATTCAAAGAGGGACGACAGAAAAAAAGATAAGAAAAAGGCGAGAAAGAGGTCACCCTCTTCTTCATCTTCTTCATCCTCTTCCTCTTATGAAGAAAGTGATGGTGCGGACAAGGAGGAACAAGGAAAGAAAAATGTGAGAAAGAGGTCACCCTCTTCTCCATCCTCTTCAAATTCTTCCTCTTTTGAAGAAAGTGACGCTGCACTTTTCAAACCACCAAAAAGAAGAGACCATAGGAAATCCTATGCCGCATGGAAGAGGTTTTCCAAGCTCAAAAAGTTCAAAGGGGGAGGAAGAACATCCCTTTCCTTACCTACAATAGCACCTTTGGTTCTACGGACAATGTCTTGGCCTTCATCCAAAAATTTGATGATGCGGTGTTTAGAGATGAGGGCTTCAGAGAGTCCTCTAAGCTACACCATGTAGCTATGCATTTTCAAAAGTCCACTAGGCAATGGTGGTCTAGCCTACACGCAGATGGTGAAGCTCCACAAACATGGAAAGCTTTAAGAGCTTCTATCATGAATCAATTTTCGGCTACCGATACCAAAGACAAAGTACGCACCAAATGGCAAAGCTTGAAGCTCTCTCCCTGCGAATCTATTCACAAATATGTAGAAAAGTTTTGGGACTTACATCTCAAATCCACTGTCTTCAAAAATATGTATTCTGGAGAGAAAACACAAAAAATTTGTGCGGGTTTAACTGAAGATATGGCTGAGTATGTTAACTCCCAAAGGCCACACACCATATCTGCGGTCATACACCATACCATGATGGCTTTACAAATCAATTTCCAACAAGGGGCTAAGAGAAATCTTAAGCCCATGGAGAACAAGGACCATAATAACAAGCCCAAGGGGAAGGACAATGTCCAAAAGTCTCCTAAAGGCAACGCGAACAACAACAAAGCTAAGGAGAAGGGAGTTTATAAAGGCAAAGATAAACTCTCTCCTAAAGATCTTGAGCGTTATCATAAAGATAACCCCAATGTTTCAAGTGCGGGGAGCAAGGTCATGCCTATCGTGCTTGTCCCCACAAGAATACATGAAATGAGCCTCCTAGAGCTACCTTGGTGGAAATCCAAGAAGAGGATGCTCACCACAAAGGATCTCCTCTATGACATGCTTGGGGAAAGGTAAGAGAACATGATGCTTTTATTCTCTTTGACCCTGGTTCTACTCACAATTGCATATCCACATATTTGGCCACCAAGGAGAGCATCCAAGCCTATGACATGGGAGATGTCCTACCCGCCGATGGTTGTTTCAAGGGGCAAGAAGCCTGAGTCACTCCCTTAATTGCAAAATTGAGGCTCCATGTCCAAAACTATGTGGACAAGGATGACTTCTTTATCTCTCCTCTCAGGCACGAGGATGTAATCCTAGGGGCACCATGGTTTGATCGCATGGATGCAAATGTTAAATTCCCTGAAAGGAAAGTCTAATTTAGGTTCAACAAAAAAGATATGTAGATAGATGCTAAGGAGTTGGGTAACACCATACTGATTGTACATATGCAAGCTTTCAATAAGTCAATAAAGAGCTCTATTTTTGTTAAATATTCTCAAAATTAACCTAATGCTTTATCAAAAGAGAATATAAACACTAACAAGGAATTAGAAATATCCAATTTTTTCAAGGGATCTCAAGATATTTTATTGAGACAACATCCCTTGTGAACTACCTCCTAAATGAGGCAACAAGGACCATATAATTGAACTTCTTCCAAGAAGTTCACCGCCTAATAAACCTCCTTATAGAGTTTCTCAAGCTCAACAAGAGGAGATTATGCGGCAAGTGCATGAGTTAGTTGAGAAGGGCATGGTTAGGCCTAGCTCATCTCAATTTTGTTCACTCGTGTTATTAGTGCAAAAGAAAGACAACACATATCGTATGTGTGTCCACTATAGAGAACCAAATAGGATCACTATCAAGAATAGATTTCCCGTTCCACGGGTGGGAGACCTATTTGATAAGCTACAAGGGTTGACCTGCTTTAGTAGGATTGACCTAAAAAGTGGCTACCATCAAATAAGGATAGTTGATTAAGACATTGTAAAGACCACATTCAACACTAAGTTTGATCTTTACGAATACATTGTCATGCCTTCTGGCTTGCCCAATGCACCAGCCACATTTAACCCCTTTATAGAGAAGCTATTCATGCCTCACTGGACCTTTACTAGAGTGTTCTTTGATGATATAATCATCTACTCTAATTCACTAGACGAACACAAGAAACATCTCCAGGTAATATTTCAAGTCTTACGAGAGAATAAACTCTATATTAATCAAAAGAAAAGTGAGTTTTTCTTACAAGAGTATTTAGGTCACATTATCTCTCAAGATGGCATCCAAATGGATCCATGAAAGTAAGAGGTAATAAAAGGATGGCCTAATCCAAGGAATCTACATGAACTAAGAAGCTTTAGTGGTATGTGTGCATACTATAGATGCTTCATAGAAAAGTTCTCACAAATTGCGGGACCATTACATGACCTAACAAAGAAAAATGTTAGGTATACATGGTCTGCCACGGAGAACAATGCTTTCAAAAAGATGAAAGAAACTCTTATCTCTCAACATGTGCTTACACTACCAGATCTCTTAAAGCCATTTGAGGTCCAATGTGATGCTTGTGGTGATTGCCTTGGAGCTGTTTTTCTCCAAGAAGGGCACGACATAGCCTATGAAATTCAAAGGCTTGACCCTATTGAGAAAGACCTAGGCATATATAAAAAGGAGCTCCTCGCAGTTCTACATGCCTTAGAGTCGGGGAAGTACTATTTATTGGAGACTCCTTTCATTCTGCGGGACAGATCACCAAATTCTGAAGTACTTCATGATGCAGACCAAGCTCTCCAACAAAAAAATGAGGTGAGAAAATTTACTTTCCCAATTTCATTTTCATATTGCTCACATTTCTAGAAAGAATAATCCCGAGAGTGAATGCGGTTTTCATAGCAACTCACAATGATCTATCTTCTATGATAGATGAGTACGCTATTGATCTCGATTTAAGAGATGTGATTTCATCCCTTGCACTAGGGAAGAAATAGGAATCATTTACTTTACAAGATGGTTATCTTCTCTATGGCAATAGACTATGTGTTACTAACTACGTGAGAAAGTAATGTATGAATCTCATGATCCTACTTATGCGGAGCATAGAGGGATTCAGTCTCCCCTAAAAGGCATAGAAAGATATTTCTATTGTCCTTCCATGAAATTGAACATACAAGAGCATGTTTCTAAATGTGTGGTATGCCAAAAGACAAAGTTTGATAGAGAGAAGCAACCTGGATTGCTTCAACCTTTGCCAATCCCTAATTTACCATGGAAGAGCATATCCATGGATTTTATCTTTGGTTTGCCTAATTCTATCCATGGGAATATGGATGATAGTAGACAGGTTCATCAAACAAGCTCACTTTATACCTGTCAAAAACATTATCAAAGCAAAGAAAATGGCAACCCTCTTCATATCACAAATCTTCAAGTACCATGGCTGGCCAATGTCCATAGTGTTGGATAGGGATCCTAGAATGACCAATATTTTTTGGAAGGTACTCTTTAAGAATATAGGAACAAGGCTAAACTTCTCTTTGGCCTATCACCCTCAAACAGATGGCCAAAGTGAAATAGCTAAGCTAACAATTCTTGATCTACTAAAAGCCTACGTAACAGAAGTAGAAAAAACATCCCAATGGGAGAAGACCCTTAGTGGAGTATGCCTACAATAATATTGTACATACCTCCACAAGAAAAGAACCTTTGGACGTAATTGAGGGAAGATCCAAAAGTTCCTTGCTACTTAAGGTACACGGGAAGATCTTCGCTGGGACAGATGCATATAGCCGAGACCTACAAGAATCTTTTGAAAAGATTAAGGATGTTATCTCTATCTCATTGCAAAGGCAAAAGACTAATGTTGATAAGCACAGAAGAGCCCAAGCCTTTAAAGAAAATGATTGGGTCGTCTTGATTAAATTTTCCAAGGCTCGATTAAGGCACACGACATGCAAGAATCCTACGGGACACCAAAAGTAGTATGCTAAGTTAGCAAAAATGTGTTATGGTCCCTTCCAAATTCTTAGACCAATCAATGAGATGGAGTATCAGCTCAAGTTGCCTACTCATTGGATCATACACAATGATTTTCATGTGAGCCCACTAAAGCCTTACAAAGGAAAGAAACCTCAAGAACCAACTATTGAAGACCCACCGGAGATCAAGGACCAAGAAGAGGTGTTGCAGCCCGAGTCCATTCTCCATCATGAAGACAAGGTATTGAGAGGTGGTAAGATTATCCAACGGTCTCTTATTAAGTTTAAGAACTATCCTTTTGAAGATGCTAGATGGATGCAAGGCATACCATTAAAGGATAACTTAAACCTTGTCAATGCTTAAAAGGATTCCCTAGACTGAGCGAATGTAAAATTTTTTAAAATGAACAAAGTTTTGTCTTATAAGACTCACTTTTTCTTTATTGTGCACAAATGTTAAGAAGTATGCATGCTTAGGATCAAATTTGCGGAGATGACGTCTTCCAAACACCAAGTAGAGCTTGTCACTCTACTATGAAATATTGATAGGACTAATGCATAGACATGCTTGCAGAATCTTAGGCTCTCAAGGATAAAATGGATTAGTCATCCATTCTGGAATGATGTCGTAGGGTAAGATAGGGATCCTCTACCTACTAGAAAAAGGACTAATGACCAGGCTTTATCTTCTCTACCCCATAGTCAAGGATGACTATGATTTTGGAAGAGAGAGGTAATGTCATAATAACTAATATCTAATTCTCCTAAATGATTTCTCATGTTAAACTGATCATTTAATATGGGAAAGTACCAAGGGAGAAAAAGCTAGAATATTGGTTAAGCTGACAGACCGGTCACATTAGGGATCCAAAGGAGGTAAAATAGGGATCCAAAAGGGGGGGGGGCATATGCAAAAGATAAATGTGCATCAATGGGCTACAAAGACCCTAAGGTTCAGCCCATTAAGACTTCCAAAATGCTAAAGTTCCAAAATTCAAAGGCTATGTTCAATGGTCAAACTTTAGGTAATATTGGATGCTTGTAGGAAGACTCAAAAGTCTTCCCACATCCGTATCCTTGAGGGGGCAATCCCTTTTAGTAGAGGATGAGAGAGAAGTGCACACACACTCTTGCAAGATCCCTAGCACAGTTGCTCCCAAGGTGCATTCAAATCCTATTGGATGTCCATAGAGGGGGGACCAATGAGAATCAAGCTAGAGTAAATTTATTTTAATTCATTTAAAAAAACTTGATAAAGAATCAATAGAAATTAATCTCTCTAGAAGACTATTGGACAGTCTCCCAAGGGGTCCAATGAGAATTCGGCAGGCCAATGGCTTGCCTCATTCCTATTGGCCAGAAAACTAAGGGATCCAATGGGAGTTTAATTACATTATTTAACTACCTAAATCTCTCACAAAAGGGGAAAGGGAGACACATGTCACAAGGCTATCACTCATGCTTCTTAATTATCATTGGCTAAGCTTTGCAGGGTCCAATAGGATTCCAACATGTCCAATTAGCAAGAGGGGTCGACCAAGAGAGAGAGGGGGCTGATTTTTGCAAGGCATTATCACACACACACACTCACACAATCTCGTCAATGGAGTAAAGAAGACTATCTCCTTCTCAAGCTTTAATGGAAATCTCATCATCTACTCCAAGCTTGTGAGAAGGGAGGCCTACACCAACAACTCTTGGCTTTGTGATGCAAATCCAACCAAGAGCCAAGCTCCAATGCATGCTCATCTCCTCTACCATGCTAATTACTAAGATATACTAAGCTATTATGAGTGATTATGTGAGGAGACATACTTCTTTCTCCTGAGAATACTCCTTCTTCCTCTCAATCTACTCTCATACCCCACCATCTCCCACCATCTTCAAAGATGTGTGAGGTCTTGGGTCTGAGACCGCGAGGGAATTGATGTTGTGTTTCACAAGTGTGATCTTGGTGCTTGAAGATTCCATCTTCATTGCACCAGCAAGTTATTCAAGGAACACAAAGTATTGTATTGTAAAATGTCTCCCTTGATGGGGGAAACCCATAATACAAAACCTTTTGGAGGGGGGACCGGCTCCATGTAAATCCGGTCCTCAATTGTTGTAAATAGCTTAATTTCTCTCTCTTTTTGAAGTATTCTTCATGGCTATCTAACTAGGTGTTATGATCTTTTTTGCTCTCTCCATCCAAGCACTCTTGCTATCCTCATTAGGAAGCTATTTTAAGGAAATGCTCAATATGTTTATGTTATTTTCCACTACACACAAGTTTCTAGACCATTAAATGTTATAGTATGTCTAGCATCTTGAGAGATGTTCCTTTTTTTTTTAATTGCATGCATGCAAGTATATGTGCTATGAGTTGAACACTAATTTAAAGCTTTGTAGGACAGTGAAGGTTAACATATAAAATCATGAGGGCCCACTTTATAGTACCAAATTTTGCACTGCCAAGGTCATTAAGAGCAGTTCAAAAGCTCTATGTTCAGTTTTACATTACTAAAATGTCTCCAAAAAAAAGGCATACAGGAACCATGCTTAGGTGTTTGGTTTGGTAGAATGAGGGCATGTCTAATGAGCTTTGTGTTTTCACATTGCAAGAAAAAACAAATTGGAGGAATACCCTCTTCTGATCAAGTTTTGCTATACATACAAAGAGCTTCATGAGGAGCATGATCTGATCATGTCTAGGTGTGCTTCCAAAGGATATTACAAAAAGCGGACCTCCTTGATTACCAGTGGATGACTATTTTCAAGAAACTCTACCATAAGAATGCAAAGATTTACTTGAATCATGTGCAACCAAGTCTGGTTGACGATTGCAGGTTCTTATTCCACAAGGTATATGAAGCCCCTCCATCTTGTGAGGAGATCACTTAAGAGTTTACATGATGCTTTTCTTTTCAAAATTTCCATTCGGCCAAAAAAGGCCCTGCACACCATAAGGTTGCATGCATGATGTTTGCAGACAATGTACTCAATATGTGTGTCAACCACCTAGGATGGTTGGAGTGGAAGGTCAAAATGTGAAAAAGGGAAAACGGTGCCTCCCATGAAGGTTGCCCGTCATCTGTTAAGAAGCACCCTCCTTACACAAAGTGGTAGTTATCTCTATACAAAAGTAGACCCCTCACAACATCACATGTTGTAATGGAAATAGACTATGAACATTGAGAATAGCGGAATTAAGAAAATTGAAGTGAGCATTTTTATGAGAATACTTTGAGAAAACAAAGGGTGAACTTAATTCGAGGTAGCAACATATCCATTATACTTAATTAACTTGGCATGAACAATACTTTGCAAGAGAGAGAATTAGAGAACTTGAAATAGTTGAGAACCAAATTTATGTGAAGTCGGTCCCCCTCCAAAAGGCTTTTGTATTATAGCTTCTCCCATAAGCTCTTTAGAGAGACTTGGTACAATACAAGCTTTGTGTTCCTTGAGACCTTGATGGTGCAATGAGGATAGAGAGCTTCATGCACCACAATTATGCCCGTAGCTTAGCTAAATGAAAGCATTAACTTGTCCTCGACCTCAGTCCCAAGACCTCAAACACCTTTGAAGGTGGAGAGATCTAGTAGGGAATGAGGTTATGGAAGAGGAGGAAGAAGTATACTTACGAGAAATAACTAGTGTCCTCTCATACCATTACTCATAGATCTTAGCATAGCATAGTATCATAGTAATGGAGATGAAGAAGATGGCTAGCATCTTGGTTGGATTTGCATTCCATAGCCAAGATTTGTTGATGTAGGCTCCCAACTTCTCAAGCTCCAAGAAGGCAATGGTGTTCTTGCACAACACATTATGAGAATGAGAGTGTGTGTGAGTTAATGAGAGAGGTTATATGGTCAAGCACACCCCCTCCTTGCTTGGGTCGACCCCCTCTTCTAGCTCTAGCTTGGAGATGATTGGACCTTCTCAAGCCTAGCCAATCACAAGCTTTGTGTATAACAAGCAACAAGGGTAGCATTTGGACAAGTGTCCTCCTGATTCCTTACCCCTTTGGGAGAGAGGACTTGAACAAATATTAAATAATTAATTAATTAAACTAAATTCTCATTGGACCTCTCTCAAAGGCATCCAATAGGCTTTAGGCACACTATGGGGGCAACCTAGCTAGGGTCTTGACATGTGTCATATTTGCCTCTTTGAGCAAGGGGTGTCCCTTGAGTGAGGGGAAGACCATTCAACCCCACCCCCCCACTCTTGGGGCTTGCCCCCTCCTTTGTAGTCCTTGCTTTGACTTCAAGTACCTCAAGCATCTTGTCCCACAAGTACCTTAATCATTTCAAGCACCTTAAGCACATTAGTCTTAAAGAACAACAAGCACATCAAGCACCTTAGTCAGCAAGCACAATAAGCACCTCAAGCTCGGGCCGGGTTCCCACCTCAAGCTCAACCCTAGCTTGCCTATGGTCCTTGGTACTACCATTACCCAGCCTTCCAACTAAGATCATATCACAAGCTCATTAAAGCCTTTAAGTTGGAATATTCAAACAATAGGGAGGATGAAGATATTCTCTATGAGCTTGATAAAATCAAGCAAGGCAAGTTGTCGGTCACAAGTTATGTGGAAAATATAAAATAATTGACTAGACAAATGCAAGAACCTCCTCGGAGAAAAGAATGAGAGCTTGGTTCCCGAATTTCTTTAGGAGTAAGAAGTTGAGAGAGGACGAGGTACCAATAATGACAAAGAAATTCAATCGCTTGGTATAAAGAGCACTAAAATTGGAACAGCATGAAAAAAAGAAAAAGGGTCAAATGAGAAGAAAATCTAGTGATGATGAATCTTCTACTAAAGAGAGCTCTGGATCCACATGAATTATAGTTCTTCTGAAAGCAATCCAGATGAAAAAATTAAAGCTAAGAAAGGATCCGCGACTAGAAGGATAATCTACTTAAAGTTGGGTTCATCATAGAGGTGGCAAGCAGCGACTCGTTATTTTCTATAGTGGTTGTTCCAAAAATGAACGATAAGCTCAAAGTATGTGTGCATTATAGGAAGTTGAACGCCCAAGCCATTAAACATCCCTTCCCATTACCATTCACAAATATGATTCATGTTAGATGAGATTGAAGGACACAATATGGAGCTTCATGGTCAACGAAGATTCACAAGAAGACATAGCTAAAATTACATTCATCATTGAATGGGGAGCATTTATGTATTTGGTAATTCCATTTGGACTTTGTAATTCTCTAGAAACCTTTCATTGATGCATGATGAAAATCTTGAGTGAGTTTTTGAACAAATTTTTTGCCATATTTGTGGACAACTTTATTGTCTTTTCCACTAAAGAAATGCATATATTATTTCTAGAAATGGTTTTTGGGAGATGTAGGGAGAAGAGGATTTATTAAATCAATTCAAATCCATTTTCATGGTCTGAAAGGGTCAACTGATGGGACATATTGTTTCAAGAAATGGTATTGTGATGGCTCAAGATAAGATTAAGAGTATTCAGCAAGTCAGAGCACCAAACACGGTTATAGAATTGAGTTCATTATTGTGGTACATTAATTTTTATCAAAGATTTGTTCATATATTTGCAGCTAAATCATTACCCCTATATGAGCTCACAAAGAAAGGGAATAAATTCATGTGGACTGAAGAATGTGAGTATAGTTTCCAATGTCTAAAGGATGCGATAAGTAAGAAGCGAGAAGCGAGTCCTTTGCCAGCCCAAATAGGATATTATCTTCCATGTACATGTTGATGCTTCAAGAATGGCGATAGAGGCTATATTGGCTTAGCATGATGGGAAGAGAGACTACCTAGTCTATCTTCCATGTACATGTTGACGCTTTAAGAATGGAGATGGGGGCTATATTGGCTTAGCCTCATGGGAACCTAGTCTACCTTGCGAGTCGTAGATTAAGTTCGGTAGAACAAGAATATTCAACAATAGAGAGAGAGAGAGAGAGAGAGAGAGAGAGAGAGAGAGAGAGAGAGAGAGAGAGAGTCATTGGCAATTGTGTTTACTGCAACCAAATTCAAAAATTATCTTCTAGGGAAGTTATTCCACTTATATGTTGATCATCAAGCCTTATTGTTTCTAATTAATAAAGTAATCATACAAGGAAGGTTAATCACATGGATGATGTTCCTAATGGAATTTGATTTTAAGAATCTTCCAAAGCCAGGTAAATCACATTGCAAGGGCTGATTTTCTTTCCAAAAGCACTGAAGGCTATTCAAAAAAGTCCTTGAGAGGAAAACCAATAGATGTTGAATAATTTCAGATCACAAATGAGGAAGAGCGGGATTCAGCTAGGCAAATTCCCATAAGATTGGTCTCAAACACGAAAAAGACACTAATTATTCAAAATATGAAGTTCACCATTATTGCTTGAGTTCTCTATAGGTTGGTTATTGATGGTGTACTTTGACGATGCATGCCATTAAAAGGAAAAATGCAAGTTATCACTAAGGCCCATATTGGAGATACAGATGGTCATTTTTCAACCAACATCACATACAAGAAAATTCTTCAAAATGGATTATGGTGGCAATTGATCATGGCTCATGTCAAAACTTTTTGTAAGACCTATGATATATGCCAAAGGATGGGTAGACCTACAATAGGTGATATGACACCTCTGACTCCAATTCAGCCATTGGGATTTTTTATGAAATGGGGACTTGACTTTATGGGACCATTCAAGAGGGTGACTCCCAGAGAGAACAAATATATCATTATGGCTACGTGCTATGTCAGCAAATGGGTGGAGGCTAAAGCACTTCTAGATAACACTGCCAGGTCTACTCCTTATTTATTTATAAGAAACTCATTTGCAGATACAACTATCCTATTGAAGTGCTGTCAGACCAGGGCACTCATTTCATTAGTGAAATGATGGAGATCCTCATGGAGATGTTTTCAGTGAGACATAGGAAGTAAGTGTCATATTAGCCAGATGTAACGGCTAGGCTAAAAGCAGTAATTAAACTCTCAAAACCATTCTTACTAATTGTCCAGAAGGAACCTCATCAATGGGAGGCTAGAATTTAGACAACATAATGGGCATACTAAAGTATTACAAGGTCACTACGGGAATGAATCCATTTAAAGTAGTTTATGGAATAGAAGCAGTGGTGCCCATGGAATTCATCATTCCAAGCTTATGATGATTGGCAATGGAGCATGTTATTGATTTTAATCAAAACCTGAAGTAATGGATGGATGATCTTCTACATCTGGATGAGATAAGATAGAGGGATTTATTGGAGCAAAAAGTAGTGTAACAAAGAAGGAAGAATCGGCGTGAAAGTAGGAGCAAGGTCAAAGAGTTAGAGTGAGGTGACTTAGTGCTACTATACCAATCCAAATTGGTACCAGGTCTACTCCTTATTTATTTATAAGAAACTCATTTGCAGATACAACTATCCTATTGAAGTGCTGTCAGACCAGCGCACTCATTTCATTAGTGAAATGATGGAGATCCTCATGGAGATGTTTTCAGTGAGACATAGGAAATAAGTGTCATATTAGCCAGATGTAACGGCTAGGCTAAAAGCAATAATTAAACTCTCAAAACCATTCTTACTAATTGTCCAGAAGGAACCCCATCAATGGGAGGCTAGACTTTAGACAACATTATGGGCATACGAAAGTATTACAAGGTCACTACGGGAATGAATCCATTTAAAGTAGTTTATGGAATAGAAGCAGTGGTGCCCATGGAATTCATCATTCCAAGCTTATGATGATTGGCAATGGAGCATGTTATTGATTTTAATCAAAACCTGAAGTAATGGATGGATGATCTTCTACATCTGGATGAGATAAGATAGAGGGATTTATTGGAGCAAAAAGTAGTGTAGCAAAGAAGGAAGAATTGGCATGAAATTAGGAGCAAGGTCAAAGAGTTAGAGCGAGGTGACTTAGTGCTACTATACCAGTCCAAATTGGGACCAAAGAAGACGAATCTAAAAAAAACGCTTGGTCAGAGCCCTATGAGGTAGATTGGGTATTCTTGAATGGGACAGTGAGACTCAGAGATTTTTCCAATCTATTATTGCCTGGAGTATACAATGGGTATAAGATCAAGCTATATTATTTGAGAGTAGAAGAGGTTCGAGATGAACTAGAACCATAACCAAAAGGGGAACTACTGGAGTTGTTCTACATTAGCTAAGTCGTGCAACCACTAGATGAGTCAGCACGAATATTAATTTCAATTGTTCAACTAGCTTCAGCACTTCTAGCACTAGTGCAAATTCTAATCATCCGATTAGTTCAATCATAGATTACCACACCATTCATAGCATCAATCAGTCACAAGTGGAAAATGCAACAAATCCCGAAATGAATCTTGCTAGTAATTATTAATCAGACAATCTAATGCATGTTTGACATGTCACAAGCAGAGTGTAGAGATCAAGGGTGGCTAGCTAGTGAAGAATTCATGGCAAGGATACGTATAACTATGCAATGGGTTTGCCCATCTACAGTTTAATCACAAACTCTAGTTCCACAAGCTTCTCAATCAGAAGAGAATGCTTTGAGTCCACAAATACCTGCTTCTTCTCTGCATAGTCAAACTCCTTCAACAGTCACCATCCCTGACACACCTTGCTACTCTTTCAACAACTCATTCACAAAATCTTCAACTGACGCTTCTTTGCTTGATGCGTGCATGGGAAGAAAATCAAAGTCACATTGCATGCAAGAAACCCTTGACAAGACGACAATTGAGATAGAGAGAATTCAGGAATCTTTGGGTATGGTTTCACACAGCAAAATAGCAAAGTATGTGTTTCAAGAGACCAAGTAGGCTCTCCTCAAACTATGGGTCTAGAAGTCATTGTGGAAATTGCAGCACTTCCCTTTGATGGGAAGATTACAAAATAGGTACTAGATTTCTACAAGGTAGAGAAGAGTGCTATTTTCATCAATGGTCAAGAGCTCAAATCAACCTTTGGCTAGTTGGAACATGTCTTAAAACTTCCTAATGCTCAGAAATCCACACCAGCAAACCGAGTCAGCTTTTGAGAGAAGACGATCAAGCCAAAAAATAAGCACAAAGATGGTGCTCAAGGCATTCTAGTAGTAGCACTCGAACACATAACACAATATAGATTCATTGTTGAGACCATTAGTTTGAAAAATAACCCGACTTATCTGTCGGAGAATCTATTCACAATGCTACTTACCCAAGTTCCGAACCAAGAGGCTAGTATCAACATCACACAATTTCTCTAAAATAGTGTGATTCAGCAAACTACCACAGCCAAATCCAAGAATTTATGCAAGGCTTGATATGTCTGGCAGTTTGTCTATTGGGTAGACATGCCTATTGTGCCTAGCGTTATTCAAAAAATTTGAAATAAATTATTTGCTTCAAGAGCAAACAGGATTCATTTGATGAGGACAAGGAGGATAGGGCTGGTTCATAGGCCAAGGAGAGTCCAACCAAGTCATCTAATGATAATGGCAAAGGAAAGGAGCTAGTTGGGGAGAAAAAGACTATCTCTGACACAATCACAGGATCTACTACCAAGAATCCCAAGACACTGGAATTAATCAAAGGAATCAAAGCCAAAAATAAAAAATTATCTAGCACTCATACCACTACCAAGGGAAAGGATAAACCTACTAATTAGCTTGGAAATACTAAAGAACAAAAAACAACCACCAGAACTGAAGAGGTTAACCATGCATCTGGAAGTGTCTCAATACCGGAGACTAGCAATCTACCAATTGTGAGGTTGGAACAGATGCAAAGGTTGCACAGAGCATCCCTTAAGGGAAGGTTAGTTATAAAGAAACCTACGAGAGCTTCTTTGTCATACCCCTTCCTAATGACAGTCTATGAGACAGATCAGACTAACCTAGATGTCATCACTCAAGGGTGTGCAGTAGCCATTCAATCTGATTTAGTAAATTCCATTTTTCAATGATAGAATCCCAAGCCTCTACATCTAGTGCTAATATAGCACGACTTCAAGAGAAACTTCAGCAGGCGCAGGCTAAGTTCAAGAAGCTACGAGAGGAGAGCCATCCAGATACAAGAACAACAACACAAATGAGAGAAGAAGGAGGGACTGGAGAAGAAAATCCAGTAAACTCACACAAGAGAATTGAATAATTATGGATTCAAAAGAGGATGCTCAACAAGATTTTGCTTGCTTCAGACACTTCTGGAGGCTAAGAGATTGGACAACAAGGACTTGTTCAAGACAAACCAAGTGACAATAGAGGCTATTTCCTAGAAATACATACATCACAGTCTAGTATAGATTGTGGATAAGAATGGGGATTTAACTCTCAATGTGTCAAAACTTGAAAATTCTATTGAGACAGCTCAGCTTGAACTCAAAGAGAAAAGCAAGTCAGTACAATACAACATTGGTCAATTAAGCCATCGGGGAATATATAGACAATCAACAATATCAAGATGAAGATTACGAGGAAGATGATGATGAGGATAATGTCAGACAAGGGTCCTACGGCGCAAGGCCCAAGCTAGGGGGTCAGGGACCTAGGCCAAGGGCCTGGACTGGACCAATGCGGACTGGGGATCCACTTAGGGAAAGTGCTAGGAGCTAGCCTATATAAGGGGCGATCCTATGTTCAGTTACCCTAGGTCTTATATTGGTATCAGAGCTCAGGGGGAAGAGGGAGCTATGGAGGAGGAGGAAGTCTTGTGGAGGAGGAGGAAGCCTTGCACGCTCGATTGCATGCTCTCTCTCTCTCTCTCTCTCTCTCTCTCTCTCTCTCTCTCTCTCTCTCTCTCTCTCTCTCTCTCTCTCTCTCTCTCTCTCTCTCTCTCTCTCTCTCTCTCTCTCTCTCTCTCTCTCTCTCTTGATGGTCGTCAAGCTGTCATGACGTGGGCATGGTCCCTTGATTCTACAATGGAGCCGACAAGAAGTCCGCAGGAAGCGACCCTTGCACATAAACAAAGTGGAATTCAACCTGCTCGGATCCAAACGCAGAGGATGGGGATGGATTCGCCCTGCCGTTGGGGGTAATTTTCATCACATGGACGTGCCCAGACATGGCCTGTATCGACGGCCCCGTCATTTTCCTTCATAGCGTAGTCTGCTGCCGCCATGCCCGCCATGCAAGCTACAGGTTACAAGTTTTTCTTTTTTAATGCCCTAAACTTAACCATGCAAGGGCAGTCACACATAGGCAAGGACCCATGCTAAGCATTCGAGGACTAGCGGCGAAGGCCATCATCATAGGCTTGGGTCAGCTCATATGCACGTGGTCCGGCATGCTTCATTGCTGGAGGAAACCCAAAGCTGAGGCACTGGAAGCCAAGGTAACTTTTTAAAGTTATGTTTTCTTCTTTCACGTATGCATTTGACACAAGCAGTTATGCTTGAGTAGTCATAAAGACGGTTATGGGTTGCTTGGGGTACTCTCTCTTCTTGCTATAGCCTCTACTCCACGGGCATCACAAGGACATGGCCCATAAAGTTTGGGTAACGCCTTGTGTGCTTAAGGAAGGGTATGCTTTGGTAGCATGATGCTGAGATGTCGCTCATAGTAACACATACAATGGTGTCCTCGGTCATGCTCTAGAGCTCATGCACTGACACAAGGTTATGAGCCTGATGCATGATAAGTCAAGCAAGGCTTGAGCTATGCGATGTGTTGATGCATGTGTAGAGTATGTTCTTTGACAGAGGCAAGTATAGTGTTGTAACTTGATTGTGTTAGATACATTTATATCTCTCCATGAGTGCAATGTACATGTACACAAACTTTGCACAAGACTGCAAGTATAGTGTACATTAGATGTTTTGATATAATGCATGACAAGGAATTCCCTTAGAGAAGGCATAAGACCTTGTATGCTTGATATGGTATGCTTACGGTGGAACACTTGGTTGAGTCATAGTAGATGGATGTGTGTGTCAAATTACTTCGGGATACACTGCATGTGTGTCACGGCTTCTACCCTACACGTACGACATGGACATGGCTCTCGAGGAGGGGGCATAGCCATGTGTGCTTGATGAGGGTATGGCTTTGGTAGCATGTATTCATATATTCATGTCTACTCGATCATATGCATGTGTCATATATGTAGTTTCATATATTCTAGTCTACTCGATCAATGCATGTGTCATATATGTAGAGCATGTGGTTTACTTCCTTGAGGCAAGTTGTAACCCTTATGCCTGGGACATGCTAGGGTAAGCCTAAGAGGTACCCTTATGCCTAACCGGTGATAGGGCCATCCTTGAGGTAACCCCTATGTCTCGGAAGCAAAAAATGTGTGCCTAGTAGGCACCATGTTTGCCTAAGTGGCAGTAAGCATTCCTAGGAGATCATGAAGGTGTGTAGGGCATACACACATGTCTCAAAGGCAGTTATCAAGCAGAGCTTGAGGTATGCAAGGCATCAAAGCATGTGTCACATGCATGGCATGGTGATGGCATGTACGATTCAAGGCTCAGCGCTATGTCTCTTACTCCTTACGTTGGATGAGACTAGGCTAGGCGCTATGTCTCTTACTCCTTATGTTGGAGAGTTGGTTCATGTGTGAAGCTTGGGTATGTGGAGACTTCACGCGTTTGGCATATGCTATGAGCATACAAAATTGCAAAGAAATAGGCAATGTGTTTGGAGGTTAATTCATATTGTAGGTTATTTCATTATGTACCAGACAGGTGTCTAGGATATACGATGGCGTCTGTGCAGATATGGCTATAAGCCATTTTGGATCGAGTTTTTCCTTCCACATTTCATGACAACTGGTTAAAGCAATGACCAGGTTAGCCAAGTTTAAGTTTTTTCTTGTTTACGCTTCACTTGGAAATTATTGTCGTTGTGCAAAGCAAAGTGCTCTGGCAATTTTATATAAAACAAGGATTCAAGGAACTGGCAAAATAGGGAATCATAGATCACCGAATCCCTACCAGTCTAAACTGTCAAGGACAGATTACGGATAGATTGTTTAATATGATTGTTGGTTGCTATCAACAAACAACACCAAAATGAGCCTAATTCTCGGACTTATCTCACGGGCAATCCTGGCCCCTGCAAGGTAGGTGGATCGGAATGAGTTTTGTGTTTTTTCTGTTACCTCTCTCGATGCAAGAGTCATAGCGGAAAACTGGGGAATGCTTATATGATAAGCTGCAAGTCAAGCATAAGATGTGTAAGAGGACATAGCTTGGGCACACACTGTAAAAACTTAAGGCAAGTTCCTCAGCCGAGCATGCTCTTCTTTTCGTTCTCTCTCTCCAATCTTCTAAGAAGCTTTTGATACATGTTTTGCTCATGAGTCAGCTTGAGCCAAGGTGATCTAACTCACAGCTAGCACGTGGCCAAGATGCTACTCAAATTAGGGTGTCATTTTTGCACTACATGTTTTCAGTGCGACACTCCAGTTTAGTTTTTACTAATCTTCAACTCACAGCAGCAGTTGATCTCTACAAGACAGTATAGATGCAGTAGTCAATAGTGAGAGCATGGCTGTCCAAAAGAGCTTGGCAGTTCACTTGTGTGGATTTCCTACTCTCTCTATAGCCCTACGGCGTCTCTATGGACATACTGTTCTGGGGTAAGACCCGGCGGGTGGTTATTACATCACCCCATAAGCATTAGGGATCACAGTTTGATCGGCTTGAGGATCACAGTTGATCTCTCTCAGTTATACTTTCAAGGAATGAATTCCGCAATCTACCACACGTGGTAGCGGACGGAGACACTTTTCAAGTTGATTCCAATCATTTTGTACATGGTTGACTATGTTAGTTATCGTGATCTCTAGTTGAGCAATTTCTACAAAGAGTATTACCAAGGGGTTTGACTACGTAGATTCTAATCCAAGGGCTTTGATTGCACAGGAAACACCCAGGGTTTCCAGTGCAATGTTGTTTGTTTTTCAGGCAGGGGACGTGCTCTTCCCCATTGGAATACAGGTAAGTGTACATTACGTTCAAATCTCCAGGCACGCATCTATTGATTTGGTATTATTCCATTTTTAGTATGCTTTGCTTGGTTTTTCAAGACGTCTAAGTACGCTTGAATGTTACAGAGCCATGCCAAGGGGATGTCGGCACAAAGTATTTTGGGCCAAGTGTCCAATCTATCTTTTTGTCTTATGCTGTTATGAACCTACTTGTCGGGTTCAATTTGGCACATGTTGTCACATGGGATACAACATGGTCTAGGAACTCAAGGAGTTAGGTTTAGCCAGTGTGGAGCAAGGATAATGAGGGTCCCTCTCACTCCTATCGTAGAGTGTTTGTAGTTACCTCCACACACCAGTACATCTTGTACTTGAAGGATGTTATTTTTTACACATCCTTACATGAGACATATTCCACATGTGGAGAATATGAGTCTCTGGACTGACACTGGCGCCATTATTTCAATTATGTGTCACGACAAAGTCCCTAGGTGCTGGTCACATCTGTTTTCTAGACCATTTTTAGCACGACGTATCAAGAGCAATTTCTTGGCCAGAAATTGTTAGATACTTAGAATGACTTGTTCATGTACAAGTACTGCTAAATAACATTACAGATGGTTGTTTATACATATAGCAAGGCTATAAGTTGTTAATGAAAAATTTTCATTGTCTGTACCTAGAAGTGATCAATGTTTCACCTTCTATTGTGATTCAGATGTTTCAGCAAGGCTTGCAAAAAATTGCAACTAAAAGTATTTAGTTTCTTTTCAGAACTATTTACATTCCTTTTAATGCGTGATAGGCGCGTCACATTTGCCATAAGTATTGGCAAGGATCATTATGGATATATAGGTTTGGGTTAGTTTTTGCTAAATGCATGCACACTAGGTGTTATGGGCCCTAGTGTTTAGCAAAGGATGATTTGGAACGGCATGCATATCCCTCAGGTTGTTGCTTATAAAGCATTTTGTACTCTATGTGCACTATCTCTATGAGATTACTTTCGGGTCTACTAATCACCAATAGAGGTCATGGCTCGATTTGGGCGGTTGTGGATTTTTCCAAGTTAACCACGATGGTTATTTCGGACATTGTTGATTCCTCACCAATGTTATACACTATTGTGATTCTCCGTTTACCAGTCATCTGGAACGACTGTCTATAAACCGTGAGGAAAACACACCTCAGTATTGTCAATTATCCAAGGGGATAGGTAGATTACAAAGAGTAATCTTGTGCTAAAGGATCTGCTAAGAGCATACTTTAGCACAACACATTTCTGAATAGATGATTTTCTCTCTATTATATAATTTGCTTAAGTACGGTTTTCGACTTTGAACACTTGTTGTGGTGGGGTTGGAGATTGTGTCAATACTCTCATACGTCAAGGACTTACCAGGTGTGCTGACAAAGTATGTTGGCAAGTAACCTTCATTAGGGATGAACATGTAGTTCTTTGTGTTCCAAACTATTCATAATTCTGAAACGAGGACACTCTCTATCTATGAACTTTTCAAGATAATTAGGCAAGTAGAAAATGTGGCTCACAACTACATGGAAAGTTACGCCAAGGTTTCCTTGCATTATTCGAGTACCTTCAGAAGATCTAAAAATTAGTTATGCCTTTGGATAGCTCTTAGTTGTGGTTACTCCTTTACAGCACTCAAGTGAGTTATAAATGGAGTTACCATTTAGACCCAAGTGGTTGCAAATGGACAACAATGTTGAAAATCAAGATGTTGCTCTTGGTTTCATTGAACCTCCTCACTGCACCAATTATCGGTCATACAGACAACTGGCTCACTTTAGGGACGTCAATAAAGAAAACCTCAGTATTCTTAAGAAGATATTACTACTTGTGTTTTCGAAGACGAAAACTTTTCCTTAAGGGGGGAGTAATGTAAGGAGAAGGGTCCTACGGGGCAAGGCCCAACCTAGGGGGTCAGGGACCTAGGCCAAGGGCCTGGACTGGACCAGTGCGGACTGGGGATCCGCTTAGGGAAAGTGCTAGGAACTAGCCTATATAAGGGGTAGTAGAGAGAAGGATCCTATGTTCAGTTACCCTAGGTCTTATAGATAAGAATCCAGATTAGGACCAGTAAACCCAAAAAAAAACAGATGATGATGATGACAATGAGGATGGAACAGGTGGTCCAAATACTGGTTCAATTGTTGGGGGTTCAACAGTGGGGAGAATACCTAGAAAAGCCTGATGAAGTCCACACCCCACCAATGGGAGAAACTTAGAATCCACCCCAGTAGGATGAAGGATAGGAAGGCCACGAAAACTACTGTCAAAATAATGGGAAATCTGTTTTGCTAATCATCATTGACTCTAAATTTGAGCATAATCACTCTACTAAGCTAATCGCATTGAGAAAAATATTGCAAAGAGATAAAAATAGTTGGATCTAGAAATTTTTGGACTATAACTCAATCTACTTAGATCTGGAGAGATTCCAAACGCTCTATGTTGGGTTACCATGACCAAGTAGTTTTCTAGTTACCTATGCATCTTACATGTGTAAGTACTGAAAAGAATTCCAGAATGGGATCTTACCAATGATGATAGAACGATAAATCTAATGGCTAGAGATTTGACCACAGCAGTAGAACTCAAGTCATTAGGGCTTCAAGTGGAAATGTTGTTGGGTAACAAACCTCAACATACAAATGCATGACAAACTTTCATCGACAGTAACAAAAGGAGATGCTTGTACAGATCCAAAGTGCAAAGGGTGTTCTATATGTAAGGGTCAAATCCTTATTGGAGAGCAATGAAACCAGCAATAGAGGACTCAAAACAAGATTGACTCTAAGGGAACAGGAAACGCACCTGAAGTCACTTTTCCACCTAGTAAGAATTACAAGAAAAATGATGCAGCAAGAGAATGAGATGGAGTTGAATTTTCTATATTTTGTTCTTGATTCTCTAGCATTACTATATGCCATCCTTGCCAAAGAAGCTCTATTTACTTTCTTCTTTCCAACCCTTTATCCACATCACATTGAACCAATAGACCAACAAAGATACCTTCAGATAGCCGATGCGCTCAGAACCTGGTATAAAGAGGCGACTATGGAATGGATAGCATGGAACAAAGTACTACAAGATGCCCTTCAGAAGGCTGTGCTCACTGGGTGACCTCCAAAAATTTCAATTGTTAATGGTCCAGTGGAAAGTTCAGATCAAAAGGCTCATTTGGATCACAAACCAACTGTTGCAACTGACAATTGAGGCCTATAAAATCTGAGAGAAAGAACAAGGAAAGAACTGTCTACCAAGGCAAGCTTTGAACCTCAATTCAAAGAAATGGCTAGACTCTTGTTTGAATATCTCATTAAATGCAACCAGTCATTGCCTCAACGATGGATTCACACTGCTTCCTATAATCACAAACTAGCCAGGACATGCCTAACACGAGTCAAACGCACTCTGTATAATGTTGACACCAAGACTTGGGATGCTATGACACCCTATGAAGTTGAAATGAAGACTACCAGGAAGGACCAACTAGAGCAAGAGGCACACTTCAAACTGATTCAAAAGGAAAATGTTGGAGCCACTACCTCGAAGGCATCCCAGACACCATCCAAGAGGAAGAAGGCACCTAACAAGAAGAGGGTTTGTTGACACTGGGTGAGTAAATTCGTGCTCTACTACTGGCATTTTGCAAGATGAAGTAGATCGGATGGTGTTAGTAGTAGGCACCTTTGGAGTCCTATGCAGACATACGTGAGATGGCTTCCCAAATACAAGAGAGACAACAAGAACATGGGAACTGATATTGGAACCGTTATTGAGCAATTAGCAAATAGTTTGGGACTCATTATCTAGAAATTTCGGTATATATTGAAATTCAAGAAATAAGAGGAGGAATGTAGAAGGTGAGAACTACCTCTAGTAGGATTGGCGAATGTCTGAAGCATTAGGGAAAATTTGGAATCTCAAAGGGGCCCTATAAGGAGGTTTGACTTTGCCTCTGTTGTCCAAAGTGGGCAACTCGGTGAAGTACATAAACACTTTGTCAAAACCCTATCAACCAACATATCATTGGAAAGATCTTAGAAAGTAGGTTTTAAATCCCCAAACTTTGACAAATTTGAAGTTGATTTGTAAAGGTTATGGCCTCCCCATTGAAGTTGAAATGTAGGAAGAGATTCCATTTATAAGATAGAGTTCACATCAAAAAATGGAATCTTCTAGAATAGAAGGAATCTGATGGCATGTTTTATATCAATGGATAGATCTCAATGAGTACATTCTAAATCCAAAAATTCCGACAAGTTCTGATTTCATTTGTAAAACTTTTACCATGCGCCCATTTTGGACAAGAGAGAGAAAGTCAAAGTCCTCATAGGGCCCCTTTCAAAGTCCAAATTTTCCCTAATGCTTCCAAAAGCTATAACCAACGAATTATCACAGTCGCTAATAGTGCGCAGTAAGTCAAACACCAGTCCTACCGCCTATAAGTATAACCCATTATTCATTTTGGAGGACCCTTAGATGCCTAGATTTTAAGATACTTGTACTCATAGACTCTTTACACTCATGTGATCTTTGTATCACTTTGTAATCATTTGTTGCTCTCTCTCTCTCTCTCTCTCTCTCTCTCTCTCTCTCTCTCTCTCTCTCTCTCTCTCTCTCTCTCTCTCTCTCTCTTCAAAGGACCTATGCAGCATTTGGTTGTTTACAACCAATGATCATTAAATTGGGGAAGTTATGCTTGGAGGTTTACTATGGACCTCGCGAAGCCTCACATGACATGCGGACAAGTATGAGTGACACTCTTTTCCTCCCACCACTCAAATGGGATTGAACATACATTATCATGATGGAGGGGGACGTTCCATCCATTTTGGATCTCCACAAAACAATGGAGATTGCGACAAAATGGTAGTGGCTCCTTATCTAAAACCACCACTTCTAAGTTGATGGTTGGTTCATGTACCTCTTTCCCTAGCTCTCCATCTCTCTCAGACATGCTCTTATTCTAGGCCTACAACGTTGAGTTTGTGTGAGCTTGCGGCTTTGTCTATCCGCATGTTCACCTCGTTAGCCTATTGTGTCCGTTTCCTCACTCACCTATTTGCAACCATCTGGTAAGATTAAATAGGTTTTCAATAATAGAGTAAGTAGATTATTCTCTCTCTCTCTCTCTCTCTCTCTCTCTCTCTCTCTCTAAGCTCAACGTTTTTTTTCTAAAGATACCAAATGATTTACAATCTCATAGTGTGCTTGCCCATTTTGGGTAAGAAGTGAAGGGAAAATGGTTTAAGTGTAGTGAGGGTAGCATGGAGTTAGCTCAACTAAGATATATGTATGATCTTATCGAAGCTCAGAAGAGGATGCAGTACAGGTGTTGCCCTAAAAATTATGTGCACAATAGCATTGTTTTCAAATTCATTTTTCTCCTATAAAGAGAAAATCTAAAATTTCTCCCATTGCTCCCTTGCATTTTCACGTGGGTTACAACTTTGTAAAAGAAACTTTATACAAATTGCTCACCGTTTTTTTGATATTTTGCTCAAACTGACTATATACATAAATTTTAGCTTTTTTAGCTTTGCAAAGTGTGAGAATTTGATACACTTTTGGAAGCATGGCAGGTGCTCGAAGTTGAGTGCATGAATCCTTAGCTCAAGATGAAATTTTAGCTTGTGTAGAAATTTTGTTTTGAGGCTTTTCTATTTGATTTGAGTAGAGAATCATGAAGGCATTTATACACCATCGAAGTGGTCTCTTGAGAGACACAATTGCTCAAGCACACAGATGGAGCTTCTTTCAAAGGATTTTATAGAACACATTTTACAGAAAATTTGTGCATATTTGAGTGCAATTTTATGCGCATTTATTGCTTGTATATGAGCTTGGAAGCTTGTTGATTATTTGGGTTTAATAGCCATCTTACTGCCAAAACTTTGGCAAATTTTTCCTAGCAGTTTTATGCATAGGTTTTGATGCGATTGAGGTCGTGATTGCAAGTTGCAATATGTATACCTCAATGCCGGAATAGGTCAACTTGGCAATTAGCTCACAGGTTTGCAATCTCTTATGCAACAGGCAGGGATTTCATTAACATGATCATGAATACTTCATCACGTTAATAACGTTGAGTGATCACATTTCAAAATATGTGATCACGTTAAATCTTCACGTGAATTCCCTTTAACCTGTAGAAATTGTCCAATTTTGTACGCCCACTGTGGTCTTTTCATTTCTTGGTGGGCTTGGTTTAGCGTTCTTATAGTTTCATGATGGGCCTGTCAAGAAAAACACATACCCCGATGGGGTTTTGATGGGTTGCCACGTCACCACTTATAGGCTTTTTTGTGATCACGTTAATTATGATTATGTGAATGTGATATTAAACATTATGATCATAAGAAATTTCATGTGATCACGTAAATATTAAATCCCTAGCAAGAGGTACAACTCATGTATTGAAATTGTAGGAGCTTTATGCTCATTGATTCTAGTTGAGGGATTCCCAGATTGTTTACCATTGTGTTTGGCATCATGCCATAGTGTTTTGACATTGTTTACTCCCTTGTTTTTTGGTGACATTTTTCTCCAATTGAAAAGGACACTTTGTCCATTTTTGCTAGTTTGATGCATTTTGTGATAGGTGCTAGAGAGCTATTTTAGCCAAGTTTCTGTTTGTGCCTATGCAGATGGTCATTTTTCTTGCACTCTCAATGCATATTGTCACCATTTATGCATGATTGGTTATTTGTTTTGGAAGAGTGTTGTGTGCTTTATGCGATTTTTGCCATGGTTTTGGTGGTAGGTGTTTGATCAACTAGTTTTCTTTTAGATTGTGTTGAGCGATTATGGTCTTGTGGATAGTGCATTTACACTTTGCGTGGGTTGATCTCTATAGAGTCCTTTTGTGCTCAATTATGGCATTTTGCAGTGAAAATTCATCATTGGATACATAGGTTAATGTATCGTGTAGATCTCAGAGGCCCAGACATGTGGTTTGTCGTCATTGTGGCAGACCCAAGCACATGAGGAGACATTGTTTCAGGTGTTGGAGACAACAAATTTTTTTTGGTTGTTGCTAAGAGTACAAGTGTGGTAGGCACTCCTACTTCCACAGGTTCACCAAGACATGTGTAGACTTTATCTCATGATTGGAAACTGGACAATAGTGCTTTAGGCCATGTTACTCCTTGCAAGGAGTGGTTTAGCACATTTTCTGCTTTTGAGACAAGATGGTGTTCATGGTATCGATGCCATTCATTTGCAATTTTCTAGTGGGAGTATGCTTGTGCTCCATGATGTTCAGCATGTTCCTGATGCTTGTAGGAGGGTTTGATCTCCATATCACAGCTTCAAGATCATGGGTATAGTGTTCAACAAACTAATGAATCTTACTTGATGAGGAGAGTTTTTCCTATGATAGAGCAAGGCCATCCTTGTGCTTGTTCAATTCTTCGCAATGTAGATGTTCAAAGTCTAAGATAGTACACTTTTTTATGAGCAGCATGACACTTTACTCATTCAAGGTCTAAGGATATACATGTAGAGGAGGATAGCTCTTTGAGTGCACAACTACAGCATCCACCCATGGTGGTGAAAACTTTAGATGCTTTGCCAGTCAAGGAGTTAAATAGCGAGTCACATGTGGAAGATGGTGCAATCTCACAAACTTTGCCGACATGTACTCAGGAAGAGACGAGACATGTGTCTTTTACAAATGATATCAGTGTTGTGCAGTAGGACGTGTCTATAGAAATATAGTTAGAGTGGCATTTCTCTAGTGAGGCACATCAGGTGTTTTTAGAGTTTGTGAGGACAAAGGTAGAGTGGGTCTGCTCCCCAAAAACACAGACATATATTGAATACATGGAGTTCTTTGATATTCTTATTCTAGATGTTGAGAATAAGCTCCAGATTGCTATGCACGACATGTCTGTAGATACAAAGTTAGAGCAACTATGCTCTAGTGAGACACAACAGATTGATACTCTTAGGGCAGAGATGGATTGTACCATAGAGATGAGCAATATATTCTTTGGCATGTTCATGCTAGTGATGGGGGCTTTTCACAAGCCAAGCTGCCATACCCCTCTTCTCTCGTCCCCACCCCATGAAAACCCCCTCTTAGGGAGGGAGTGATAAAAGGCATTGGAAAAAAGTAAGAAAAAAATAAAGTATGATTATGTAAATATATGAGAAAGGTAAAATATGCCACCTCATGCCTGCGGGGCAGCCCATCCCCACCTTGCCTCCTTTTTCTTCACTGTTGCCCCGTCGTGTGTCCCTTTTCCTCTCCTCCACTCAAAAGGTCAACCCCCTCTCTCTTCCCCTTGTCCTTTCTCCTTTCTCTCTCCCCTCAAGCTACCCCACCTCTCACCAATAATGCATTCTAACTCACCAATAATGCACCCTAACTCACATGCAACTTATCCTATCTTCCAAAATAGTATACCCCACCCCCCCTTTCTCTCTCCTATCATATCCCATGACCCAAATACCCCCCTCTCTCTCTAAAGGGATCCATGTCTCTTGTCTTGTAGCTAAATAACCTCCCCCACACTCACACACACTCAGTTTCACTGAAAAAGGTGCCCACAGACCCATCCCCACTCGGTGGTTACCTGATTTTTCTTGTGTTCACACACATCTGCACACAGATTCACCTCCGAACACACTCCCCTCTTGTAATTACTTTATTCTCCATGTCACCTCTCACTTTTTTTCATCAACCCATCTCTCTCTCTTAGTCTCTCTCTCTCATGAGACTGCTGTTCTGGCACATATACACACAGCTAGACAAGTGGGGCCCACAGTCACATGGCCTATGTCGATAATG
This sequence comes from Adiantum capillus-veneris, assembly GCF_014529385.1. Lineage (NCBI taxonomy): Eukaryota > Viridiplantae > Streptophyta > Polypodiopsida > Polypodiales > Pteridaceae > Adiantum > Adiantum capillus-veneris. The sequence goes on along the minus strand of NC_140958.1, from coordinate 47,317,296 downwards.
ATTTCTTCATTTCTAAATTCTAGAATTTCTCCCCCCCCCTCCCCTATATAAAGAGGGGTCACCATCACACTAAACACACACACAACATCACCAAAGAGTACACTACGCACTGTGTGTGCCTAGTGCACACACACACACACACCCACACCCACACCATCACCATCACCGCAATCACCATGCTCGTCTTGAGCATGACCTCTACACCCTTGGGATATGGAAGATGAAGGTCAGCTAAATGAAGGATGATGGCCATAACCCTCGTGCGAGTCTTCACCATCAACTCCCACTATCCGCCATGTGCTCTACCACTCTCTCCCTTCTCTTTCCCCTACCCTATGCCCCCCATTTCATCGCCTTATTATCTAAATAAAGCTTGAGGTTTTGTGAATATGTTTTCTTGCAATGTTTTGCCCATGTGAGGTGTGCGGAATCGCCACCTAGTCTTGTGTTTGGAGTGAT